>NC_071342.1:16952500-17286250 GCF_027744825.2 Synchiropus splendidus | reverse complement strand
GTGAATCCTTTCAAAGGTAGCTCAATCATCATGGCTGACTAAGGGAACAGACCCGGTCGCAGAATTGTTCTAGGCTGACAGAAAGCTGGAGAGATCGAGGGTAGATCTAACAAGGAAAGGACAAGGAAATAACTAGGACGAGAGGAGTTATACAAAGGACTCACACACAATCAAATAGTGAGATGCGAGAAACAGAAAACTGAGCGAGGGGAACAAACTAAGGGAGGCGCAGAAAGAGGATCAAGCACGCACGGAATTTGGAATATTCAACAGGAGCACGAGAGAACGGCGGGTCGAGAGAGAGTTTACCGTGAGGACACGAAGCAACCATCTGGCAGCAGAGACTGGAACCCAGGTGTAGAAATCAGGACAAGGAAACAACACACAGGAAATAACAATATAAAAGCACAAGAGAAACGGAACATGACACAAAGAAGGGCTTACATTAGAGCAACTGGCATTTGCATCAAATAAGGTGGCAATGGCATCGATCTTGTCTGGGTGTCTAATGGATGCCTCCCTACTGAGGCGCTTCTGTCTTCCAGGTATGGCCAGGACCAGGACATGTTTACTTTAGCATCTGTGGAGGAACCTACTCTGAGTTTGTACCAACAGGGAGCAAGCTTCAAGTGGAAATAGATGGGAGGACCAATCAGGAGACACGTTATTATGACACAAATCTCGTCGTAAATCTGTGTGAAAAAGGAATGACAAAAAAAGCCACAGTTTAACTCCTCACATCACCGTATACAGGTACATGCATAATCTTTTTTCCCCTCTGTTTCAAGTTTAGCTTGAGATCATTCTCATGACATTTCATAGGCTGGATGCCCGAGTGCTAATGCAAACAGCACAAATGTTCTTTACCTCTGGGACAATGGTTTTCAACAGGGAACTAATAACTGCTGACTGCAAGTGGTCTTGAGTGTAAAAGTCTCTTTAAAATCTGAGGCATTAGTTACTTTCCTGCTTGGAGAAGCAGGAAAGTTTTAGAGTTCTCTTAGCCTCACCACTGAGAGGACAAAATACACAGCCGGCCGGCCAAGCTATTGTTACTTTGGTAGCTTTACCATCACCTGGGGACATAGAGATAAGATGTCAAAATGAGTGTCCGTGGACAGACCTGGAATCTCACTCAGAGATAAGAGTGAGAGGGGCTGGTTTTGACATTTGGCAAGGATAGCTCTGTTCAATGCTCGATGAAATTGGTCGGAGACGATGGAGCAGAGCCTTGCAAGGTGCTGTTCTACGTCAGCAGCTTAACTGCCAGCCAGAGAAAGTGATGTACGAGACGGAATAGCTATTCAAATATCCTAATGAAGCGCTAGGAACAACTTGCAAATATGACTTTCAATTTCTTTCTGGTACATTTTTCCACCATTAGAAAGCGGCACTCGGCTTCAATTATTCGAGAGACTTTTCCAACAGTGCAGTGATAGACTTCATCTATCATGTTCTTTGAAATCCAACTCAACCAGCCTGTGGCCTAATTTTAAAGTAGAGCGCTATCTCTTTATTAAATTCTCTTTTTTTGCAGTCCCGCTAAACACTGGGGAGACAAGCTACTGTATTTAAAACATGCACAATTAGCGCCAAACGCGGTTTTAATGCTGAGCAAATTTAAACTGTACGTCCTGGCATCCCAGAGTTGGGTTATATATAAACCTGCAGGTTTCAAAAAAGGGACGGGATGGTGAAATATACTCATGCATTAGTGGCAGCTTCTCATTTCCATAATCTGTCTGCATTAAGACTCGCCCAGCTGCACAATCCCGGCCCAATTGTCAAGGCGATGATGAATCTAATGTTGGCGAAGCAAAGGATCTTTTCTTATCTCACTATTAACTGGGATAATTAGTTCAGCTGCGTGTGCCGTCGCAAACCTTGTTCGACGGTGAAACAATCGAAGCTTGGCAGGTGGAGTTAAGCACTGAGCACGTGCCACCTTTACATTCTGGGAATGTGAATTTATACGCGCTGCAGCCATCAGCGCTCATCTGACCCGTCTCCAACTCCCAGTGCTTTAAGCCCCTGACTGTTCCCTGACTGCCCTCAATAATGCTCTCAATTTAATCCTCACTGTTCCTTACCTTCCCTCCATTTCCATTTCCCTTTGAGATACCAAAGTGTTTCTTGCCCCGAGCAGATGGATGTAATCACAGTGCAGGTGAAGAATAATAGTGTTTTGGGGGGCTTTATAGTCCCATCAAAGCAAGGCAGCTCGCTTCTTTACTGGTATTCACATGAGGAAGAAACAGCTGTGAGGAGAAATTACAAAAATGTAAAGATATAAGGACAGGGCTACATTTAAATAAATGGATGTGGGCGTGCGGCGTATTCCCTATCGAGGCCGATCATGCGTGTGCCGCGAAGTTGTAGTGTAGGTGGAAGGCTCAGTTCATGCTCTGCGAATTAAAATCTTCCCTGAAGTTCGACCCATCGCCAACATCCCTGTTCCAACACTGTCTTTCCTGTCCATACAATCCAGCCATGAACTCGGACGTACTCAACCCAACCTCACTTCCCTGGCATAATATATTCATTCATGTTTTTATTTCTCCTTCCAAGGCCCTTGTCCCAACTTAATGGGATGAGAAGTTGAGGAGACACTGGACAGATCAACTGTCCATCGCAGGGATTGAGTCATCAGGTTGTAACTGGGGTTGTGTTTGTACACATCACTACTCAAACATGAACGTATTCCACTTAAACATTCATGGTTGGTTCATGGCAGTTTCTTCTGGATTTAAAAACGTGTTCAAAGTTTAATTGAAATATAACAGAGAGTTATAGAGACCTCTTTGCAAGACCAGGACTTGGAGTCAAAGTCAAAGTCAAGGAGGGGTGAGACCACATCCCTTCTCAGGCAGCTTATCTCATCATGTAAACAAGGTTCATAGTTGGCATGGAGGTGTAGTTCAGGATTTGGTTTGAGTCCAGATCAAGATGAGACCAAGCTTAAATGCAAGACCTTGAAAATGTGGTCTGCAGGAGCACCATAGCATCACTGCCACCTGCGGTCCAGTTGAGCTCAACGCAGTCAGCGACATTTCAAATACAGATAAAATACAGAGGTATGCACTCGCTTCTCTCTTTCTACTGTAGTTCTGTATTCATGTTACATTTCACGATGCAGAAAACAAAGGCATCTGTTCACACATATACACGTTTGCATTGCATTATATAACAGTCAAAACTGTCAAGACTGTTTCAACGCAACCCTATTTTATCGCCATGAATATCAAACATTAACGTCAGAAATACATATATTCTTTCTCATATGTTCAAGAAAACGAAGGAAGGAATGTTTCTTTTCACCCTGAAAGTAGACTCTCACCGCAGGGCAACAAAAAACTCAACAAAGATGTGGAGTAATAACCGAGGCAGCAGCGCATCTAATTCAACATAATTTCTTTGGCAATCAATTATCTGCCGTCACACACACCCGAACAAAGCGGAAAGTAAAATTAGACATTCATAAGCATCCTCCAAGAAAACACAATGCTTTGCATTTTTCAGTATATTTGCATTTGCGGGGGGAGAATAAAAGCCGGAACAAAGGAAAATACCAAAAATGTGCACCGTCAGGAAACACGCTCTTATGCTACAAGCAGGAACCAGGTAAATTATTAATATCTTTCTTCCGAGAGCAAAATTCTGGCTCATTTAAAAGGCTCCATTTGTAGCTTCTGATCACACTTATGCAACAGAATTCAGGCTGCATTGAATCCTGATGTGCGACTGCTCTGTGCGACCCCCCACCCCCCATCCTCTCTGCATCTCCCTGCTGATCCCTGCATGGCATAAGAGGCACATGAAATATCAAAAGGCCAAGTACGTCAGTGCTCGACAAGATTGAAGTGGAGGGGATTTTCCGCCAGTGTGCCAGTGTTGCACCTCCAGCAACTTTGGCGACCCACGGGAGGAGGAGGAGCGGTCGGAAGTCTATTTCTCAATGATCAAGTTCTTTTCATCATGCCTGCTTTGCATTACAAAGAAGCATTAAAATGCATTATATATGGCAAAGTGTCACAGGAAAGCACCACAAGACGGGTGCCGCTCCGACGTTTCCAGGAATAGTAGCCAACACTGGTGCACGTTGTCGGCCATTGGCGAGGAGAGGTTTAAAAATATCACCGCCCACCACCGTTCTGACACGACAAGACGGCATGAGTCACGTAGCATTTGTTTAATTTGATTAGCGAGATGGTGTGTTTCCAACGCCATTCATCCAACACTTCAATGTTTGAAGGGTGCTCAGCGTCTGCTACTCCTCCATGTAACACTAACCTATTTGAATACATCTTTGTGAATTATGTCATCATTTCAGTCACATGATGGCTCCGGCGTAATTCCTTTTCTTTTTCTCAGACAGTCTATTATCCGGATAAAAAGGAGGGGATGAAATGAAAGGCCACGGCAGCCCAGGATATACGGCTGGTGTCGCTCGAAGTTAATCGAGCCACTAAAGACAATGAAGCCGCCCGGGGGAAGCCCCTCAATAACAAGTTTGACAGTCAAGTGGCACAACAACCTGTGGTGGAGGGTACTGGGGTGGCTTCAGGGCATCCTCACCTCAGTAGGTAGAGTTATGTCTCTTTCTGCATCAAAGGTTGGAGAAGAATAGAGACAAGAAAGCCTTGCTTCTTCTAAAATGTCGAGAAGATCTTCCTTACTAGCAACAAGTCTTGAATAGCTCAACTTTTTTCATCATTTTTGAGTATTTTTTTTAAATAAATATATGTGCAGTGAAACACGATTATATGCTTTGTCTGGTTTTTTTTTTGGCTCGTGGGATTTTAAATAAACGGAAATCCTTCTAATCCGAAATACGATTTATAATGAAACTCTGACTGGAAGATGTATGTAGATTTGATTCAGCAAGATAGAGATAATGCGTTTAAGAGATGAACGCATCAGGCACTGGAGTGATTACAGAGGCGTGTAGGATTCAGTTATGGAATGCATCGTGTGATTTGACGTGTGAATTCCCTCACAAAAACCGTCCTTCATACTCTGAGTGACTATGTATTCAGAAAGCACACCATGTTTTCTGGTGTAGAACTAGTCTTATTGAAGATAGGTATGAGTTGTAATGTCATCTGTTGCATCAATATTAGAAGAGGTACCTCGGTTCTCGACCACAATCCATTCCAGACGGCCGTTCGAGAAGCGATTTGTTTCGAAATTGTTCAAATGGAAAAAGAAGGAATGCGTTCCGAGTCTTAAAATAGGCTTTTGTAGGAGTGAATGTAGAGTGTCTGCTGCAGGTGCGCTGTTCCTCTATGTGTGTGGCCGCTGCATGTGGGAGGGGTTGCCGAGTGAGTGACGTCTCTCCAGAAGTGAAGAGGTGCCCGGTGCGTGTCCAGCTCTGAATGTGCGCTTCTGTGCAGTTTGGCTGTGACAAAGTCATAAACCAAGTCACTTAGCTCTGTCCCAGACTCGCCTCATCCCTGTCCCAGCTCCAGCCCACAACAGGACATCAAACCCTGGAGTGAGCGCTCCAGCCTCGGAGGTGTGGAGAGCGAGCACCTCCCCTGTGACACTCTACCACGGTCCAGTGTGGAGACAGGAAAGGTTTTACACCTCAATATGAAGAAAAAACAGTCAGTAAATGTAGCTAACGGGACACGTCTGCATACAGAGGCTGCGTTATACACAATAACAAAGCGCCTCGTGGGTCAGCTGATCCGTCTGCGCGCATTATGTTTCTTCCGGCTTTTTTCGGGGGCGTTCGAGTTCTGGATTTTCATTCGAAATCAGAAGCAAAAAAATCTAAAATTTTTTGTTTGAACTCCGATTTGTTCGTAGTCCGGAACGTTCGAAAACAGAGGTACCACTGAATATATTTAAACATTTAGTTGATTTGGTCACACAGAAATCCTTTGACGTTCTGACTGTGCAGTTTTCTTGTGTGCTGCGTTGCAGGCTGATACATTAGGCCTGACACAGTGGGCAGTCACGTAAATGAAGGATGGAGGTCATTGTGTCATTTGGTATATATAGCACCTTAAATGATGGCACACCATTGAGATGTATGGATCAGCACCGATGAACCACCTTGCTGCACTTATTCAGTTCTATGTATGGTCGCTGGGCAAGAGTGTTCTCTGCAGTGGGTGAAAGTGTAAGTTTGTAAATGTTTTCCTCTATCTTCTGGCGGTTTTAGCGCTCAACGTAAGCACCAGTGGCAGAAGCAAGAGACTGTGAAACCCCTTGACAAAGGAAGGAACAGCATTTCCACTTCATGGATTTTTTTTTTCGCCCCTATAATGAAGGGATTACTATATAGTGATACAGAGCGTTAGCTAAGTGTGAGGCACCCCACGGGCAAGACAGGGCCTAAGTGTAGCGTGTTGGGTAAATCTGCCTGAGAATTAAAGGACATAATCCATTTCGCTCACTTTTTTATGTGTGAAATTTTCTTCCAGTTTTTGCCTTGAAGACAAACTCAAAGAAAGGCCATAAATGTGTCTTATAGCTCAAAGAATTGGACGAAATGCTTAAACAAGGTGCCATAAAGGTAGAGATTAAACAGTACCAAACCTGGATTGGGTGTCTTTTCGTGTTTTTGTGACTAGAACTGTGATCAAGCCAGTAACCGATTAGCTCCAAATGGATCCGACACGAAGCCTCAAAGGTTTGTTTAAACATCAATGGGCTCCAGAGCGAAGCAAGAAATTAAACAGATCTGCCGTCAGACACTGAGCAGGAATCACCTGTCAAAAAAGACTCCAGTGGTAGTCAGGCATAAGCAGTGCCATCCCAGTCATTCAAATATTCAATACATCACTTGACAACCTGGGGAAGATTTGCAGGATTAGCGGCTGTAAGCCAGGCCGGGTCGATATATTGATCCCCCTCCCCCCGGCTCACTCAGAGCGCCATTCTATTCCCCAACAATTAGATGCACCTGAACGTTAATATGTGCTCTGTTAATCTGCGCTGTGTTGCGCTATCTAAGACAAACCCGAGCTCACGTTCGTGTCTGGCGCTGCTCCTGTCGCCGTCTTCGGCTGACACGGTCAAATCTCAGTCAGGATACTTTTCAGGATGATATAAAGGTCACGCATTAGGGGACAGGCTGTCTGTTACATGGTTGCAAGAGAGGAGCGCTGCGGAACATTTCTTGGCAACGTTTCCCGCCCTGGTAAATGAGTGTGGCCTGCACTACGACCTTGTAGCCACTCTAACTCCTCCCATGACCGCAGTGTGTTTTTAATAAGGCCGCCCATTAGATCCAGCGGCTTTTTTAGTGCCTGTCCCTCCACCTGATTTTATATTCCAAAGATGTTCCAGGACTTACAGCTGTGTGAGAATGAAATTTATGAAATTTCTCCCATGGGATCTGAGGGTATTTCTCTGGCGGAGCATTCACTGTGCGCTGAGCAGAAGGAATGACAGCAACATTGCACGGGTAAAATGAAAACCCCCGTAATGTTATCCAGTTTTATTCATAAGAATCCATAATGTGGCTCTCATTGGATGTTTTCTGTGGGTGCATGCACAGCAGCAGGGGACGATGATGGAGCTGTTCTCTGTAATTCATGGACAATAGAGAGGAATGGGGGGTCAACAGACGGTTGGTGTATCTAAACGCGCGCATCGCACGTGGCATGTTACAGGACTCACGTGTTCATTTTTCAACACCTGCAACCACAGCCTGCAGGATGAATTCATACATCCTAATCTCTGCTGGGAGTGAGCGGCGGAGCGTGAAAGGGACAGATACTGACCAACCAGAAGAGAGGAGATTAGGTTTTTGCAACCGTCTGCTATTTTAGGTGGAGACAAATGATGGCGGAGAAAGGACATGTCATTGTAAATCTAAAATAAAAGTCATCGACGGATGATTGAGGGGAAAGGTGCTTAATTCAATGCCTTTCCAGGTGGAAACTTAAGATAATATAGGCAGTTGAAGTCGTAATGGTGTTCTCTACAATTGATGGTCAGGATTCATTGTTCCCTGGAAGAACTGAGGTTCTAACTTGTCCGTCTTTGCTCTTCTAATGAGAAGTCCCACTGCTATCAGAGACAAATGACAGTACCACAAATGGAAATGGAGCAGCTCGCTGTCGGTTAAGGCTGTGAACTGTGTGGGAAGAGCAACATCGCATTAATGCCACAAACACGGCCGAAGGACTTGCGTTGGGTTTGAGGAGGCGCGCGATCCAGAAGACTCAGCAGAAAGGATTCAAGTGATACTGAGGCCATATGTGCATGGCACAAACATGAGTGTATTCTTATAGTTATTGCACAGGAAGTAAAGATGTTTGCATTGCATGTTTTGTCCACAGGAGCAGAGTTGTGTAGGTGGCAACGGTGTCTAAAACCCTTTTGAGTCTGTCATCCAGGTCTCTCAGCATGATATACTGTTAGTTCCACAGCGAATGTCCCATGAGATTTATCCATACAGATCAAGTTCAACTACTCTTCCGGCCTCCGCAGCTCTTCAAGGATACTCTTTCAAGCCTCAGGAGTGCTCCCCTCACTGCGTTAGAGGTGTGATATCAAGGATAAGTCCTGAGCTGTGTAGTCACTCAGAGGTGTGACAGTTGTCTCTCTAGTGGGAAATTGAGTTCTTTCATACGAGTCATAAAAACAACTCCTGTTTACAGAGTTTCGGTTCCAGTGGAAGGAAGTCTTGGCACCATGATTTTTTTTTATTTTTTCCTGAAACTAGCAGTTTCCATCAGCGCATTTTCCGGACTATACAACAGGTTGGTTTTAGAACACAAATCATTTGAAAGTAAAAGCTATCGCTCTAGAGTCTCAAAGAGCTTCCGACTCACCTGAATTCATGAGCACTTTCTTGCTTAAAAGAGATCAGGCTCCTACACCCGATCTCTGAGGTTGAGACTAAACTTCAAAACTACTTTGTTTTTGTTTTTTTTTAAATGAGAGTGAGACTATGTTTCTTAGAAATCCCTGCCTCAGCAATGTCACAGCAGATCAAGCACACCTTCCTCACATCTGTTGCCAACACCGCCACATTAAAACCCAACAAACCCCACAGCCATGTCTTTTTTGTCACCATCAAAGGTCAGAAGAATCTGTCTCCAGGTTTATTATAACTTAAAGCATTTGTTCTGCGACACTTTGCATCCCCCATAAGGGCACATGCAGTCATTTATCCCAGAGTACGAACAATCAAACTGTGTCGATTAAATTACCCTTTAAGTTTTTTCCATCTTATCCAAGCCCTAGTTGAAGTTGCTGATTGCTTTTTCAAAGTGTTAGTGTTTGGTTCGGGCTTTTAAACCTTTCAGTATTGCAAATTGGAAGCAGGGTCGATTTCAAGATTCCATTTTTGTAGAGGTTGCAATAATCAAAGTCGGTAGTCCTGGGTCCCCGCAGGTTTCATTTTCACCTTGGCTCTCCTTCCCCCAAGCTTTGTCATACAGTCAGCTGATTCGGCAAAACGCACAAGTGAGGGTGGGTGATTTACTCCGGGAGATTTACGTCCCCTCTTCCAGTGTGTGTGTGATGCACCTGAGTGCACTACATTTCTCTGTCTACACTTGAATCGTGCAGTCGTTTTTAAGGACCGGTGGTAATAGTGTGTTCTCAAGTCGCCACACAGCCAGTATATGGAGGGTTGCCAAGGGAAATACGGACCGTCACACGCAGGCTGCCAATTAAAACTGAGTCAAAAAAAAAAAGAGCTGCTCTCTATCAAGCCCTAACTAGATTTCCTTCACCCCTGATTCTGTCTTTGCAGTAGAATGCCTAATTTAAACCATTAATTTAAACTCACACTGTTGTCAGAACCCCTCCGTTTTCTCATCTATTCACCTCCCCTCCTGCTTTCCTCCTCTGGTGGCGGGGGAAGAAGCGGGCGGGGGGTGGGGGGGGGGTTCTGCCTCAGTAATTGGAGAAGCCTTCAGAAACATGCAGATGAAGGGTGAGAAAAACGGACACATTCCTAATGACTCTATCCTTCCCCTCATATTCCCTGTGTCTTCTCTGGTGGAGTCACAGTGGAGGCTTCTGCAGCTCCTGGTGCTGGCCTCAGTGTAACTAGCCCCACTGAACCAGGATTGACACTGGGTGGATTCAAGTAAGACCCGGGGCTTTAATGCGAAGGTTAAGAGCCGTGTCAGCAAACTCACTCTTACACATGTTGCAGCGGAAACACATCTGCCTGTGCAGTAAAACTTGAAAACTGAAAACTTGACAGCACGATAAACAGTTGGCTGAAATGACGTCTTCAGATCAAACGCCGCTCTGCGTAAATTACAAGGAAAAGCGTTGATTTGTATTTCAAGTTATAAAGCAGTGCGTTGTTGAAGTCAACCACCACATTCTTGCTGGGCTATGAAAGAGCCCATTAGCTGCTTTTGAGGCAGCAGAGAGGAGGACGCGATAGGCTGTCTGCTTTTTAATTTAACCTACAATGTAAGAGCCTCTGGTTGCACACAGGAGAGGTAAGTACATGACGAGACAAATCATTTTCAAAACAACATTGCGCTGAGATGGCGGCTGCCGAATTTAAATGCAGTTAGTGTTGTAAGATAAATAAAGCAGTCAGGATGTGTTTTACCGGCGAGTGAGTGTGTTTACAGGATGTTGCTACAAGTCAATTATTTCCAAGTGGAAGCAATTTCCCTTTTGATCATCAATAAAGGGAGAAATCTCATGCTGAACTGAGGGAACCATTGTAGCTGCCAAGATTGCTGTAGCTCCGTAGAGGTGTTACAACAGATGCACGTTTGATCAGAGAATAAATGGCCTGCAACAAATGTATTAAACTTGCTGTTGTGTTTATCAGTACATTCGTCTCCATGGTCTTTGCCATCCATCTATCCCAGGAAACAAAATAGCCCAGCAAGCTACCGCCAATCCTCATCCGACATTATGGAGGGAAATTGCAACATGATGATGGAGGACGCGCTCCATTTTGCCCTGGTCTTAATGGGTGGGAATTGAAGGTCATCGCTTCCTGTTTTTCTTTTTACCTGCGGATCGAGTTCCAGAACAAAGCACAGATGCCCCTAGTCCAACTCTTTAGGCATACGACTGACAAATTTAAATTCCCAACGTTCGCATTGCCAAGGCTACGTCCGATGTTGACACGGGAGTCAACCTCCTGTGGAGCATGTTGACTTAAACTTTAGGTGCTTCAGTGGAATCAAAAGTTCCCGAGCTGGGGATAATGCTTCGAAGCTCTTATCACTACTTCACCTTAGATTTCACTTGGTATATGTAGCACCTTATTTGGTGCAGCGATTTCATGGTTCCTCAGAGTCAGTACTGTGAGTGAAACGCATTATCGTCTGAGGTGCTTTATACAGTTTATGACGTGACACAAGCGTCCATACAGAGCGAAAGGAATGGCTTAACCCCAACCTGGGTCTTTCCTTTATGACGCCTGCGGCGTTGATGGCAAAACGTACTACAGTTGAAAGCTGTGAACTCGCAACACAAAAGGCAGACTCTGGGACGCAAAGGTCCGCCATCAAATAGTCACCTAAGTGTTGGACGTGGACGTGTTGGCTGACATTATTGATCAAGACTTTAAGAACAATATGACGGAGACACACAGAGCATTCTTGTTCCAAGGTGTGTTCATGTCTTCACATAGAAAATATTTAGTGACATTTACTGTCAAATCTTAACATTTGATTGACACATTGTAATTCAGTCGAACACACCCAGGCAACAAGGCATAAACTGATGTGGTATGTTCTGGGTGGAAGAGGTTGCAGGTTATTGCCATCGTGCATCAGCTTTACTCACTTAAACAACAGATATTCGGTGGCGAAACAGAGTCAGCGTTCCGGACTCCATTTGCCAGTGGTTTTCCCACCAATTGTAATCCACACTATGCAACATATTTAATTTTCAACTGTGTCTAATAACTTGTACATCAGCACCTTGGCCACATATAGAAGATGTACCAGGAGAAAAAAAAAATTCCACCAAAATGAGTTCTGAATCTTGGCTCTTGTCCTGGTTAAGCCACCTACCGCAGCTAAAGGAAGCTCAGCACTACCCCTCTTGCTGGATGCCGCACTGCTGTTATCGCCCCACCATAAGGCCGACGAGGGGTAATAGGATTGTGACTCATAGAGAGGCGACCATGCTCACTAAGCAGGGGAAGGCTGAGGCGAAAAGTGTGAAAGGGCTTCTGCGACTGTCCAGCACCATGAAAGCACAGAGGAACAGGCGAGAGGATGTGTTCTGCTAGCTCCGTAAATAACCCTGTCAAATTGCAGGCTTTGGAGGGTCAGTGGGACACTGCTCTGCCAGTGTATATCTCAAGGCCTGGATATAACCTGTAATCCGGAAGCCAGGAAAAATGAAGCACACAGCACATACAGCAAAATGTCTATTCTGTAAAATGAAAACTTGAGTGTTTATGAGAGGAACTGGGGGGCAAAAAATGGAAAGCATAGACAGCTAGTGGGGGTGGTTTTATAGTCGGTCATCTGGGTGTTTGACTTCTTCCATGGCTGGCATCAGCATCACAGTCTTCACTCTGTGCTCGACGGAGAGAGATAAAAGAGCCACTGGGTCAAATAAGGATGGAAGAGGGGGGGGAGTTGGAGGCTGGGGCGGATATTTGACAGAGCCTTGGATCTGGTTTGAATACCGCCTGGATGTTGCTATTACCTTGAAGAAGTAATCACTTAAAACTTGCACTCAGCGATGATTTGAAATCACACTGGAGCGGAATTGTGTTTCTCTCCTGCGATAGTCCTCAGTGTGTGTGTGTGTGTGTGTGTGTGTGTGTGTGTGTGTGCAAGGGGGGGAAGTATTCCACCTGTCGGCACTTAGGTGAGAGAATGTGTATTTTAGTTACATCAATGCCCTTGCACTCATGGGGAGGAGAGCAAAAAAGCACTGCAGGTGGTGGAAGCCTGCGATGGCCAGGCTGCTAGTTCTGATAGAATGTAAGACGCCCCAGGCAGTCAGCGGTGGAATGACTACTATCGCTAAGATTTAAGAGTCATATTGAGAAGCAGGAAGCGTCTTACAGGAAACTGGCACAGAGGTGTTTATCGGATTTCCCGATGAGTCCTCGCCATTAGTCGGAAAAAGCCGGTTTCAAATGAAAGCAAGATGGTTAAATAAAACCAAGGAGGGATTGGTAATCTCAGCGTTGCGTGAGTAAACATGGCTCCTGCAGCGGCAGGGTCAATGGCGAATGATTATGCTGATGTGCCCTCTCATCTGCATGCACTATTAATGGTGGCATTGCCTGTCCTATTTATTTTTGATTGATGGTGCTGTTTACTGCTCACATTCCAATCTACACAAGTCCATTAGATTCACACGTGTTGGATTACAGCTGCCCAGATTGAAAGCTGGAATCAATACAAAGAGCTAACAAAGAGCGGAGGGAGAGCCGCTCTTCAGACATTTAGAGGGAAAACAAACCTATTGTTGGAGAAAATAGTGCTTCTACTCGCTGTCACTTTGAAGCCACATTCAGCGTGAATATGCCTGGAAGTGAAAAGCACATCAGTGATATCGGTTGGACAAATTTTAAAACAGCACAAGAAGAAGTAAACACAAAGGAGGCTGTGAACTACGAAGGTCTTGGACTCCATCAGGTCGGTGAGGCGTATATGTTTTCTGGGTTATTTCTTCGTGAGTATTCAATGATCCACCGAGGTTGGCGAACTGAAAGTTGAAGTTCCGAACTAGTTTCTGCAGGTTTTAATCGTGAATAAAGACTGAAAACTTTAGCTCTCTAAAGATATGTGTTAGTGATAGATTGATTCAAGGTGTCTTCAAATAGTCGTCATTGTGCGGCAAACCATCCAGTTGTTTTGTTTTGAGTTGTAGTTTGTCATGTAGTTTGCACAAAGACATGGTGATAATCGTAAGTTTACATCTGGAATCTAACTGGTTAGACAAGAAGCACCTTGGACGATGATGTTTGCAGATGACGTTGTTGTCTGTGGTGAGAGCAGGGAGCAAGTGGAAGATAAGCTAGAGAGGTGGAGGTTTGCCTTAGAAAGGAGAGGAATGAAAGTTAGCCACAGTAAGATGGAATACGTGTGTGTGAATGAGAGGGAGCCAAGTGGACAGGTGAGGTTACAGGATGAAGAGATAAAGACGGTGGAGGATTTTAAGTACTTAGGCGCTACTGTTCAGGGCGATGGATAGTGTGAGAAACAGGTGAAGCAGCAGGTGCAGGCAGGATGGAATAAATGGAGAAAAGTGTCGGGTGTGATGTGTGACAAAAGGGTGTCGGCAAGGATGAAAGGGAAAGTGTCTAAAAGGGTGGTGAGGCCAGCAATGTTGTATGGTTTGGAAACAGTGGCACTGAGGAAAAGACAGGAGGCAGAGCTGGAGGTAGCAGAGATGAAGAGGCTGAGCTTCTCTCTGGGAGTGAGCAGGATGGATAGGATCAGAGGGACAGCACATGTGCTCAGGTGTTCAGGAGACAAAGTCAGAGAGGCTAGATGGAGATGGTTTGGACATGTACAGAGGAGAGAGAGCCAGTACATTGGTAGATGAAGATGTTGAGGTTGGAACTGCCAGGCAGAAGGTGGAGAGGAAGGTCAAAGAGGAGATTGATGGAGGTGGTGAAGGAGGACATGAGGTTTGTAGGTTTGAGGGAAGAGGCAGCAGAGGACAGGGTGAGATGGAGGAAGATGATCCGCTGTGGAAGAAAAAGAGGAAGATACATTTGGCATGTAACTGGCAGTTAGAGTTGCAAACTGTCTTTGAATCTACTTTTCTAGTTGCTATTCATTCTTGAGTTGTAGATGATAATAACTTGCGTGTCTTCATCGAGGACAGTGGCCCAATTCTTCCATATGCACCTTCCATTAGCAGGAGCTGGTGCTGCCTCTCAAATTCTGTTCGTTCCTTTGTATCCATTTTCTTGAAGCTCCTTTCTGTTTCTGCGTGTCAAGACAGAAAAGACTCATCCTTCACCAGTTTTATTCCATCTATTGTCTTGTGTATGAACGCACCACTGTCCTTGAGAGGTCCCTCTAAAAGACAGATTGGTCCCCCTGATGTGGCAATTGACTCTGCGAGGTTGAAAAGGGGACAGAGGTGCCGCTCGCAGACGGTGATATTGGGTACGTTGACTGCATTAGCTGAAGGGCTTGATCCATTAGGAAAAGCAGCACAAGGCGTCGGCCATCAGATTTTTGGGTCTAAAAGTCATCAGGTTGTTAAAGTGAGACTGTGGGAGAAGATACATCATCCATTCATGTCAAGGCAGTCGGCTAAGTGGGGGGGGGAGGTTGAAGATTAAATGGAAATGAATGTGGCTAATGAGAAAATTCAATCATGGCCTCCACATGAGATGGCGCCAGCACCAATTACTGGGTCCAAGCCATGTTCAAAGCCGATATCACACATCATTAGGCAGAAATGAACGTGTAACCTTAAGTTTGATGATGACTACTGAACTTGTTTGGCCAAGAAAAATGCAGGTCGTATGACAGCGTGGAAGGTTCTGCAGCTGGGTGGCCTTCGCTTGCTTGAAAAAGCTGTGACAAACTGTGACATACTGTCCTCAAGAGTGACGTCACTGTACTTACTTAAACAGCTTATTGACTGTGGCTTCACGTCAGTAGAAATGCGTGTCCAAAAATATGTCACTTTCATCAAAACAAGAGTGAGCAACTTGATGTAGAAAATATAAAAGGGGACCTATTATCTTCTTCAAAAGTACAGTATTAGCAAGTGTCACCTGACTGAAAGATGTTCCATCCATTTTTGAGTAATTTAGTTTTAAAATACAAGCCTGCGCATGCGTAACCGCTGCATGATCCATTCGCTTCAGACAGCCAAAGCTTCATACAGTATGTGCCACAGGACTCTTTATTTAATATGTTTTGGCACATCAAACAAATATGTTGAAATTTCCTGCCTCGTTCCAAGAAAGCAAATCCCGCAGCTGGTGCCCGTTCGCACTTCCAGACTTACTGAACTAGTCGCCAGCTTGGTCACCGGGCACATATAAGTGAACACTCATGCACACACTCGTGTCTACTGACAGTTTAGAGGGCAAAATTCACCTCAGTTTTTGGACTGTGGGAGGAAACCCAGAGCGCCAGGTGGAGAGCCAAAGCATGCAAATTCAACTCTATGCAGAGAAGATACTGATATGGGGGTTAGGAACTGTAACCACTGTCTCCTCTCCTCTTTTCTCCCTGGTGAAATATGGTTATACGTCCAAAAGTCATAGTAATGTGATCACCCTTCAATGTTGTGAGTTATCGAGTCGACACAATCCAAGCTTGTGTTTAATAACATTGATAGTCTGTAGTGTTTCTGAAAAATACAAATATGTTGTCCTTGATCCGTATGTAATGTACTGCCTGGTAAGGAGAAGATTAGGGTATTAAAAAAAAAAAGATCCATGACAAGATTGGATTTTTTTGGAGGGTAATTGCAGCACAATATTAGCTTTTCATTTTTCCTACTCTGAATAACATATTTCATACCCCCCCCGTGCTGCGAATCAATAAAACCACAATCAATCACAAACACACATGCATGAAATGAGGCAGGCGAGCGATGGTGAAACAAGATGTTCCCTCCGCGTCACGTGTCACAGGGAGCCTCTCTCTGTTTACCCTGTTCTTTTTTTTCTCTCTGTATTCCAATTTATTTCATGGCAGGCTTGATGAGATAAAACCGCAAGTAGTAAAAGACGCTTGTCAGAGGGAGACGGGGGTCTTTTCTTCCAGCTGTCAATGGGACGCTATCAGGGTGTGGGATCTGACTGAGACGATCTGCGCTCCAGCGAGGGGGTCAACAGCCCGCTTGCTGTCATGAAACATGTTTTTGTCCTGTGAATGACACGGCACACAGCACACATCACCTCCTTTAAGAGCAGAGGCAGCTACATGTTAAAAGGGCTGTCACTTTGTACACGAACGACGCATCCTAAGCAGCTGCATATTAAAATATCAGGCAGATAATGAAACATAAGACAGGTAGAATAAAAACGCTGTATAGGAGTTATGAGATGGTACATATCTAATAAAATCTTTTTTTTTTTTTTTTAATTTAAGAGCGCCCCCAAGCTCGTGCCAAAATTCTGTGGGCAGTAAAACAAAAGTTGATGTTTTTTAAACATTTATTTTTGTCACTGTTTTTCTTTACATTGGTTTCAAACTTGCAGTCTGTGGACCAAATGAGGCCCACAAGACAAAGTTTTCTGCCCCCTACACAAGTTGAGTGTGTGCGCTTAAACCTTGTTGGCCTCAGCCAACAAGGGAGAGGTGAAAGGTGAAAACAAATTTGCAGTATTTTTTTGGTCACATTTGCTCAGCAGAGGAAACGTCTGGAACAGTATCTTTGTTTTCTTTGTCTGAGTGAGAGAGCCAGTGGCTGATATGGAGGTGAGCAGTTACATGAAGCCATACTTTTACAGCATACCTGACCTTATGGCGTAATATATTAACCCTGGGAAAGCGTAGTTTTGCGTCCGGTGCTGACACCAAGACAGCGTTCCGTGTTGCATGTTGACGCATAGGAATTTCAGTAGAGTTTTTCCTGGCTCTCCTTGTTACTGATGATGCCATCAAGAAAGTCACCGGTGACTGAAACACCCTTTAGTTTGAAGTGCTTGCGTCAACATGCTGCCTTCAGCATCAACATAGGACGTTGGATAATGTCATCCGTCGATGTGCTTCGAAATGTGCGCACCTCATTGCTTGTCCGCGGAATAGTCAAAGCCATTTTCAAATCCATTTTCACCGATGAGTTTTGAAAGTCGGGTTTAAGTTTGAGCTCAGCGCTCAGCAAGATGCCCCGCTCTTTTGACCAATGAGCTTAAGGAACGTCACAGCATCCTTCGGTTGGAACCACACTGGAGGAGGCTCTGAAAATGAAGGCTGCAGTCTCCGCTCTCCTCAGAATGGCTGTGGAAGAACCTTTGTGTTTTCATTGACACCTTACAGTGGAGAGGAAAAGCAGCATAAGCTGAGTTTGAAACACTGTTCAAATTGCCTGTCTTTAATAGGGCACAAACTGTAAAGACAGATCAGCGCTCCAGTTCCTGTGGCAAGCATTAAATCAGCTTTTCACCTCTGTATGTTCAGAACTGTGAGGGGAAACTGCAGAGGCCAGAGAAAACCTAAGAAAGCACCGGAAGAGCAAATCACTCACTGAAAGAGCAGAAGTTTTCTCCAGCTGCATTAGTGCTTCCTTGCTGTGCGACCATAGCGCCCTGTCCCTGGCCTTGGTGCTGAAGCTTGGGGTTCAGACCCCAGAAACCCAGGCCAGGATAAAAGCATCAAAAAAGGAAAGAACTGAAGAATAATCGCCTTTGTATTAGTCAATAATTTTTGTAGTTTTTACTCCCACAGAAGGCCAAAACCGACAGAGGGAAATAGAAAATGCAAGCAGCAAAAAAGGTGTGCTTCTGAGGAGAGCTTTTTCCAAAGTGCTCGTACGGCGGTTCGGGCATTTATTGATCTTCAGGGTCCAGTAAAAGAAAAATGTTTTTTAATGCTAATACATCATGTATTTATGGAGCGTACTATTACTTTGTGTTTATGCTTGAGTTAGATTTTACCACACTTTCACAGGTACCGCCATGTTTTACTCTCTCATTGGCCAGCGCTGGCGCTTGAACACGTGCTGCTACTAAAAGGATCTGCATGTACGGACGCTATAAAGTCGCGCATGCATCTTTAATGACAGCGCTGATATTCATGTCTCCCGCGTTTTTGACGCCGTCCTTTCTCATTCTCACACTGTCACATGCGCCGCCATGTTTTACTCTCTCGTCGGCTTTGCTTCCGCTTCAAAGCACCGAATCGTGTTAGTGACTGGCAACAATGTTGAAAAACAGTGCCAGTCGACAAATTACAGTCTGTTCACTGATATAATGAGGAAAAGACATAATGAAACCGATAATTGAGCTTGTTTTCACACCCACATGTGGTTGTTACAACTGGAGAAAAGCCATGTTGTTTAGAAGGCCAAAAATGAGTCACTGTGTTTGTGTGGATCGGTGAGTGCAACTGGAGCTTCCCACTTTCTACGCCATCACAATAGATGTTTCCAATGGCAGCAGTGAGGTTTAAGGTTAAAGAGTGTGGCGGCTTTTTATTGACTCGAGTCATTGTCTTCTGGGTTCATGCGCGTGTCGGCTTTGTTGCTCGGATCCACAGGCGCAGGATGCTATGGTGACGCGATTAAGGGTCCACTAATAAGCGGCAATAGTCTGCTCAGGATGCAGCAGGTGTTGTGTGCACAGAAAAGTGACGTCTGCTTTGGACCATCTATCAGCGGTAAATGACAGATGGTCCTCTCGGTGCCGAGGCAGGAAGCGCACGAACACAATCGCTGCACAAACGCAGGGTGCACTCTACCTGCTGATAATCCACTTAGGCCCAGGCAAAGCTGCTTTAATCTGTCCTCCCTTTTCCCCGCAACCCAACCCTTCAGCAAACTACAAGGCCAAGCTGCATGCCGGAGAACCACCGCTGATCCTGCCATGTATATGACATAAAACCCCGACAGGATGAAGTGAAATAACTGAGAACTTGAACCAGCAGAAATACTGAACTGGGCAATTCATTTGAATCGATATCTAATGTTAACATTAATGTATATAGTGGACGTTTCCTTCAGCCTCCACAGCAGAGTTCGGCAATTCAATTTCCTAAGGGCTCAGATTATATATTGCCACCGTTGACAGGGGCCGTCAAACCCAAAGAAAGGAGGGTCCAGAGGAAATTGAAAATAAAAACTGAGTGATGAAATCATGAAATTACACTTTAAAAATGCACAAAAAATGTTGGTTTGTTGTGTTTTATTTAATGTAAAACCACATTCTTGATGTGTCTCATGCATTTCAAAATCTGCTTTCAATTCTGGTGTATTTTGAGGGACAATAAAACAGCCAACGGAAAAGAAAAATAATCAAAAAAGAAAGTTACGTTTCAGTTGCATCATAATGAGCAAAAAAACAATGCACAAGCCAAAAATGTCATAGACAACAACAATGTCAGTTTTATATTTTTACTCTGACTGAGGGCCACATAAATACAGTCAAAGGGCTGCATTTGGCCCCCAGGCCACACTTTGGCAGCACGGTATCCCAGCATCTCACTCTCACACAGCCATCTACCACTACAGTAGTAGCTATAACCCTCGCTTCGGGTATTTTGAATGGCATTCGACTTACATCCAATCCGACTTACGACCGGTTGGTCGGAACCAATCCTGGTCGTAAGTCGAATGTTACTTGTATTCCACTTTTGTGGTTTGACAGATACTTGGTTAACTGTCAGCGAAGATCAAAAGATAAAGGTCCGTTTTTTTTTACCTGTCAGGTTTATTTATCATGATCAGCTGAATGTTCTCTGTCGGTTTGACATCCTCAGACATTGTATGAAATAATCGCTGTTGGTTATGAAAGATAGTAGAATGACAGCACAAGCATTGGGTGATACATTTCCCTCTCTGGTCAAGCGCATTTGTTGCTTTACTTAACTTAAAACCGAATGTATTTGTTTTGTTGAAGCATGTGAACCGATGTTTATACAGACGCCAATAACTGAAACACACATTTACCACAATGTACTTCCGATTTTGCATCGCTTATCTAGACAGATTTCAGGTTTAGATTTTGTTAGTTTATTAGCTAAGAACCAGGACCAGTTCTTCAAGCTGGACCTGCAGGTCCCACTGGGAGTCATTAGAAAAGACAACCAAGTTTGATTGAGCTCTTTTGGCTGGTTGTTTCTGCTGATCGGGCGTCATTAAACAACACAGATTTATTGAGGCTGAGTGGGGGGATTTTCTGTTTATCACTCTGGCATCAGAAGCGGCTGCTGTGCCGCAGCTCTGCCCAGACCACAACCCATTTAAAGTAGTTTTTAGTATGTCCATCCTGCAGCGTGGATGGGCTCGGGCTTCTGATCTCGTCCGCAGAGCGCTTTGAATCACGAGTTGTCCTCCTTTCACAAAGTGTGAGCACTACAGCTCAGGGGAGAGGAGGAGGTGTCATGTCGGCATAAGAGGGAGAGAGGGGATGAACAATTCATGTGGAGAGGTGGAACGGCTCCATGATGAAGCAGAGACGAAAGAGGGGAGGGAGCCATGAAAGAGGCCAGGTGCAATATCACATCCTTCCTGTCAGGAGGCTTAAAAGAAGCGCAGAGGAAGAGCGTTTAGCTCCAAGAGATGCATGTGGAATGCTGACCACAGGTTTGAAGAATCGACTATTCAGACAGCATCTCTTCCAGGCGCCATATCGGGTCGGGAGGAATCTGCCAAGTAAAACCTGTTGCCAACATCCTCTGCGCTGTTTGGAATACTGACAAGGAAAATCAGGTCTATGAGATGAGAGCTGACCTTGATCGCAACAACTGTTGTCCCTGATTTTATTTTTTTTTATTTAATTCCCCAGGAAAATGAGTAATATGACCACTTCAGATAGTACTGACCACAACTCCGATTGTGTTGTTTATATCACAGTGGCATTTCACTTTCACGCTTTGGACATAAGGACCATCCTCAGTCTGTCGTTCTCCCTAAAATACTTTTTTGTTTTTATTGCCACAAATTCCTTCCTATTTAAAAGCATATATAGATACATTTTCTCCCTGTATGTTTGTTTTCCATGTTAACCACCTATTTGTCTGAACAGCCATCACAACATTCCCTCTAGTGCAATTTAATTGCTTCTATAAGTCACTTTGTTGTATTGTGGGCAGCAGTTGTCAAAAACCAGCGCAACCACAGCATCTCCCACTAATCCAGGATGCACTCATTAAAACATTCCACACTAAGAAACACACGCTATTGTGATGTAAACAGACACTTAATGTCTCGCTCGGAAGATCTTTGCCACCTTTCAGTTTGAGGACGCTGTTAGTTCAACTGTTGATGGCATTGTTTTTGCAGTGCTGATGGACAGACCCCATGGACTATGACGTTTGCAGGCTATACAGAATGTATTTTAAGGGTTGGGAAGAAGAGGGGTTGCATGGTGGAACAATTGGAGACAACTGTCAGGGGTGAACAGAGACTGAAAAGTGTAAGCAAGAACAAAGGGAAGCTTTAAGGGAAAGTATTGAGATAGAAGCATCAGGAAAAAGGAGGAGAGGAAGACAACCAATAAGGTTTATGTATGTGGTAAATGATGATAGGTAGAGGAACGGTGAGACTTGAGAGGATGATCAAGACAATGCAGGAGGCTGACGTGCTATGGAAATGCCGGAAAAATAAGAAGGAATTCCCTCTTGCATATTGAGAGAATGCATCCATGGCTAAGCTCAATGTAGCTTAAAGGAAGATGCTATCAACACAGGAGTCAACACACAGATACTGTCAAGAAAGCTCTTTAGAATAACCTCAGAGGCACTGAAGAGGCTCGAAAACACGCTGAAAGCAGAGCAATGTTGATGGCTACTCTTGTTTTGATTAAATCTTCCTTTAGGTTTCATTTAGAACAGATACAAAATCTGTTGAATCTGTGAATAACTAAAAATCAAATACAGTGGTGCCTCGGTTTTTGAACGTTCCAGAATTTGAACACATCGGAGTTTGAACAAAAATGTCGAGTTTTTTTTGCTTCTGATTTCGAACGAAAATTCAGAACTCGAACGCCCCCGAAAAAAGCCGGAAAAAAACGCAACGTGTGCGGACCGATCAGCTGACCCACGACGCGCTTTGTTATTGTGTATAACGCAGCCTCTGTATGCAGACGTGTCCCGTTAGCTACATTTACTGACTGTTTTTTCTTCATACTGAGGTGTAAAACCTTTCCTGTCTCCGCACTGGACCGTGGTAGAGTGTCACAGGGGAGGTGCTCGCTCTCCACACCCCCGAGGCTGGAGCGCACACTCCAGGGTTTGATGTCCTGTTGTGGGCTGGAGCTGGGACAGGGATGAGGCGAGTCTCGGACAGAGCGTGACTTGGTTTATGACTTTGTCACAGCCAAACTGCACAGAAGCGCACATTCAGAGCTGGACACGCACCGGGCACCTCTTCCCTTCTGGAGAGACGTCACTCACTCGGCAACCCCTCCCACATCCAGCGGCCACACACATAGAGGAACAGCCACCTGCAGCAGACACTCTACATTCACTCCTACAAAAGACTATTTTAAGGCTTGCAACGCATTCTTTCTTTTTCCATTCATTGTAATGGGAAAAATCCATTCAGATTTCGAACAATTCGCTTCTCGAACAACCGTCTGGAACGGATTGTGGTACCACTGTAACTGAATTAATACTCTTTTGAAAATGAAGTCAGAAACAGAATGATTCACTATTGAAAACTCATCGAGCCAGATTACATTATAATCAGTTTTGTCTTTACTGCATGCCATAAGTAATAATTTCATTCATTGTTTTGTTGAAGCATTTCCAATCCTCAACTATCTTGGAGGTACCAGCTCTAAACTCAGTCAGATAAGCAGTGTAGCGTTTCCTTAAACACCTTTGCCATGCAGTGAACTGTAACCTGATTCTACCACTATATTAAATTTCATATCCATTGAGTGTACTTTGAAGTCTGTCAATGGGTAACAGTATTGTCTTTCAGACATAGGTGGTAGGATGGTTAAAACTGAATAAAAATAATTCCCATATTTCCATCTTAAAACAGTCTGGAAATCGATGTACCATTTAACTGTAAGGGGATTCATCCTTTTATGTAGTCAATCCCTTCGAAGGACCAAGCAATAACATCTCAATACTCCAGTGAGACGAATACTTTGGCCAACAAGCACTCTTTGTTCTCTTTGCCAGTCTCTTTTCCCTTCTACAGGGACGCAAAGTGTGCCTGTCGCTGTTCATTGACATTTTTGTTCAAAAGTCAATACCAGCCACTTACTCACTCAGCTACAAAAACTGTGCAAATGTAGTGGCTAAAAAGACTGAGACGGAAAAGAAGCCCTTAAAGTTCCGCCTTCTGAGGCTCTTCGCTGGTTCCAGTCAATTGTCGAAGCAAGAGGGATTCTATTTCCGAACAATGGAGGATGAAACCAGACAAAACACCTTCCACTAAAGGGAGTCCAGCCTTGACTTTCCAAGCGGCTTGTCCTTTGGCTGACTCTATTGATCTCTTTGGGATTTACCATCAGGGAGTGACAATGCAGAGGACGCCTTTCTCTACATGAAAGCAAAGGACAATTAAATATACAGGGTTTCCTTGGAAATAAAACAAAGAGCATTCGCCGATGAGAATAATGGATGAATGTGAACTTGTGCTCAAATGAGATAATGCATACTTCACCACTCACTCTTCATTCACTGCATAAATTCACATTCTGTTTATTATTTTTTGTGCGTTTGTTTACACCAGTAGGCAACTGCAGTTAGCAAATTAAACTACAGCTATTTCAGGCTTTCCGCGGATCTTATCAAACCACCCCAAACACAACAACAGACAAAATATCTGTATATTCATTAGAAATACCGGCCACGAATGCATAATAAATTCCTTCTGACGTGAACACAGGAACCGTATCAACCAGCTCCTTGTGTCTTCTACGTCTGAAAGTGAGTGTAGGTGTTTGATGAATGGGTTTGTTGAGGTGAGACAGCAGTCAGGTGCGTGATACGCCTGCAAAAAGCTACAAAGAAAGACTGACAGCAAGTGCAGAACGGCGCAAACTACAAAAAAGGAGCCCTTGATGAGACTGTTTGCTTTGAGGACCCGCTCCGTTCAAACTATTCACCTTTGCGATGACTTACCTTCAGTCAGCGAGACTGTGTCTACAACACTGAGGTGAAGTGAAACAGCATTCATGCCACTTTATTCCGAAAAACATAATGGTGAGCAAACAGAAACTTGGCTCTTGAGGCTGTCAACTTTAAAAGAGTTCTGACCTCAGTTCATTTCTAGATATGATGGTTATTCAGGTCAACATTTGTCTTTTCTGCTCAAAGTGCATCGATAATATTACTGTACTGTGTGTACCGCACTTGCACCGTGGCTTACAGAGTCAGACTCTTATGTCCACGACCTGTGAATAAATTCTGTTTATATTGTGAGTTTGCTGAATCTCAAAATCAAAAAAAACAATTTAAACATTTTGACTGACTCACTTGATCAGAGCAATCTCACTAATTCAACCAGTAAATAACCAAGTTCTTCCTTGATTTTGGAGACAGATTTCTGTGAGGCTGAGAACAAGATGCTATTCCAAGATGACAAGGGCATGTTTAATCTGAGTGCATGTGCCATTGCTCACTAGTTGAGTTAGTTTTTGTGTCTCTTGTTATGCCTCCAGAGGCAACACCAGTCTCATAACCATAACGTTGTCAAAGGGCTTTATTGAAATTCCAGAAAACTGCTTCAATATTGGAAAAAAAATCTATAAATAAATTGTACCCACAGACAATTTATCTTTATGATAACAAACCTTTTTTTTTGATTCAATGTTTTGTGACATGATGTGCTGATCTCTCACAGAACACTTGTACGGCTCAGCGCACTGACGGAAAATACTGCTGTAAAATCCACAAAAAAAACATTTACAATAATATAAAAACCTTGAGAAGACATAAAACCTGACAACACCCTTTTTTTATTTTAGTTTGGACTCATTGGGTTACACTTTACACTCGTCTTCTTCTTTTACTTTCGACTTCGCCACAGCGGATCATCTTCCTCCATCTCACCCTGTCCTCTGCTTCCTCTTCTCTCCAACCTACAAACCTCATGTCCTCCTTCACTACCTTCTGCCTGGCAGTTCCAACCTCAACATCTTCCTCCCAATGAACATATAGTATATTACCATAAATAAACTCCTCATTCACATGTGCATTCGCCACATATTAGCCTGTCATGATTCACAGATAAGCATCATGTTTAGCCAGACCGTATTTCACCCTTGGAAGGGCAAAGTTCAAAAGTTCACTCTAAACAGAAGCAGAATTACAGATTATTAAACCGTAAATAAGCATGTTATTAGCTTATTTATAGCAAATCTGCCACTCACTATTTACATTAATACAACACAATATAAGTTGAACGTTGGTGTTTGCTTCAAATGGGAATGAGAATTTCAAATTCATCTGAAAATAAGGGGAAGCAGGGGACATGGTAAAGACGAAAAAAAAAAACAACGTAAAGGTCATCATCACATGTCTGGGGTTGATGTGTCACATAATGGCGAAGAGTGTTCTAAATATAACATGCTGGCGTACCGCATGTTGAATGTCATTGGTTAGGACTGAAAACATAAGACAGGCGTCGGAAAAAAATACAGCAGCGGTTGGTCGATGTGGGAAATGCAATTCTCCGATGTGAAATTGCCAGTATCGCTCCAGTTCCATCCAAATTCTCTTAACTATTCATGACTAATGGACCAACAAACTAACAGATGAAGAGAGCGAGTGGAGGCTGGCGTGGCACAGAAACAAAGAGGTGTATGGATCAGACTTGGGATGGGCAGAGAAGGCTGCAGTCAGGCGGCCCGGCATACGATCAAAGTGAACAGTCACTCCCCTTTAGTCAGCCCGATCTCAGAACAGGCTAGTTGAACACAGCTCTCCCCGCAGTTTGTACATGACTCATGGTATTGTGAATATTTCATGGAAGGCAGAAAGCTGACAGCAGTACTGGCCACAGGGCAACTCTGTTGGAAGAAAGCGTAGCAGACAGGAGGAGCGTGTATTCAACTGTAGCGTACACCAAACCAAAACTGTCGTGTTTACTACAGGCTGTGTACGGAAATAATACATATATATATCACAGCCACTGTGGTGCGCTTGCTTCTCTTCCATCTGCTATTCACACATTCCAAATCTAATGCGATGCAAACAAGATGAAAGGGTGAACACTCACTACTACTATTTTGGCAGTCAAACATCATAAAAAAATCTGCAGTAAGATTCCGTTACTGCTAAACCACTTTGATTTCTAGCTCGCACACGAGAGGTCTGGGAGTTAAATTTGCATCTGTTGTAATTCAAGTGCGCTTAATAATTCAAAGCAACTCCCCATACATCTCTGAACTAGCACCACAGACACTTGCTGTGTAATGTGCGCATCACAACACTGACATGTGGTTCTGACCGTGGCCTGAAATATGGCTGACATCTCATCACATGATCCTGGTTTTCAGGGTCAGAGATGGAGTACCACAAACAGTGGGAGGAAAGTGAGAAGATGAGTTGATTCAACTGTCTTCCTCAATAGCAAAACAAGTCAGAGAAGCTTTAGTATGAGCAACACTCCAATGGCTATAGGACGTGGTGCATTTACAAGGAGGTCTCACCATTATAAGCCCAGTCTTTATTTGCATTCTCCTCAGGTGCAGGTGCAGGGAGCCACACATCTACTACAAGTGAAGAGCGGCTAATAAATGGAATTGCGTTCCTCCATTTCACCAGATTCACTGCATTATTAATAAATCAATCATTTTCTTCTTTTAGCTCATTTCTCATCAGGGGTTCATCGAGTCCGTCTTAGTCATGTCTTCACTTAACACATCCATGAGTTGAGACGGTTTTACCTGTGTCAGGGAAGAAAAATGTACAATTTCATTTGTTTTCTTGAAGGTGTTGATTTTCATTTTCCATTCTGTTTTCTGAATTACAATCTTATAATGTGAAATTATAGTATTTTTTGTGTCATGATCCGCTTTTATTTTGTTCCCTTGACTCCTGTTTCTGTTTCTGTCTCCTTCCCTCCTGTTTGTGTGGCACACGGCTGGAGCCACTCATCCCAGTCACCTGTGTATAAGAGCTCCTGGACTCCAGCAACGTGTGCCAGATCGTCTCCTCTTGTTCCTGTGGTAAAGTGGCTCTCCTCATTCGTTCTCTCTCTGTGCTCTAGTTTGGTCATTTTTTTTACTACTCTCTCTAAAACACCGGTGCCTGAGTTAGTGTTTTATTCCTTCCTCTTAGGTTTATTCTGTGGTTTTACTATTTCTGTTCATTGTGTTTTTGTCTCTCTGTTTGCAGATTTAAGTTTGTTCGACTCTCCCGGTTCGGTGACGCTTTCTGTTTGGACTCTTATTCGTACCTGTGGACTTCTCCCAGTTTGATGCTTTGTTTCTTCCAGTTCTGTGACTCTTTCTGTTCTGGTTTTATTGTTTAATGATTAAATATTGTACCTTGTTCCACTCCTTGCCTCCTGTAAGTTTTCTCATCACTGCACTTGGGTCCCACTCCGTGTCTTGACTCAATAAATCATTAAACAATATCCACGAAAATATCTAATAAAATACCTTTCTTAAAAACCATATTCAGGTTTTAGCAACATTTTCCATCATTTATATATTGAACCTCTTTTAATAAAATAATATATAATTGACATATATGAATGTTTCAATATTTGAGAGGCATTTATTTTATGATTATTTTTCTTTGGTCCTTCTCGCTTTTGGATTGATGGCCCCTCATGTTAGTCCCAGGAAAGAATGTGGCCCATAGGAGATTTAACTGCCCAACCACACTCTCACCCATCACCTATTGTTCTCCAGCTCATAACTCCACCACTCCAGTGTCACTCACTCCAAATCAATACATCATCTGCAAACATCAGCATCCAATGAGACGCCTCCCGAACCGAACTGGTACATTTCAGGAGCTAAAATAAGTGACAAACTGAAGCCAGATATGTGAGTGTAGTGTGTATACAGTAGGGCTTGTAGTGCAACCTTTTGAATAAAGGACAAAACAAATGGGATCAAAAATGTCTGCGAGCCTTTTCGCTACATTTCCACACAGAAGATGTGACAGCGTCATAATAATAAAACAGAACTGTGCAAAAATCGCACAGTCCAGATTCACAGTATTCAACTATTAAATTATCAAGCTGCCTCCATTTATACCACCTTAAATAATTGGAGTACAGACTCTTCCCTAGACTCTTTGACATGCTGCTAAATTTCAGGGAAAAAAAAAGATCCTTCCTGACATTTCGGGCAGCAGCAAAAATCCCTCTGCAGAAGCATCTTTTTTAAAGGTTTGCCAAATGTATTCAAAAATGCTCTTATTATGACGCACGCTGCTGTGTTTTGCGACCTTGAACTTGAGGATTTGGACCATTTGAAGCCAAGCATTAAGCTCATTGTGGGTCTTCCAGTAAATGTAAAGGGCAGCACTCAGCAAATACTGGGCTGCCATGGCTCTCTGGAGAAAGCGAATCATCTAGTCTTATTATAGAGAAGACAAATCAAGTGTACCAAAAACCCTCTCCTCCAGTCCTACTTTCTCAAGGTTATTTTCAAAGATAACTGGTGTCTTGGTGCAAGATGTGGGTTAGGGCTTAAAGTAAGCCCTGCCACTGGAGACCTTCGGCAACCCTACGCGGTGGAAGTGAGAGAGGATTCAGAGACCACAAAGAGACACGGGTGGAACTAATTTAAACCCCCGGGAGGTCTGGATGGGCACTGGCTTTTGTCCCGGCAGAATAAAGTCAGGTCACTTTCGTTCTGGGCGCGTCCCGCTTCACACACCAAAGAAAAAGTTGACTCTCATGTAAGCGCCAATAGTGATGAGATTCATTCTCTCTGCATCATGAACTGAAACAGCCTCCGGAAGACAATGGCACCGATGTGGGGCCTCGGAGGGCGACCTCACAGTCTTACATCATATCAGAATCCACTCATTCTGCAGAGAAATATCATGGCCAGCTCTTTAGAGACGCGTTTGTGATGTCAGTTTTTTATTTCTCAGCAGAGATTTTCTCCACTTACACTTGCAGGAATGACTCCCTCTTTTAAGCAGGATGGCTTCAACAAGATGAATCTTTGCAAACAAGCCACGCCCACTCAGATATGGCGGATCTTATTTGCTCAGTTCGGGAGCAGGCGCTGGCAATCTCGCTTAATAAAAATAGTCCCATGTTCTATTTTAGACGCATCACACTGGGGACGTGAATTGAAGCAGACTTCCGCATACCTTTTGGTGGCATCAGTAACATTGATTTCTTTTATTTTATGCAGCCGCATAATGAGATACCTTCAGTCAGGACTTGTCACTGTGCGTTACTGTCCAACCATGGCCAATGAAAGCCACACCGCCTTTCAGGCATTTTCAGATGCATCAGCCAGATGACTCCATACGAGCGGAGGGAGAAACGTGCGTTGGAGGGTGTCGATGTAAACCTGAATGTTTATGTCATGAGATCCATGTAATAAGTTGTTTCTATGAAACACGCTCACTCGATTTAGTTGGGGACGTCATAACCTCCGGCGCATTTTCTAAATAGGCTCCTCATCGCATCCCGCAAGACAAGGAACTTCAAAGGGATTGAGAAAGTATGAGCAGATATGAGAGCAGCAACAATCCATTGCTCTTAATTATCCGATGGAGTTTGTAGTTACAGGTAGTGATTTATATTTTCTACCAGTCAGCGCTCGACTCTTCAGACTATCAATCCTAATGTGGTTGCTAATTGTTGCGGCAGCGCTTCTGCCTCTGGCAAAATGTAAACAAAGAGATATTAAAGTGTCACTTCATGATGTGGGCTTGAGATTATTTAGACACAGGTACGAAATTATTTTAAATAATAAATGCACGATCATCTAACCAAGTGCAGCGTGAATCTCATATCAGATTGGAGTAATAATTTTAATATTTCATGAGATAGCATGTCATGTTCTTCTTATATGAGCGGTATGATGAATGGTTGTGATCAATGTGACACATTATTTACTGGATTCTGTCTCCAATATTCATATGAATCCTGTTTTTTTGTAAAGCACCTTGTGACCCTTTGTGTCTAAACGGTGTTAACGATCATTATTATTATTATTGTTATTGTTATTATTACAGTGGTACCTCGGTTTTCAAAGAACAAATTGGACTTCAAACGAAAAATTTGAGATTTTTTTAATTCTGATTTCGAAACAAAATCCAGAACACGAATGCCCCTGAAAAAAGACGAAAAAAAACATAACATGCGCCGATCAGCTGACCCACGACGCGCTTTGTTATTATGTATAACGCAGCCTCTGTACGCAGACGTGTGCCGTTAGCTACATTTACTGACTATTTTTTCTTCATATTGAGGTGTAAAACCTTCCTGTCTCCGCACTAGACTCACTCTTGACACCTCCGAGGCTGGAGCTCACTCCAGGGTTTGATGTCCTGTTGTGGGCTGGAGCTGGGACAGTGATGAGGCGAGTCTGGGACAGAGCGTTACTTGGTTTATGACTTTGTCACAGCCAAACTGCACAGAAGCGCACATTCAGAGCTGGACACGCACCGGGCACCTCTTCACTTCTGGAGAGACGTCACTCACTCGGCAACCCCTCCCACATGCAACGGCCACACACATAGAGGAACAGCGCACCTGCAGCAGACACTCTACATTCACTCCTACAAAAGACTATTTTAAGGCTTGGAACGCATTCTTTCTTTTTCCATTCATTGTAATGGGAAAAATTCATTCAGATTTCTCGAACGGCTATCTGGAACTGATTGTGGTCGAGAACCGAGGTTCCACTGTATTTTATTTTTCTCTTGCTGAACACTTCCAATGTGTAAATCAATATATTAAATCAGGGTGAAGAGTATTGATGATAAATGAGCTCATTTTCCTTCATTCTAAAAAAGAAAAAACGTATTGTTTTATCGTGCTGATGTCAATTGGGTCGCGTTAAACATGGTCAGTATTCTGAGAAAATAATTTTCTCCATTTTCGCCATTTGTTATTGGGTCCAGCGCCCAGTTTCCACTGCACGATGCATGTGTGTTGTGTTAAAGTGTCGGACCTGGTCTGCAACCACTCTCGTCTCCCATACGTCTCGTAGCTGCCGAGACACAAGGCTTCTATTTCCACAAACGCACAAATTCACCTCAGCGCAGTGCGAGAGGGGTAAGAAGTGGAGCACAATACAAAATAAAAGCATCCGGTCACCTTTTAAACCGAAACACAGTTCCTGAAGCGACCTCATTCCACTGAAATCTCCAGAAAGAAAAAAATAAAACATCTGCGGGTCTGAGTGGGCAGCAACACTACACTGATGGATGTGACTTGTGGTGTTAGCATAATTGTATAATTGCATAATAGGTGCCATTCCCTGCACCTCTGAGAGCACTCGTGGCCACGACCATTACCTCTGAAACAAGTATAATGTGGTATATGCTGGCCATGTATGATGAGCCCTGATGCTCTGTGACTTTCAGTTATGAAAGCTGACATGAGTAAACAGGCTACTTTAGGCACTCATCTATAATGCATTATTAGTGCATTCATAAGCCTAAATAGAATGTTGTGAATGTTCATGATCTTATATGGTAACTTATACTGTACATATGATAATCCCTAACCATATCTTAAGTGTCATATATGATTATGAACATTAATAACATCGTCTATAAAGCTTTAGAAGTGCATTATATGCATGACTATGAATGTAGCAATAATGCATTATAGAAAATACCATTATGTTAACAGTCATATTCACAAGTTGTGGCTCCATGTTTAACCTAAAACCATGTAAATAGTGTCACTACCATTCACATCTTGGGTTGTGCTGAGGATTCGGTTCAAGAGTCTTCATATGACAAAATAAACCTGACTTTATTTAGAGACCATTTTTGATATTGCTTTGCTTTTCTTTACAATCTGGCAGGTTTGTAAAACTGGATGCCGAATGGGATTTTTCTGGGTCGATGTTGCCATGTGAACACTGCACTGGAAGCCACAAGTTTCCCCTGCATGCCACTAAGTGCCTCGCAGGAGGAGAACATTCAAACGCCTACGCGTCAACAGGCAACACGAAAGGCTGACTTCTGCTTCAGCACTGAACGCAAAAGTCCATTTGACAACAGTCAGTATGTGACCACATAGGAGTTGGAATGTGTTGCTGAGGAGTTCATCCTGACACGCATGCGGTCTAGTCATGACAGCAATGGTGGTGGACTTGTGTTGATGGAATACACTCCAGCTGCTGAACACCTCTCGTCGTGTATCAGCACAACCCTTTCGTGGCGCTCGCGCGATGTGCTGCTCTTTACTGAGCTCCCTATAAATACATCGGTCAACAGCTCATCGTAGATTTAACAGCACCCATTTCTGCTCTAGGCAATGGATGGCACCATAGCTATGTCGATGCAGTTTCACTTGCTCTGTGTAAACGGACAACTAAAGACGTCGAGCCACATAAGAAATGTGTGAAGTAACTGAAAACAACAAAGGGCAAGTGAAAACCCTCTGTATCGTTGGTACTCTGTCGCCATCATTTCGCAATAACCACAGTTTTTAAACATAAGCTAACAGGACCATTACGCAAAAGAAGAGAAGCAGCGGTGTCAAAGCTCACCGAGAGAAAAATAAGTCCCTTTGTTTATCCTATTGTTCACTCTACTTAAGAAAGCGCGACACCCAGTTCTTTCTCTATTTTTATATAACTACTCACTTTTATGGAGCCGACTGATGTCTCACTCTAACTCTGCAACATCGCCCCTTTCATCCCGTGACAAGCGCGAGTCATAGCTTCCAGGACAACGTGGTTTTAATTTTAAAAAATATATACTTCATTTACATGAACCTGCTGTTCTTCCTCAAAAACATTGACAAATCGCTCAAATCTTTGCAACTTCCTCTGATTCCGTGCACTTGTTTACACCGGTTACAACAAAAAATGCAGCCAGAGTTTGATCCAGTTAAGACAGACTGTGTAATTTTGTATTTTTGTATTTTTCTTTCCTTTCTAAATATGCCAGGCTTTAAAAAACAACCCTTTTAGTCCAAAATCTTTGATGCTAATTTGCTGAATACACTCTGCTATTGTGAGCTGATGGTGCTTCTTGGCACTGCACCAGACGGTCAGGAAAACTGCTGTATTTTGAGAGCATCTCTGATATAACTCTTACATAAGGAGCCAAACAAAAATATACAACATCTAGATTACAGATTAGCACTCCTTCACGTTGGCTGGCTTTGCCTGAGGGAGACACGAGGAGCATCCAGCCAGATGGCAAGTCATTTGCTTCTTCCACGTTCTCTCCTGCTCATACTTCCCTTCAGAACTCTCCCATCTTGCTGAACAAGATTTATGTATTGACTACATTTTCAACTGAATTGGCAGCTCGCTGTAAGACGTCCTGTTCCGTGTGAGCTTGTCCAAACCTTTTTTAAATAATAACAAAGTGTGTTTAGTACACTAGTTGTCGAGCTCCCAGCAGATGTGCCGGCGTGCTCATGTGCATGCACTAAGCAGCGGTGAAGAATCCTCAGCCAGGCAGGTAATTGGCTGCTGTTGACACTGCTGTTGGCGTCGCCCTCCTCCCCAGCTTGACACATCTGTAGTGTTCATTAGAGGCAAGGATCTTGGCTGTGTTATCCAATCTGGCCTCTCAGGCTGCTCTCTTTGCAGACAGCAAGTAAGATTAAGCCCAGTCTTGGTCCCCCCCCCCATAATGAAGATGAAGATGAAGATGATTTGTGGCTCTCCGTCTGGCAGGTGTGGAAAACTGCACAGGCCAGACCTTCCTATTTGGCTGTGGCTCAGATTTGAGAGCCAAGATTCCACTTTTTTTTAACTTATATATCATCTAAATCTAAACAACTTAATAGTGTCCATTGCCACGACAATCCAGCTACTTCAAGCACAAGTGAAAAACAACATACCAATACTTTAATATTGCTCTCAAAATAAATCAAAGTATGTACATTATACGAAGAATGACAACCACAGTGCAAACTACTGAGTTTTAGTATGAGTCCATCACACCGACAAAAGGATCATTGCCCTTTATGAATTTGGGGAAACAAGATAATGAAGTGATGTTGAGCATGAAATGAAGTGATCTGCAGGAGAGACACAGTGTACTTGGGAGAAGGAGGCAGCATTGCTGGCGTCCATCCTGAAGCTTTTTGACATGTCACTTCTGTTCCGTTTCCGTGCAGTGCTGATGCTCGCAGGAGTGGGTTTCATGGGGAGCGAGAGAGACAAGCGCTTCTTATAAAGTGACCTCAAACAAAATTCCTGCTGAAGAATTCTGACTGATGTATATGTTGAGAATGTCGAACCCTTGTTCCATGTGTTGAGGTGGTCCTTTTTTTCCGTGGTTTAACTTTTATGTTGGTCCTTAATCTCATCTGTGAGAAATTTAAGGGACTTCTGTGAGAGGTTGTGATTTTTTTTACGTCATCCTTAAATCCATCATCTTGCTGGGTGCCGACCAAACGCAGTCTCAGGCATCACATATTGGACTGAATATTGGCCATCGGCAAGTGGCACCGTAAACAAAGACATAATTCAAAGCCTTAAAAGGCACGTTGATGAAGTCCAGGTTTGCAGTAGCAAAACTGTGAGTGCATTACTTATTTTATTTTATCATTGTGAAGTGAAAGCAAAGCGATACCAAATGAAAGTTTATGTGATGTTTCAACTGTAAACGCAAAAAAATAAAAGCCAGGGAGAAGGTTGGAAAAGTGTTTGCTCCCAGTTCCATATCTATTCACATTCTACATTTCTGTTAAAGGATTTATTACAGCGACTAACCAAGGTGCAACTGATAAATCATACTTCAGTAATAATATTGTCATTGTTATCTCAAAACTGATGTGATACTAGTCAATAGATGAAAATATTCATCTCAATTGCACCAAAGCTGAGTTAACTCGCGATTAATAGCAATTGAATCACACATTTTGTATCAAAAGGGGCCATTAATACTTTACTCGTGCAAATAAAAACGTGAACTAAAAAAAAAAAAGTGAACTTAAAAAAAAGGGGCGGAGCTCAGGACAGGTAGCTGCAACTCAAAAGCGGCCATTAATATTTTACCCGTGTAAATAGTGAACCAAAAATAACAGTCAGGAACATTCACTAGATTTACATCATTGGTACTGGAAAGACTCCAAAACATGCTAAAAGCACAACATTGTGAGCAGAATTGGCCATTTTCACTTTCAGTTACATCCAGAACAGATAAAATATGTGTGATTCATTTTCCAGTAGTCACAAGTTAACTCAGCTCTGGTGCGATTTACTGACATTAAAATTTCAATATATTAAGTTTTCAATATATTAAATATATTTTGATATATTATTCTATAGCTTTCTATACATTTTAACGTTAAAATTCCCTACAATACATACGTTTGAGGCTCCTAACCTAAGCTCTTTATAAACAATGAGGGAACTCATGAAATGTCATTCTCCTATTTTACACCAAATATTCCATCTCATGTAAACACACGTGTCCAGAAATGATGTGCTGAAGATGCAGAGGCAGAAGAGTCCAGTCTGAAGCGAGATAAGCTCACAAAACCATTAAGGGGTGAAGCGCTCCAGTCCAGAAACATCGACTTCATTTTTAAAACCTTCATTAAAGAAAAAACCACAGTGAGGGAGATAGAAAATGTCTGAAGGCTAACAACAGCGCAAAGGACAAATTAAAATGGCACAGTGACTTGACTAAGAAATCGGGGGTTTTCCTCGATTAAATCTCGGAATTATGAGCTTGCCAACCTTTCTATTAATTACTGATTCCAGGACATATTAATTATACCACCACAGTCTTTGGGAGTGTGAGGAGGAGAATAGGGACGAGCGCTCTTTATCGTCTTCATTATAGACGCGAGGATCATATTCAGCAATTGCAGCCTGTGATGAACAACCGAATGTTCTGTGTCATATCATTGGAGGGATTTGTCACACAGCACATTCACGCTCGCTTCCGCAGAATGAAGATGCTTTGGTGACGTTTGCTTTAACTACCGTAGTTTTGTTTTCATCACCTTTAATCCCTTTCAAGTTTGCTTGTTTTTGGCTGGTTTAATTGTACAACAGCGCTTTGTTGAGGCGTGTACTAAACCGAATGAAAGATTTAATCCTCCTGTCGTTTCCTTGCTGACAACAACAACACTGATGCAAATGTTACATTGGACAGGAAAAGGAAGAGCATTAATTATAATGCAGCTTGAACGTGGCAGTGAGTGAAAAGTGGGTCACATTATTTCAATTGAGTTTGTAGCTCATGTTGTCTTTCCAGCACAAAGTTGTCTCAGTTCAAAATGCCAGCTGGATACTTGTTTTATGTCGGTTTTGCTGGCTTGGATAAAGTGGTGTCACAAGTCCAAACATGCAACAGGAAAGGTCAATAAAAATCTCAGAGCATTTGGCTAACCAGGAAACTTTATTTTGACTTTGTCAATACTGTACAAGTCACTGTCAATTTCACCACTCATAGGTGCGTCACCAAAACAGCAGTATGTGCGCCACCGTCAGGCTATTTTTATCGACACAAAAACAGTGAAAAATTGATGCTTGCAGGTAGCGATTGTCACTTCCTCTGGAGCTATGAAGAGAGGCTGACATCAAGCAGGAAGAGCTGACATACACGGCCTGATCGATGCTGCCGCTGGGCAAGAGAAAACTCAAATGCACGTATCGAGTATATGCTGTGACTCATCGTAAACTGAAGCAGTGACTGATTTACTCAAAACTTAAATGCTGTTTAACCTAAAGATTTTGGGAGATGCCACTGACAGTTCAACAGAAAACCAAGTCTGTGTCTTTCATACAATAGTTTGGTTTTTGTTTTCCCACATCGAAAGCAATGTGTCACTTATGGACTTGGTTGTATATCTAAAACCGTGTCTCATGTATCATGTATCATATCACTGAAGTCCATTGTGGCCAATGGGCGTTTGACTATTTTGATTCAGGCACTGTTGGAACCAACCGATGGATGACACATGACAAATGGAGCATGCTGCTCAGTATCATGGTCTCTAGCTGGCTCAGCAAAGACCATCAACAAACAAACAACAGACTGTTCTGTGGGGCTGTGAAGCCACAAGATACATAGGAAGCAGTGAAGAAGAAAGAAAGCTAAATGGAAAAAAATAAAAAACAAGCAAAAATAAAACAAGAAGTTACATACAGTTTTTTGCGCTCATAATTGACTAAAAAAGGACAAAAAATAAAATTGTCAGAAATATTCCTTTTATGGTTTCACTTTGACTGGGCCGCATGAATACAGTCCAGGGCCTGCATGTGGCCCCCGGGCCACACTTTTCCCAGGAGAAAGATGCCATCTTTTGTAGAAACTAGTCAGATGATATAAGGCACGTGTGAAGGATTTAAATGCTTTTAAAATACTAACATAACTTTCTATTTCTACACTTAATCAGTTCTAACCCTCACGGTAAACAAGGAATTATTGTGTGCATCTTGCTTGCATGCAAGAAGGCATGTTTGCCTGGATGCACACATGGATAAACGGATGCATCGATGTATGTAAAAGAGCCCATGAGTCACCGGACCAGGCTCTGTTTCTCTGTGGCATGATTCTCATCTGTTTATCGAGTCAACAAGAGTCTGACTTCCTGTGCACATGACCGTCTCTCCATCAAGAGAAGCCTCATCCCGGCCAGCAATTTTAGCTCCCAAACACAGGGGAGAGGATTTGCTGGACTGCTACTCCTTTCTGCTTTTGAACGGTCCTAACCAGTCCAGGCTTATTTGTAGCTGACGTGAAGCACTAAACAAGCTTTGTGTTCCGCATCAAATGAAACATAGCAATTTGGTAGTCTCGCAAGCATCTGCTTGTTTAAACCAGCTTGTGGACATTTAATCTGAGCGATCGTATGACAAACAAGACCTCACGGATGCGGCTTATCTGCTCCTCTAAAGGTACATATCGAGGTTTAATTGCTAGGTAAACCATCCCTTTATGTGCAAACAGACACAGTGTGTTAATAGAAGTCCTCTCACAAAGAACAGACACATCGAGTGGCAGAACCATTTGGTCGTACACGGCTCATTATATTCTCCCAGACAGATTTTTGGCCCACAGTCCTCCTCTATCTCTCTCTCTAACCTCTACCTAATTAAAACACAGTTCCATGCAATCGACGGCGAGGAAATCTTTTCACTTGTGGCAACTTGAAAAACATAGGGTTCATGATGGAAGCTGAAACTGTACAGAGGCTTTCTTTAAAGGAGTGTTAACGTCAACACGCAAAATGCATTTCCTGCCTCAAAAAAGAATTAAAAAAGGAAAATAAAACACCTTTCTTTATGTACTGCGAGCTACACATTGCAACTGAAGTGTTGCATGTTTTGGGGGAAATACAGTGTTGCTTTTCAATTACAAATCACACCAAGTGAATTTCCTTTGGGACATAGAGAAAATGGGGCAAAATCTCACATTTTCTTCTGCTCATCTTGGGGTCACAGGGGTTCTAGTCTATCCAAGCTACGGTACATTCAGGGAGAGAGGCGTGGGAGACATTGGACCCTCACCCAACCACTCACACCTGCAGACACTGTACAGTTATCTATTGATTTGTTTTGAGAAGAAATCAGAGTTCCTAGAGAAAACCCACACTTGCAAGGACGAGATCAGAAACATCAAACGAGCATCACGTCAGCAATATCGTGAGGCAGGTTGTTTCGGTCACACGAAGAGGAGAGACAGCGTTATAGACAGAGGTTAGGGTCAAGGGCTTGCTGTGGCAACCCTGAAGGTCGGAAGAAGATTTTTTGTTTTTTTTCGGCCTAGTCAATAAAGTTTGGTATTGACTGGTCTCTACTGAGAAACAAACATCAATCCATGCATATGGGAGTTTGATGTTGAATCGGTGAGAGGAAAAAAAAGGCATGAAAGCAGGTGAATTGTTTTGAACTACTGAATCGACAGATTTTTCAGAGTGAAGGTTCTTCTCCTTTACATTTCAGCAGCTAAGTATTTTTAAAATGGATCCTTCAACACAACCACAGACGAATGAATCGAAGACAGCTCAAAATGGCGCCGATTTTCAAAAAGGACCTTTGAGTCCAATGTTGATGCCGAAGTCTGACTTCTGTGTTGCAGGTTGACATGTTAGCCATTGGTACTGATGCTGTGACATAAAAGTAAGATGGAGGTTGGACACGCCTGACCACAACCCCTCCTGCTGGAACGTCACGCACGAAGGGATGCATTTGTCTCCACCTGAAAAGTCACTATTTGCATTGTTTGGACATGAGAATATGTCTCTTGAATCAACCGTAACAACATTGAAAGTAGGGCTGCAATGATTAGATGACGTCATCGATAATGTCGACAACAAAAATTCATTGACGTCAAAATCTGTGCATCATGTTGCTGTTGGTGTAAACACACACGACCTGCAGGATGGGCATCGAGAACTGGTTGTTATTCAGAATCAGTGAGAAAATATCACATTCTCTGGAATTGTTAAGGTATATTCATTTCTGCTCCTTTAATTGCTTCCTGACTGAGGTCCGACTCCAACTGGCCGCCGTCGCTGCGCAGCCCTAGCTCCGCGTCACCACCTCCGACTGACCGCCTCAGTCACAGTCACGGAAGAGTTCGAGTGGCGACGGGTCGTAGTGTTCAAAAGTATGGATTCGTTTTGTTTGTGAAGATGACGCGTCTCAAGGATGAGCAAACTCCTTTGACACCATGGTAGAATGATGAAAGAGTGTTCCGTGTTTGGTCTGTGACACCACACACCCTCGAGCTAACAGCTAGCATGCTGGATAGCACGGAGCTAACTTGTAAGAGGAGATGGATTTGTTTTTAATGACGTCACACACGTCACATCTGCGCTACTAGAGTGATATAATAACCAGAACTGAACTAGGGAGCTACACTGAACACATTGCTTTAGATTAGAATTCAAATAAGACCTTTTGATGTGGATGTTGACCAGATATTTTATATGGGATAATATGTGTATAGTGATAAACTCTTCTCAAGGACCAATAAAGACCTCAGTTTTAAAGAGCTGGAGCAGTCTGTCAACTGTTTTCTGCTTCATGCTTCATAGGGTTAATACATGTTCCTGGATTATGAGTCATTATTTTAATATACTTGCTTAATAACGTATGGTGTCGGAGTATCACAGTGAGATGATTTAAGTAACCATTGGTTGAACAGACGTTGAAAATAGGTCCAAACTAAGGTAATCGCGATGAGAATAGGACACAAATGGATGTGAAGAGATGGGTGAATTGGCCTCAAAGGTGAAGAAGAGTTGCTCTCCAAAGTAAACTGACTGTTTTTTTTGAGGGCTATCCCATCGAAACTTTGACACCACTCAAGCCAAACACAACATAGATCACCGTGAGTTATAGAGGAGACATTAAATAAGGCTGGAGAGCCCTCCACTTGTGTGTGTCAGCCACACTCTGAGACCTCTCGCTCCTTCTATTGCCTTTTTGATTGCTGAGGGAGATTAGCTGACCTCAGGGCCTGAGAGTAGCCGGTATTACTCACCTTGACCGTGCCCTCTCTGCTCCACAGGTTTCCAATCAGAGCGAGAGCCCAACTCTCATTCCACTCCGGCCGTCACAGGAGGTCATGGTTCTTTGCAACATCTGCTGGTGACAAATAGCTCCTCGAGGGTTGCCCCGCAGAGACGCTGGGACTGCGTGATGGGAGGGAAGTGAAGTCGCTCAGACTCCCGCCAGACAGTAAAGAACAAAGACGGCAAATATTAAAAGTCACTTTAGTGCAGTATAATGCTATGTCTTGTAGAAACATTCCTACACTCTTTAATTAAATTTCGGGTACTGAGGCACTGACTTGTTCCACCCTGAGCAACCTCCACCGTAATTTCTATAACAATAAGAGCGGAACTTTTTTTTCTCCTGCTGGCTTTGATCATGAATGCATTGTGTGCCCACTCTGGAGACTTTCGGATTACCATCTTTGTATATGTTTTACCTTCAGTTCACCTCAAAACTTCCACTTGCAAAGAGAGGCAGGGGGAGCGCTAGCAGCAAAGACGCCCTGGAATATGTTTTAAACATAAGGGGGGGGGTTGTTTCCCGCATTCCGCTCACAGCCATAATTACGCTGCTAATTAGGGAGCCCCTTGGAAAAAAACGTACAAAGATAGAATTCGATTCAGGGCCCTCACGAAGTTGACCAGGAGCGAGAAAACACAGCAGGGGAAGGAAAGACAGGAGGCAGGAAGGCAAACCCCAGAGGCGGAAAATGAGTCAGGCTTGCTCTTCAAACTTTAGGCTTGTTGAGTTTGTCGTGTTCAAGTTGAGAGAGTCGAGTCACTTATTCAAGTCATTTCAATAGTCATCTCAAGGTGTCGGGATGTGCCACTTACTGTGAATCCTCAAGGCTAAGACAGTGGCTTGTGCTCAGGATGCACATTGATCTTTTGAGCTTTTCACTGCAAGCAACATCCGACTTATGACCGGGATCGGTTCCGACTAACCGGTTATAAGTCACATTGGACGTAAGTCGAAGGCCATTCAAAATAGCCGACATGAGGGTTATAGGTGCTACTGTAGTGGTAGATGGCTGTGTGAGAGTGAGATGCTGAGATACAGCTGCCGTAACTGCCGTACGTGATGCCGGGCTGCTACGTGCTGCGGTGCCAGACATTGAATTTAAAGAAATAAAATAAGCGTCTGCTGGCCGTGGTCGTAAGTACGGGTGGACGTAAGTCGAGCAGGTCGTAAGTCGGATGTTTAATGTGGATGACAATAATGCGTTACTGTTATTCAGTCCACCACTCGGGGTCAGTCTGTTTGTGTTGTAAACGGAACATTTCAGAGAAAGACATATTTAACTCAAACCTTGACCAGAAATGAGCTAACTTGGAAGAGATTTCATTTTGGTGGTGGTTTGTTTGTATTTACATAACTCTAAAAGATTTCTATTGATTCCTTGCACTGCATGCCGAAGGTATCACTTGGGGGAAATGTTGGAGAAATGTTCGAGTAGCGGCCAGTCGCTCTTCACCCTCTTCAATATTTCTTCAGTCATTGTCCCAGCCTTCCAACTTTTTCAACATTCGACCAATCAGGAACAAGCAGTTGTTCCCTCAGGGAAGCAAAGCCATTGGGCTATGGTCATTTACAGAACAGTGTGAGCACATTGTGTGTCATGTTGTCATTTCAATATATCGCAAGTGTAATGGGTAACGGTTTCACTTTTATCCACGTTTATGTTTTTCAATTGTGCGACAATAAACCAGTCAAGGTATTAATATGTTACGATTTATTTCGCAAACATTTTTTTCTGAGGGAACTTTCAATTGTTAGCATGACTCAGCAATATGGTAAGCAAATTTCTCAGATGACATGGGGTGATTTCACAATCATGCACTCGTTGTTTATTCCTATATCGATTTATTTTTCAGCTGCAAGGTTTAAGTTCAATGGGATTCTCCACTTTTAGTTGATCAGCACCGCTAAAAAACACACGAATGCAGTGGAGCTAATGTTGTTGAGGTTGCCAGCTGCTGTCAGATTAGGCTCAATAGAATTATATGAATACAATAAATAAAGTCTGAAAATATTGGGTAAAAAATATTGGTGGAAATGGCGGCATGTACTCTCTTGAAAGTCTTTCTATATTTGCATATATACAGTACATAAAATGCATACACACACTTGACTCCCAGAATTATAACTTAGTTGATGCAGTTAAAATGGTTCTCAGTGAGTTTTTGTTTGTTTTGTGTTTGCATTCAACATAAAGGAGTCTATGCACAGTACATGATTCACACTCTCACCCGTCAGCAACAGCATTCCTCAGCCCAACAGCAACAGGAATCAAACAGAATGGATCACATTTGATGGATTCACGAGGGATGAATGAGGGATTTCTTGCATATGTGAGTCCCCTAGTGAGCACTCAGTCCAACGGTTGTGTTTGTTTTCTGACTAGAGTCATCTGAACACGAATCTGGAGATGGGCATCAGCCAATCTCTTCAGCAGGGTTCCCCCTGGTGGACACTACTGTGACATATGTTTCAACTTATGCTATAGTAGCTTGTCGTTTCAGCACTAGCGTGAAACAGCAGGGGCAGACATTTCTACACAGACAAGCTCTCGATGGAGAGGTTAACTTCTTTCATGGTTCAAAGCACTGCTGGGTGAGAAAAAGGTCAGGAGGGACGACAATATGACGGGGGGAAAAGCAATGGAAAAAGAAGGAGAGGGGTAAACAAACAAGGATGTGGTGAGTGAGTTTCCAAACCTAGAATATATACAGAAGAATAACTAGCTCATGACTTGTAATGTGATAATATATGTTTGAATAATTTATATTAATGCGCGGGTAAAGCTTATTGTTTCAGATGTATGTTACGACTGTCTGGAGTCAATGGGATATTGAGCAGCAAAGGAGCCTGATGGAAAAGTGGCCAACTGATGTAGGGCACATATGGAACCCGAATTCTGAGTGAGGAGCGCTAGATTGGAATATATGGTTGGAGAAAGTGTATCGCTGCTATCTATAATAGCCTGAGCAGTAACGAAGGACGGCCCAAGGGTTGCCATTAAAACGCTTAGTTCCCCTGTGTGCCCTTGCTCCCTTTTATGATAAGAAGTAAGGACATCGCTGTCATTACTTGGCTAAATGGGAAGACTTCCTGCTGTGCACCTGCATGATGTACCTAGCTTCACATTCATGGAAGCTAAGCAGTTTTTTTTTTTTAAAAAGTCAAGGAAGTGCACTTAAAATTCTGCCTTGCACGTTCCAAAAGTCCAAATCATCTATGTTTAACTGAAGCCATTCCAGGATGGACCCACTCTGCCCAAAGGAACAAGTTCAAGTCATCGAAGTGGGAAATAGAGAATCCATATTTTAATACCTCTGCTCAGGTCTTTAGACATGCATGGCCTCTTTTTGAGCATGTCTGCTGGACCACATGATGTCTGTGGCATAGCTGTAAGGCTGGGGGGTGTGGATTCCCGCTGCCTTTGATGTGTCAGCGCCGCGTGGACCGCACACCTCTGTGCAATATTGAAATGTGATGCAACGGTGATAGGTAAGGGCAAAGAACAGCCGGCGGCTAATAGAATACGCTCGGCATTGCACGGTCTTTTCCATGCCGGGAGGTCCTTATATCACACCTTGAAATTGCAGCTGTGTGCATGTGTGTGTGTGTCCCTGATTTAGGGTTCTTGCAGTAAGTGTTAACGGTTATGTAAATAGGGCAGATTTTAATCTTTTGGACTTCATAAACATCGACTGATCGATAAGCTAAAGACTAGGCTAGTTAAGACATGCGGCATGTCAGTCATGTAAAAGGACATTTCCAGTTGCAGTCAAAGTTGAAATTAGGCTATGTCTGCTTTTTGTAAAATAAAAATACATTTAAATGACTTGAAGTTTGAAATTCAAGTCATCAGATTACACAAAAACTGCAGACACATTTGATAAAAATGATAATTAAAAACTAATTTAAAATGATTCCCGCATAGTAGTATAGCGGTTAGCGCAACACCTCATAGCATGTTTGCTTCCAGCGTGGGGGAACCTCAGTCCTTACTGTGCATTCTACACAAGCATGCATGGATTTTCTTGTTACCTTCCGTGTTTTCTTGTGCTTTTATTTTGTTATTTCCTGTTTTCCTGTCTGTGGTTTCCTTTTCCTTTGTTCCCACCAGCTTGGCAGCGCAGCTGGAACTTGCCCGATGATCAAGCTTGCTGATTTCTACACCTTTGTTCCGGTCTGTGCTGCCAGATGGTTGTTCCACAACGTCCAGGTAAAGTTCCCCTCGAGATCTGTTTCTGTATCATTCTTTGTAAACTTTGCGCGCACCTTTTCTGCTGCTTCCTCGGTTCTTTTTCTAGCTAATTTTCTGTCCTTTTATACCAGAGTTTTGTGTTTGTGTGAGCGCTTTTGTACTTGCATCTTACTTTTCCTGATTGGCTTTTTCTTCCTCGTGTGTGAGGTTGAGTCTTCCACCACCGATCGCTTTTAGTTATTTAGGTCAATTTTATGTGATGAGTGCGTTTTTTGTTGTCCCCGTTAGTTGGCTTGATAGTAATTCGCCTCTTTTCTGTTTCAGGTTTTTCCCCGTCCTTGAGTGTTTCCCTTGCTCTGCATGTTGGATAGCGGCGTCTTTAGTTCTTCGTTTCCTGTCTGTGCCTTGTTATTTTTTGTTTGTTATACATTAAATCTTGTTAAACTTATCCTTGTCATTCTGTGAGCCAGTTGCAATCTAGCATTTGGGTCTGTTCACCTGAGCCAACCATGACATTTTGGGTTTCCTCCCACTGTCCAAAAATATACAGAGGTAAAGTACTTAAACTGTTCAGAGGATGAGTGGTTGTTTGTCTCTGTACCCTGCGATCGCCTTCACCTCTCGCCTGTGATAGGCTCCCATGACACCCGAAAGGAAATAAGTGGGGAAAAGTGAATGAATGAAAACTATTCCAGCAATGTCTCTTATTTTCTATCTTGTTACTATTGAGATATACTGGACTTTATTTTCTTTATTTTGTTTCCACCAAGTGTGTTAATTCCAAATGAATTTCCGGAAACCCCAATATTGAAACGGTTGTGGATCCATATGGGTGAGGATCCGTTATTCTTTGTCTTTCAGCAAGTCCTCCATCGTGACCATTCTTTGTGTCATTTACCACATCCATGAACCTCAATGGTTAACTTCCTCTTCCTCCATCTTTTTTTTTTTCTCCTCTCCAAGTCAACAAACTAGTCGGCCCTCCCTTAATATGTCACCAAATGTAGCCACTCCCACTGACAAGCTGAGAATCTACAGCACAGCCACTCTCACATCACCTTGAAGCATTACTCAAAAACCAATCTTCAGATACCGTGTTTGATATTACTGTCTTTAAAAATATCACTCTCACTACACCGATGATCAAAGCCGAGGCACTTATTGAAAAGTGGCGGTGCTTTATTGAGGAATAATAAGAGGAAGTGTGGCTTCCATAAGATTAAAAAATGTAAAAGGGAAAAATCATATAGATGCCACAAAACTCAGAATGATTCAGCCCTGTATGTCGGTTTGGTCTACGAAGTGAGAAGGTTCATGAGAGCCCTAATGCAGCATGGTGGTCAAAGAAAGTTGCTACTGCACAATTTGGGAGATGAGTTTGTTTAAGCATGCTGTGAGTCACCCTTTTAAAAGCAACATGTTGTGACAGTGGCTGTCTGGTCTCGGCGATGACATGAGCCTGCTATGAGAAACAGTACTGGTAAACATGCTTCGTCTTCTCAGAGATCTGATGTCGGGCTAAATGGACTTCCAGGTAAACGGCTGTACATGAAAGCACACATTGACTCAGGGCCTGACCTTCATGTTCGACTCATCTGGAAGTAAAACGCATCATCCTGGGAGAACAATGTCATCGCGGCCAGTGAAGCTGAGAGTGAAGGGAGTGACTGTGAAGTCAGATAATCTCTGCAGCGATAGGCAACGTGCGGCCCTTTACCTGCATTTAAGCGGCCATCATGAGCTGTGGATCATGACTGAAAGAACAAGATCCTGGATACGAGTGGCTGAAATGAGCCTCTCTTAGAGATAAGGTGAGGAGTTCTGTCACTCGGGAGAGACTCAAACTAGAGCCGTCGATTCGCGTTGAAAGGAGTCATCAGAGGTGGTTCGGGCATCTCATCAGGATGGCCCCTGGACGGCTACCTTTGGAGGTGTTTCAGGCATGGCCACCATGGGGGAGACCAAGGGGTCGACCCAGAACCAAATGGAGGGCTTATATCTCTTCACTGGCCTGGGAGCGTCTCAGGATCTTCCAGTCAGAGCTGCTGTGTGTTGCCCAGGAGAAAGGCCTTTGGAGCGACCTTTTGATGCTGCAACCTGGCAACAGATAAGCGGATGAGGATGGATTGGAGGATCATGAAGTCAGACCATCTGATGTGTTTCTGCCCCAATAGCAGACTCTTAGACTCTTAGCTCTGTCCTTGGGGTTGAGGGCCCCTCGCAACAGTCACAGGGTTTGATGTGGCCCCTTCGGAAATAGAATTGCCCACTGCTGTTTTAGAGGCTTCAATTTGCTTTTGTAATCCTCCAGTCCCAAGTCCTCTAGTTCTGACTCATGACCTTCACAGATATGACCTGGTAAATTAGGCTTTGCTGTCATTTACTGTACTTGACCTGGAAAGAAACCAGTCAAGTTAGTCAAGATCTTTCCTGAGTGTCTTCTCAGGATGCTGAAATCTTACCATTTTGAACCGCAGTCATGATATCTTTCTTAACAATCTTATTGGGCCAGGATCAAAAGCTGGTTTTCTGTACATCATACCTAGAAGCCATTATCCACATAACAAGTACAAGATGCACTTTTCAAAGTTTGCTGCACCCTGTGTTCACCACCTCGTCGTCCTCCCACCTCCACCCTTCGCTTCCTTTCGTTCGCAGCTCCCCCGAGGGAGTTTGTCGAAAGTCATCGCATCAGCATTGCTGCAGCGTTCAGGAAAGAAAAAGTGGGAGGGTAAAAAATGCCTTTGCTCTCTGGCAAACTTTTTGTTTGGATGGCACTGCCAAGAGGGCGTATGTTAATGACTCACCCTTGTTTCCAATTTTAGGAACTGTTGCTGAAATGACGGTGATGGAAGAAGATGTGTTTTTATCAGCAGCTGCACCTGAATACTAAGCAAAATGTGGTCTGAACTTATAATTCCTGTCAAGTAATACTGATGGCTGACATCAATGCTCACCAACTCTTGGTTCTAAATGATCCTACAAAAAATGCTGTGTCTAAAACAAAATATTATATGCAGACATGACAGCTATGAATTTTCTTTTATTCATTTTTAGTATTTAGGAATTAACAGCGGAGATCAGTCGCAATTTATGCGGCCTGGCCAATTGTGTCGATAAAAGCAGATGCAACATCTAAAAAGTGTATTTTATTGAGGCCTTTTACACACTGAGAAGGAGTCTGCCATAACCACACAAGTTAGATCTTATTCATACATAAGCCGCATCGTAGAAAGGTCAATTTTATTTCTTATAAAATAAATGTCATGTCACTATCCTTGCTCAGCCAAACAGGAAAGTGACATTTTTATTTTATCTTTAATGTATCTGTGGTATATCTAAATAAGGGGGGACGGAACATGTGCATAGGGTTCGAAGTTAACTGTGTCCGTTTGAGTCAGTCATAGCAACATTTTTGTCATGGCTGTCTATGTGATCGGACCCAGGTGCAGTGTGTGTGCTGACTGACAGAAGCCTCGGAGAATGAGATTAAATTAAAAAAACGAACATATACGGAGAACCGAGGACGTCGACACCAGAACGGGGAATGGGAAATACACTCAAGGACAAGGGAAAACCTGGAACAGAAAAGCACTGAATTATAAACAAGCCTAACAAACGGGGAGAACACTCGGAAATTAACTCAAGAGGCCCGATAAACTGAAAACCCTTGGTGGTGGAAAACACACACACACAAGGAAATAAAGATAGCTATCAGAAAATAAAAGTCTTACAAAATACTCACACGCGGTTTAACAAGAGAATAATCGCGGCACACAAGAGAAGAGAAGAATGAGAACTAAGGAGGCAGATGAAAAGGGAATCAAGCGCGCACTGAATCTGGAAGATTCAGGAAGGCAAAACAAGAGAGTGGAGTCTTGGGAGAGTTTACCGTAGGAACGCGAAGTAACCATCTGGCGACACGAGCTGGCACTGAAGTGTTGATATCTGTGGGCGCATGTTTAGCAAAGGCTGTGTCGCTCGGAAAGCTGGGGAGAAACAAGGAAACGGAAAACACAGAAAACAACCGGAATCACAAAAATAAAAGCACAGAATAAACGGACAAAACAGTTTTAACCATCAGTCATAACTATGGGGTCTGTTCTACTTTAGAAGAGCGCAACAGCACAGCCACTGACTTTCTACTAACAGTCACCTGAACGCTGGCTACAGAGAGCATGGCTGGCACCAGGTTCACCTGTGCAAGTCCAAAAATGGCACAAAATCTACACCACATAAAACATGGTAGAGTGGTTCACCGTGCAGCGCTATGCAGGAGACCATTGAGAAGATACTCTTCCTTAAAAGTTAGCTGCTATGGAACGTCTGTAATTGTATTAAACATGAGCAAAGCGGTAAAAAAAAGCCAAAATATAATAAGGCATGTTATTTAGCTCACCCCCTAAAAATAAAGCACAGCGACTGGCACATTAGTGACGTGTACTTTCAAACTTAAAAGCCGCACCCTGCTTCCCTTCTGGTCTTTTCAGCAACACGTTGCAAATCCCCAACTCCAGACTGAGTGCTGCTTCAGAGCTAGCGTTAATGTTCACATTCAATCACGGCAGATGATTTTCCCTTTCATTCTGCGTCCTTGAAATTCTACTGCTCACACATCTATTCAGCCACTTCACCATTCAAAAGCTCTCGAGCAACAGTTGATATAGCTCATAATTTATGCAATGAAATACATGGAGACGCGTCAAAGGAGATCTTAATCTGCTAAAAGGCCAGTGGAGGAACTAAATCGCATGAGAATATAAAGGAGAAAAATAAATCTGATCTGATGAAGTCGATTGTACATGGGTCAATGGTGGGTGATATTTAAACCTCCTGTAAGTCCGACGTGCATTTGACCAAGATGCTTGAATAGGTCCGCGTGATTAGAGCGACATAAAAAAAACGTACAGTCATTTGAATTTAGTCAGTGTTCAGCACTGCTATACACAGCTGTAGCCGCCTGTGATGTAACCGTGCTGCTAAATAAGGATGACTGTTAATGTTTGAACACTACTTAGTCATGCAGTCACCCAAGTCGTGGTGGAACCATTAACAGCTATCGTGTCCTCCTTCTGCAGCAGCACTTGCATCTTTCACGAGAAAGCCATCTTGCCGAGACCCAGATCTCTTCTGCGTGCGATCCGTGCGCTAAAATAAAAAGCAGAACAGAAGGGAAATCAAATGGGAAAACACATTCACAATTGTCATTAACATCTGAGGTGAATAACTCGACGATCACAGCGCTGTCCCCTGTGTGGCAACGTGTCGCCTCCTCGTACGTCTTCTTGGGCTACAGAAATAAGTGAAGGTTTTCTGGGGAACAAGCATGAAAAATGAATTGAATCCCTCCAGCATGTCCTAGGTCTGCCCAGGGGCCTCCTGCAATTGGTAAACGCATCGCCAGTGAGGAGTTGGAGCGGAAATATGATGAGAAGTTTTCGCAAGGCAGCTAAGAGTGGACTTTTTTTCTTCTTCTTTTTACCCACGCGCATCTACAATCTTTGTTTCGACACCAAACAGATCCAGCCGTCAAACGCAACAAGGTCCAACATCTGGACCAAGGGTCGACCGATACGCTTTTTATTAGGGCAGATACCGATATCGATATCTGGTGGCTAAGGAAAGCCAATAGATATTCTAGGTCGATAGGTATTAAGTACATTACATTGTGGAGGTATTGATTTGTTTGCAGACCTTCCATGAGAAAAAAATGTCCACAGTCTTGTACAGAATGGTTTTATAGCTTTACTTGAACAGAAAAATGACTAACTTGCAAAAACAGCTCAATAACCCTTACAACATTTAACATGTGATGCAGTCAGTGACCTAAACTCCAGATGAAGGGAAAAAAGGATAAATGAATTTACCATTGATGAAAACATGATTTAACAAAAACATCAAAAAAGGCAGTAGACTTTTACTTTTCCAAAGGCACAAATGAGTGGCAGGCTGGATTCTTAACACAAGGGGTGCAACTGGACAAATACCTGCAGGGACCGATATGACGTAGGTCGATAGCGACGAGGACCGATAGTGAAAAATGGCCCAAAAACGGCCGATAATCATCAACTGTAAGTGACTGGAATCTCTTTGTGAATGTGTATTTGTGTGTTATTTTATTTAGATATTTATTTTTCACAGCTTGTGGCTACTTCCACACCTGAATTTCAATGGTTCGTTCATTGGATTTTTTTGTTTCCAAGCTAATTCAGATAAACAGGATTAGGGCGTTTTTTGTTTTTTTTTTCCCGCAGCATGCTGGGATTTTTGCCAAGTGAAAAGTCGAAGAAAAAGGTTGAGCAGCATAAATCCTAGACGGTCACATCGGGCGCAAGCCAAAATAAAAATCCACACATAATAATAATTCATGCACATGATGCACAGATATAGCATATCCATTGTATCTCACATACGCGTAGTGTCTTGGAAGAATTCCATAATTCCATCATGGTTGTTTTTCACTGATAATGTGGATCAGTTCATGAAGCCAAATTTGTTGACGGTCCCTAAATGATGCTGATGGTGGAGAAGTAGTGCTTCTGGTGAGACAGCATGTGTACTGTCCAAGGGGTTCATTTAAAAGTACATATGGTATGGTTCAAGCGTGGCCATATTTTTCTCATATTTGTACCGCTCCTCCTCTCTTTTCCAAAATTCCAGCGCAGCCTTGAGAATCCTGCGATGGTTCTGAGTCACATTTTGTTAATTTTTCTGTTATTATTTCTAAAATGTATGTTTTTCGGTTGGAAAGGAAACAAGTTCATCTGTGGCTCCTGCCAGTCTCAGGCGGACATAAATACCGAATAAATAGATCCTCACTCGGATGTTTGGACATCTTTAGAGAAGAAACGGTATTGGATGAAAAATGTTGGTTTCCAGGAAAAAATAGAGAAAGCTTATCAATGAGGTTCATGCATGCGGTAACTGAAGACAAGATGGGGGATGTTGACTCACCATGATGCGAAATGCCAAAATAAGAAGACTGGATAGCCAAGGCATGAAAGCATCCCAGCACTGAATACATTTGCATGCGAAGATGTCAATTGTTTTATAGTGAGATCACTCGCTTACATATAAGAGATTCATCAGTCGCTATATAAATAGGTGCAAGCTGAAGCAAAACGCAGACACAAAGCAGTTGATAAGTCGTCTCCTGTTCGGTTTGTGATTGTTGCCGTCTGCTGGAATTTCCATATTGCCATGTGAAGTGTTTGACAGCCAACAGACCTCCACGAGACACGCTTTTTCTTCCTTCACTTGTCTCCTAGGCTCCTCTGAGCGTTTTATGCGGTAGCTGCCAGCCTGACAGGTTGAAGCAAGTTCATGATATCTTCCTCTATTAAGAATGCCGCTTTAAAAACGACGCCTTGCTGACGTGTGGTGAATATTGAAGGTTGCTGCGCCGCTTCAAATGCAATTTTCTGTTGGTTTGAGGGGGTAAATTAAATTTAGGTCACTGTTTTTATAAGATCCAAGAATTTATTTCAGCAATCAGCTGGAGAAAAAAAAAACACAAAGTACAAGGAAGCAAGAAAAGAGACTCACAACGGAGACGCAGACAGACACGACGTATGATACCGTACAGCATTCACAAAATATCTGAAGCCTCCAGAGCAGCGAAGCTACTGGAGAGATGCTGGAAACTAGGTCATCTGAAGCCTTCAATGCAATCTTTTTTTCAGAGTAATTCTTTTAATCTTCGATATCCTTAGAATTGCATTTGCTTAAGACGCCGGCGAATGTGTGGAGATTGCCACCGATTATATAGTAAATAGTAGCGATGGTCATGGCTGACTGCTGTGTCACACTATGTCAAAGAACATTCTCATCTAGTAAGCATTGGATTAAATTTGTCCCATGTAGTCTGGAAATGAAGTTAAATGTAAGAGGATTGGTCGAAATAAAAATATGTCTTTTCTAAACAGCATCATTGAGGGGAGATAGAGGATGTCATAAAATATCTTAAGCTCATTCCCTTTTAATATGTGCAGGCCAGTGGGTGCTGAATAGATTGTTTAAGAACTGTGTCTCTGGAGAAAAAAGGAATAAGTCATGTTCTTAAAATCCCTACTGGGCTTTAGAGTTGAACAGTTTCCAAAGTGGAGATTTAATTTTCAGATATTAAGTGTAAACTTAATATATTTTATAATTTAAAATATGATGTTATTATTATTATTATTATTATTATTATTATTATTATTATTATTATTATTATTAATCTTCACCCAGAGCTTCCATCGACATACCTTGAAAGGTTCTGCTCGGATTCAATAGAAAATTTCAGGATATGTTCATGATGGGACATGGAACAAGCTTTAGAAAGGTTTGTCATTTTGTCATTCAGAACAAATAAACCTAGTCCCATTGCCAGGCAACACTTTTTATATATCTTTTTTTAACAGTGTGGCACCTAAAAATGTAAAGTGGAATACTTGAAAACACAGTTCTTGAATCAGGTACGTGGTTTTAGCATGGCTTCTAGGTGGACTTCAGAACTAGGGCAGTGGACAGGTGGCAGTCTTTCCTGGCCAGAATTGTGGTGGAGTACAGACTGCAGACTGTCTGTCTTCATTCCCCTCTGCCCTGGCCAGTGTGCTGGCCTTCCTCTCAGTATCTTCCTCCACAGTCGCCATGTTGGTTTTGTCACTGCATGTTGGTGTGTCACTGCCATAAACTTTTGACTGTGGGCTGCACCCCCTGCTGGATATATTGGTGAACACATACCAATCTCCGTCCATCTAAAAACTGTCCCAGTCTCTTCGCACCACCAGGACATTTGATGCATTAAGATGTGTTGAGTTGCTAGCATACATATTTGCCATCCGACTAGGGTCATTGGTTGTTAAGAACAGATCTATGACTATTATCTACATGGATGATCTTACCTTCCACCTTCAGGCTTCCTTGTAGCCTGACCCGCTATTTTCTGATCATCGTTCACACACCGCTGAAACATTCAGTCTTGATTTTTCTGAGGAACCAGAAGAGTGATGTATTATCAGTCGTGCGCTCTGATTTAGTCCCATCATCAACCAACATGATGCCTTTCATTTCATGGGTTATTTGGAGTGATGCATGTTAGTGCTCTTAAACTGTGATGTTCAGATCCTCCCCAGAGTCCCAGTGCTCGCGTGTACTGGGGGGGTTGCAAAAGGAACATTTGCATATCAAACGCCACTGTTGGGGACTTATTTTCACAGCTATTCCCTCTGTCAGTAAATGAGAATGGTCATGCTAACAGTTTACGTCAAGTAGGTATTTTCATATAATGTGAGCGTCTTCAAAACAAAATAAAATTTTGAATGATTTAGACACATTTTTGAGAGCTGCCAAAGCATCATGGAGAAGAGCAGCTGTTGTTGAATGTATTTCTATCACTCATTCGCTCACCCTCCACGCCACAGGAACCAATCTGAGCAGATTTGGGGAATGATGCAGAGTTGACCCTGACATGTGCTGCCAGGCCATCAGGCCCGGCGCTTCAGCAACATGAGCCAAGAGAAACAGCATCCTGTCGCACACTCTTTAAATATAACACTCAAGAACGAAACACTGCTCCATAAAACGCTTACACTGCGTTACCTTAAGGCCATCCTTAGCAGAACTTTGTTGTGAAAATCGGGTGTATTCAAATGATGATATTTGGGGCTTCCCAAAATGTTTGGTACATGACCTTGAAAAAAAAGTAGCAGAGACTAGTGATGTCATGAGCCGAACCCAGATCAAATGGCTTCTCTAACTCCACCTTTTGAGATGCGTGTTAGAAATCTGCTGCTGTACTCTGACATACGTGTCACCTGCTGTGTTTACTGTGTTACTGTTGTATAGACTGCTGTTAACTTTTTTGTAATCATGGATTATATGAAGAGCATTCTGAAAACCATTTTGCAACCCAAGGGACCTGAACAACATCATCTTCCCTTTCAATTTCAAGTCAAATAAAGACTAACTACACAACATGTGAAGGTCTTCAGTGTAGCTTTCTGATTCCTGTGTAAACTTCAGTGTCTCGGTGGACACTGTTGCAAGAGGGTGAGCTCTCCATAGTAGAAACCATGTCTTTGTTTAATGTTCTTTTTCCATCATTTAAACCTTTAAAACTCTTCTGCATTCACTTAATCTGGAGGAGCAGCGGCTCCACCCCGAGCTCCTCCCGGTTGACCGAACTCCTCACCCTATCTCTAAGGGTGCGTCCAGCCACCCTGCGGAGGAAACTTGTCGGGTGCAGAGAGAACTAGGTGGTAGTCAAGCGCGGGGGACCCGACGACCTGGTTCGTGTGGACATTCTCTGGCTCTTGGAACAGCTAGAAAAGTTTTAAATAAATTTGTTTCTTAGCAGGAAAACCAGTTTTTACCACTAAAATAATAACATTCACAAACAGTTTTCTAAGTCATGGAATCCCGCAATACTGTTTCGTAAATACAGTGGCAGCTACCTCGAAGGGTCGGTCCCAGATAGCTGACCGCTGTATTCCCGTCACTCCCCCCGACGTCTGGTGGGTGCATCTATTACATCTAAACCCTACCTACTGTAGTCATTGACTTGCGAGGTCTGACCTTAGGATGACGCTCTCTCCTAAAACACAAACCCCACTTCGAATGGTCTCATGCAGAGGTGGGCAACAGATGGACAGCCGGCCAGATACGGCCCTCTGAGAGATTCCACGTGGCCAATGCCACATTACTAGCGATGTGAGAGCACTGTCTGTTAAGTCCACTGCTGATGCATCAATGTATATATTTGTTTGGGTTTTTTTTGTCCATCATGATTTCTGTCTTTTGGGCAACTATGGATAATGTGACATTGTTTATCAATCACTGCTAAAGAAAGAGGAGGCAAACATTAAATGTGTTAAATGGTGAGATGAGGAGAGCAAGAACATTGTGGCGTTCATTCAAACCTGTCATGTGAGAAGAGCTTAGGGGGCAATGTATACACTGCAAGTGAGAGGATGGTTGGTCATTTGAAAGTTGTGGAATTTGAGGGTGAGCAGCTTCAGTATATTTCCTCTTTTTTTCAGATCAGCACTGACTATAAAGCTACAGCGAAATATATAGCCGTGTTGTCAGTCTGTGTAGAGGCCAGAATATTTGCAAAAACTATGCCTAAAAAGCTAGAGCTGGAATCACTGATGTATCAAAAAGGTGTGTCATGTGTGTCACTGGTATACAAACAAGTGACACCCCAATACTGGAGAAGATATTATAATGCATTTAACTGCAACAGACACACTTAAATCAATATACATTTCATTTTAATCAAATTGTTGTCGCTTCACCCGCAGTCAAATGTTGTATCCAGCCAATCCCACGCGCCTCAGCGTCACGACATCAGAAAGGATAAACAAATTTAATGTCCTCAAACAAAAATGTCAAGGCATGTCAAATTGCCGACAGGGCACAAATGGCAAAACATCAACATTTGCTCTTGCATTAAGAATGCCCCGTTGCATGAGGCAGCCTATCCTGTCGCCACCCCTGGCTTTCATAAATAATTAAAGATTTAATCTGTGATATTTTCAAAGGTCAGAGGCACAACAAAGAACAAAAAAAAAAAAAAGAAATGCCAGTCTTTTTCTCTGAAGAAGCGCATTTGGTAATCATTCTACATTGGCTTTATGTATTCACTGGGAAGCTCTATCAAGTGCGGCGACCGATTCAAAGGCACCTGAGACAGAAAAGGTGGTGAGGCCATCACAACCTGACAATATTGAATCTGCCACTGCCGGGAATATCTCATGAATGTTTCATCCCTTTGTCTGGAAGTGGGAAGAGTTGATGTCGGGGGGACTCCCTGTCCATGCCACGTGGACACACGCATGGCAAGAAAACCAGGCGGAGACATCCCCATTTACTCTGGCCAGGGGCTCCGAGCAAGAGGTCACATGCACTTTCATGCCTAAATGCCTGCCTCATACATTGCATGAATGTGGTCCTGAAGGAGTTGCCCTCCTGATGCATTATCAATGAGAGCTACCTTCTGCACCAGCGCACCAATCCTGGACCATCATCTATTTTTCTCTTCAGTGCCTCCACTAACCAGCAGAATTTTACGGCTGGAGCTCAAGGTGACTGTTCAAGTGAGAATTGTACTTGAAAAGGTACTGTTCGCGAAGTGTTTGGCATCCGGCCATTGTCTTCACCAGCTTTCACTTGCTTACATGCTGTCATGAGTCTGGCTATGGTCTTTCACAGTTCCCTAGGATTCCACATTATCAATGACTGCTTCCATTCCTGATATCCATGGTGGCAGGGTTTGGGAGGGCTCGTGGGGAGGGACCAAAAAAAATAGTGTATCCACTATTTCCAACTCTTTTTTTTTTTACCAGACCATCCCTGAATGTCCTTTGCAAATATCCAAAATATATGAATAAATTGTAAAATAAAATTAAATGCAGTACTAATAAAGACCTACCTGACTTTTGTCCCCTTATGTTGGTCCTGGAGGTCGGGAAGCCAAGGGAGCATTTTATTTATTTCTATTATTACTATTATTATTTTTATTTATTTTTTTATTTTTTTTCTTAGAATTTGTCTTATGTTTATTTATTTTGGACATATAGTTTTTGTTTTCGGGAACCGGAAGCCTCAGACCGAAATTTCGTTGCCATAATACAGTGATATGTTTTTGTGCAATGACAATAAAGAAAGTCTAAGTCTAAGTCTAATATACCGTATCGTCACTACAGCAAAGGGATGTGTATTGTATCTCCAGATACCGGTTTACACCCAGCACTATACAAGGATGTGGACAAAATGAAACCATCAAACAGCTGCTATCACAAGGTTATTAATGTCAATAGAAGACATCGAATACTGACACATGAAGGATGCAGTGTCCAACTTCAGGCTTCATAAAAAAAGATGGCAAATTCTACGGAACTATAAATATAACATGAAGATTTTATCTCTTTAGTCACTTGCTCCTGTCAGTTGTGTTTCAGTTTAAAGACTGGTTTTATCCCGTCACACTGCCCTCTTGGCAGTCGAGTATATGATTATAATATATATATTTTTTTAATAAGAAGTCATGGTTTGCCTGCGACAGTGATGCTGATGGCAGCTTTAGTGTCTGATCGACTCACATTTCTGCGGTGACATTCTTGGCCAGTGTTCCCTTTGTGCTGTCTCTTTCATAAGAGCTGGAGGAGTTGAACGCTGTCAGAAAGATATGAGAAACCGATTGTTTTCATCTCGCCAGCTCTGAGTAAAACACTTTGATTTGATGTTGTTTGTGCTTTTGTAGTCAACAGAGCCCCATCAAGTGCCAAAGAGGTTTGCCTCGTTGGTAATGTTCACGTCTTTGACTAAAGAAATAAATAAAAGTTAGTCAGTGCCATCTGCAAAACGGCACATATTCTCATCTTCCCTCGATCAGCTCACACTGAGAGTCAATTATCTTTTCCATTATCTCCCAATATTTCCCTTCATTTCCACAGACGCCTCCACTCATGGTGTTATTATTCTCACAGTGCAACTTTCAAAGTGCGTCCTGAATCAGACGAACAACAGGATATGATGTGATGGGTTTAAAAGGCATGGAGGCCTGTTTTAGTAGCCTCCTAGTTCAGTCATTCATTAGTTTTCATCTGATAAAATAAAGACAGTATTTGTAAAACAACTTAATACGGATAGCTTCACTTTGTGGAGTAAAGCTCATGAAGTGCATTGAAGTCTAGTGTCAATATGGGGAGTAAGCAACTGATGTGTAAGAGTCTGTTGCTATTCAACTGCATATTGAAGAGGACCATGGAGTGTAAAATGGACACGCACACTTCAACAACACTGGCACAAGGGACACAATATCAACCGAAAAGCCACATTATAAACACAAACAATGTGAAGCATTGTGACCATTGTAACTTATTGAACATCAATATCTTGTACTGCCCAATGTGATATGTCGTATGACGTCCTAAATATTGCCCCCAACAGTCGTGGAGGAAGTACTGCATGAACAAGCACTTCTCAAGAATGAATTAAAGATCTATATAAAAAAAATTGCGGGGCATTTTGTGGGCTAATTTAAAGCCACACATCCAACCCACTTCCTTCAGCAAGAAAGGGTTATGATGAGGTGCCAGCAACTATCATTTCCATGAGCCATAGCAACACCACATCCATCTTAATACCTTTATATTTTCTTATGTAATCGTTCTATATCATTCTCGGCTGAAGAGATGTCTAAGAGTGAAAACTAGGGTAAACCCACGCGCACACACACACAAACACACATTTGCACACACATATTGTGTTTTTTTTTAAGTTTTGTGGGGACATTTCATTGACATTTCATGCCTTCCCCAGCCTCTAATCCTAAATCTAACCATCCAAAACAAATGGCTAACCTTAACCAGGACCTAAACCAAACATAAAATGGATTATAATGTCCCAGATATTTTGAAGTTTTAGTCCTAAAATTGCAAAATCGATTAAAAATTGGTAAAAATCCCAACCTTGCAGGAACCGGCAAAGGGTCCCAAATAGCAAAAGGTCCCCACAAGGATGTGTGTTTCCAAGTTCCAAGTTAACACACTCACACACTTGCACAAATGCTTGTTTACTTTTCTATCCTTGTGAGGACATTGTGAGGTTTCTCATTGCCATGATGCCTTCGCCAGCCTCTCACCCTAGACTTAACCATGCAAAACAAACGGCTAACCTTAACCAGGGCTCTGACCCAGTTATTTCCAAGTCTTCATCCTCAAATGGAGGCTTAACCTCTTGGGGTCCTGCCTAATGTCCCCCCGGTCCTCACAAGGATAGTGTTTGGTCCCCACAAAGTGGGATAAGCAAGCCCACACACACCTCCACACAAACACACACACTGAGACCTGAGCCCTGTTTACTTATCTCAGGTTGTTTCGGGCCTTATTTGTGTCCAGCAGCCACTGTTTCCATGCTCCACTATGCCTCTAAGTTACCATGTTTCTGTCAGGCAGAAAACTCGGCTTGGCAGGCCCAAAACAGTCAGCTTCGCCATTAATCATTCATGAACTGCACTGCAGTGGCACTAATGCAGAAAGGTCATTCAAGAAAGATCAGTTTAGTCGGGTTTAGCTCGGTGCATCCGAACATGACTGACTTAATGCGTGAATGTGTTCTCCGGAGAGTTAGAGCTGGTGGTCCCTCCCTGAAAAAAAAAAAGTGTGTGTATGGTTGGGCAAGCCACGGGGGATGCCATATCCGTCATAGCCTGTCACAGCAATGACATACCTACAGAGACTTCAGCTCTTTGTGAATACTGTCAGTGAGACACACTTGAAGCATGAAAAGGAAGCAGCAAAAATACAAATGATTCACACAGGTCAAGTAAAGGCTCAACTTTTTATTGTCTTCCAATATTCTTCTGTAACCTGTGTAAAGCCCAGGGGACTTTTGTCATATAACTGGACAGTGGATTCATGCTTGGCTTGGGCGAATGTAGAAATCTGAAAGCTCAGCAACAGACATTTCACTATGACGTGGGTAACATCATAAATATAAATGCATCCAAGTGGTTGATGCATATTTTTTTAGTGTCGTCTTTAGAAGTCGGTCTCTCTGACCAAGGTAATCCAATTGGAGACAATGGCTTGTACCTTAAGAGGCACCATTCAGCCACTCCATCGACAAGACTGCGATGTTGCTGGTGGAGTTCTACACGGCCATCATCCAGTCCATCCTCACCTCCTCTATCACTGTCTGGTACAACGGCGCCACCTCCAGGGACAAGAGCAGACTGCAGCGCATCGTACGTTCTGCTGAGAAGGTGATCGGTTGCAGCCTGCCACCTCTTCAGGACCTGTATGCCTCTAGGACCCAGAGACGTGAAGGTCGGATCAGAGCCGACCCTTCTCACCCTGGACATGGACTGTTTGTTCCTCTTCCCTCTGGCAGGAGGCTACGGTCCATCCAGATCAGAACCTCCCGTCACAGGAACAGCTTCTTTCCCTCGGCCGTCAGACTGTTAAATTCATGAACAGCCTTGTTGTAATGTTATTCTATTTATTTTATTTTATTTGTTTTTTGTTGCACTTTATTCCAAGGCACTTTCCTAGTCAGTGGGCTCCCCACTGACCATGGCAATAAATTTGATTCTGATTCTGATTCTGATTCTGATTCTGATGTTTTCCATGGCTGAGTCTACCCCTCGATTGAGCCAGAAAAGCTATTTCATATTTTGCATGGATATATTTCTGAGCTTCAGGATGGAGTATGCAGCTCATTCTTCTTCACTCTTAATGAACCATAAGCTCAAATCAATAGCAGGCCAGTATCAATCCTGAGCTAAAGGAAAGGGGATCGCCAGACTCACCAGAGTGGAAATATAGCCTCGCAATATGGCCCTTGATCTGCCCCCAGATCTTCTCACAACAGTTGTCTAAGCTGAGAGAACTGATGGTTGTGATCCCAGATTCACTGACTCTGTCTCTGTTTGCTCTCATCCTTCCATCCATTTTACTGGTTTGGACCAACAGATGAAAAACCGACTGGTCCTAATCCTTGACATTACCGATTATGTTTATGCAGAAAGAAGAAATATATTAGAACAGTATTTATATAGCAAGAATAAACAACAAAATAAATGACTACAGTCACATTAAAGTTATAGTGGAGTATTTTTGCTATCGGTGTACGTAATTGAATTTTTTTTCTGAACCTAAACAGACCTGGAAGCCTAACCTGCAGTGGACAAAACCTCAAATCCAGATGTAAAACCAGTACACCAACAGAATTTAAGCAAGTGTTTCATGGTCAACTTCACTTCTCTATTTCCTCCTCTTCATTCCCAACTGGCTGCTGCAGTAAGAGGCGAGGCATCCAGAACAGGACGCACGTGGACAAAGAAACATTCACACACTCACACATTCAGTAAACATGTAGTTACCAATTCTCTGTATGAAACAATATACAGTGGAACCTGGTTTTCGAACATCCCAGACTTAGAACAAATCGGACTTTGAACGACAATTACGAGGTTTTTTTGCTTCTGATTTCGAACGAAAATCCAGAACTCGAACACCACCGAATAAAGCTGGAAAAAACATAACGTGCGCGGACCGATCAGCTGACCCTCGACGCGCTTTGTTATTGTGTATAACGCAGCCTCTGTATGCAGATGTGTAGCGTTAGCTACATTTACTGACTGTTTTTTCTTCATATTGAGGTGTAAAACCTTTCCTGTCTCCGCACTGGACCGTGGTAGAGTGTCACAGGGGAGGTGCTGGAGCGCTCACTCCAGGGTTTGATGTCCTGTTGTGGGCTGGAGCTGGGACAGGGATGAGGCGAGTCTGGGACAGAGCGTGACTTGGTTTATGACTTTGTCACAGCCAAACTGCACAGAAGCGCACATTCAGAGCTGGACACGCACCGGGCACCTCTTCACTTCTGGAGAGACGTCACTCACTCGGCAACCCCTCCCACATGCAGCGGCCACACACATAGAGGAACAGCCACCTGCAGCAGACACTCTACATTCACTCCTACAAAAGACTATTTTAAGGCTTGGAACGCATTCTTTCTTTTTCCATTCATTGTCATGGGAAAAATCGATTCAGATTTCAAACAAATCGCTTCTCGAACAGCCGTCTGGAACGGATTGTGGTCGAGACCGAGGTACCTCTGTACCGACTTTACAACCTACTCTAAACCTTCTTGCTGTGAGGTTACAGCACAAACCACTACTCCACCGTGCTGCCCTTTTAACATTTCCAGAAAACTTTCACTATAATCTGTTCAGAACAGGCCTTAAGCTTCACATATTTATTTAGTTTTGCGGGCAAAGTCAAACCTATTCATGAGCAAAAAGTCGATCAAGCCTCTCCACTTTGTAACAGCAGTTTCTCGGGCTAAAGGACACTTCTCCCAAGAATAATGAATTCATAATATCATTTGTTTTGTGCTGTTTAAAGCACACTGATTGAGCTAGGGGCCATTAGAGTGCGATCGCTCGGGATAAGATTCAGTCGACGAGGGCAGCGAGAGCCTGCAAAACAAATCGCATTACCCTTCAATTAACACCAGGAAGGCCTCTGGAGTCCGGTCTGAAGTCTCAGCAATAAACCTCACTGTCACTCTCTCTTTCACACACTGTCTGCAAGCACAACCGTGAACATCTTGTGGTCTTAAGGCGAAACAGAAAAAAAAACTGTACGCCCGTCTCACTTGGTTAATTATGAAGAGCTACATCTGGCTGAGAGGGCAGCGAGCGAATGAGCCTGCCTCGGCTGGTGTCCCATCGCGAGACAAGGACGGCCTCACAGAGCGCCCACTGCACACCTCAAGGCCAGTGAGCCACCTGCTGCTTGATGACAGCGGAAGGGTGTCACTTCCCGCTAATATCAATAATGATTTCTATTTTCTCCAGCGAGCCGATTAAGGCAACGCGATATAATCGCCTTTTGAAAGCCACTCCAACAAAGCAGGGTACTAATTGGTTTTATGTGTTGTAACTGCGGGGTTCAAGAAAATGAAAGTGCGGAAACAATTCAGCCGATTGTTTCATTCATTCCTGAAATGTATCGCTGCGCTTTTGACAAGGACATTGGCAGTTATTGTTCACACACTGGGGGGTTTGATAAGCAAGTCGATTTTGATATGATTTCATATGTAGAAAATTCAAAAACCACCTGAAAGCAGAGGACGGGAGCTTTGCACCGTCATCACCGTAGGACCACAGCACTGCAGCAGATTCACTGCACCACATGCTTCTACTTTCAGCACAACGCTGCATGGCTCATAACTGATGCAAAAAATATTTGAGCCCTTTGTTTGAAATGACCAATCTGTAGAATATATTTGAAAGGTCACTTTAGTGGCTTAAGTCTTCACCTGAAGAATATAACTGTAGAGTCTCACTTTCTTGCTGAAGTTGTGTATACAGTACATGACTGTAGCCACTCACCACTGAATAGATGTCAACTATGTCTGTACTTATACTAAAGTGGTCCTCACAACTTTAGAGACATCATCCACACTAACAACTAACACATGAATGTTCTATTCTTGAACAACCTGCCCGACTAGAATGACTTGGCAAATCATGAGGAAGAAGCAGGTGTGAGTAGCTTGGTGGTGCCGTATGGTTCCAGAGACCAAGTTGAAAGGATTGGAGGGAGATCTGATCTCACAGGTTTTATATAACTTGCCTTGTAGTGAGAGAAACTGTTTTGCTGTCATCTGAGAAACTGAAAATTGGAGCAGTGTCTTTTCTCACGGGGATGGCTCTTTTATTTCACTTTCTATTACCCCATTGTACTGCCATTGTAAGCCATTCACTTAAATGAGGTGCGATAAAATATGAACAAGTATACCTGCAACTTGAGAAATATACGTAATATGAAGAAATTGCTGAATGTAACTGACAGAATGTTTCATGATCCTTATAGATATGATGAGGTTCACCTTCTTCTGTGTTTTTCTCTGTGTTAGCTGAAGTGTCATCGAGTTTTTGCCATGATTTTTACCTGCTAAGCATCATTCATCCAACCTCAGATGGTTTACAACTATGTATCTTTACTCGAACTCACTTGCTCCAGCATCTACCCATCCTCTTCTTGGGACTCAGAACCTTTGGAATTTCATCTGTGCTTGTCTTCACTCCTTCTAGACTGTCTAGTTTGCAGTCTACTCATGATCAAAGTTGATCTGGTGTCTGGCTTGCAAATTTAACATAACATCTGACCTAAAAACATTCATTTTCATCAGCTCTTCTTGGAATATTGCTTAGAAGTAGTGATGGTTAGATGAGGTATTATGAAACAGTATCGCATGGTGGATGAAACAGTGTCCTCATTTTCTGAGGCCACTTGATGGCGCTCTTGGCTTAGAAATGGTGTGAGGTTTCATTAAATTACTCAGACAGCTAGACAGTGCCATCAGGACACTGTTTCATGAAACCTCAACTACTCATCACTATTTTTTTCCTAGTGTGACCGCAAACAAAAACAACATACAATTTCCAAAAAACAAATCACACATCCTGTTTGTCAGGAGAAAGAAATGCAGTACCCAACTGTCCTATGATAACCTGAAAAGGTTTGACAATCCTCCCCCTTGCATTTTACGTTGACCAACTGGGAGGTCAAGAATCTAATATGTGCTTTTCCTTAAAATCTCTGGTGTTTTCATGCAGTTATTTTTTCACATTGCAGTATTTCGTGTTGACATCTCACCCAGTGAGAGAACTAAGGGAACTCATCTTGTCTTGTCGCATTCCTGTTCATCAGACTTCATATTCGTGATGCACATAGAGCTAATATAATTTTCCTATTGTGCTTATTTCTCTATTCATAGTGTCTTAATGAAGTATATAATGGAATGTCCACCCACTCACATTGATGTCCATGCCTCGGTGACGTTACTGAATGAGAGTGGATCTGTCATTTATGGGTGTAATATCCAGCTAGAATATCTCTCATGTTGTGCATGAACATCCATTCGCTTTTTTTTTTTTTCGTTCAACGCTCCAGCTTGATTTAGCCCCGAAACATATTAGTCAAGATGATGATGTGTGACAGGCACTTTTACATCTCGCCCCAATTAACTAGCCCCCTTGTCCCCTCTCAGTAGGAGGAGGGTCGACACATGCCCATCAGTCACTTGCTTCAACTTCACCCCCATCCCCGCCAGCGTCACATGCCTGTTGCCACCACTGTCACAGCCAACCGCTATCATGTCCCATATTCCCCCGTGTAAAGGGGGGGGGGAAAAAAACACAGTTCATTACTGTATTTGTTGAATAAATTCACCAGCTTCGCCGTCTGCAAGGTTTTTCAGCAAGCTGTTTTTCTTCCACTGTGATGGTGACACAGAGGGGCAGTTTCTCGAGACTAAAACATAAGGAGCCACATTACTGATTTATATGGTCGGGTTTTAGCAGTGCTGCTTTTAGCACCCAACGCGCGGCACCTTGGAGTGTGAAGCCTGCTTCAACTGCTGCAGGGATTCAGACAGTAGTGACCAATGTTTTGCTCGGATTTGTCCAGGAATTCCAGGAAGGTCAAATTGACAACAAATTTCAGGTCAATATTTTTTCTTAAGCGGAGCCTTGTTTCATTGTTTTGGGATTACCGTACTATAGAGCGCACTAGAATATTAGCCGCACCCATGAAATTTACAAAGGAAAATAGTTCTTTTTCGTACAAAGGCCGCACCAGTCTATAAGCCGTGGGTGCACTGGTGCTGTCTGTGCCACAGAAAATGCATGAGGGTCACTTCTAGTGATCATCTAGTTCTAGTTTTGAAAACGGGGTCCAGTATCGAGACTGACTCATGAAACAATCTGTTCTGAACTTAAATCATGAACTCCTCACGTCTTATTTACATTTTAAGTATTGAAAATGTGCTGTTTTCACCCTCCAGTAGATCGTCTCTGTCAGAGCTGCGGACAAAATGGCGCAATTTGAGCTCTTTAAAGGTAAGTAAAACAGCCGTGATGTCATCGGTTTGATGTGGGGATGAGGCTCAATATTGATGCCAGCATGACGCTCTTTAGACTGTAAAAATGAGGGATGCTCCAAGAGACAGGGGGGGCACTCAGCAGAAGCCGCTGTCTTCAACCTCTTTTATGAAAGTTCCCACTCTGGACGGTTGCAAAAGTTTCAGATTCAGGTGGCCAAAGAACGCTGCATCTGACACACACAAAACAGCAGAAGATTCAGTAGAGAGAAAGGCTGGTCATCTGACTCGGTGAAATTAATGACTATTTCTTGGGCAATATGCTGAACATTCCGAATGTCACACTCGGACCGGTAAGTGTCTGCGAGTGACAGCTGGTTCCACAGTTTCACCTTCATGAGCACGGAAAACTCCCCGTGCTCCGTCAAATGCTGGTGTTTTAAATACAAGTAACATCCGACTTAAGCTCTCAATTTATGTCCACCCATACTTACGATCATGGCCATCAGATGTTTTTTTTTTTTTTTCCATATTCAATGTCTGGCGCCACAGCACGTAGCAGCCCGGCATCACGTACGACAGTTACAGCAGCACAGTATCCCAGAATCTCACGCAGCGATCTACCACTACAGTAGCAACTATAACCCTCGCGTCGGCTATTTTGAATGGCATTCGACTTACGTACAATCTGACTTATGACCGGTTGGTCGGAACCAATCCCGGTCATAAGTCAGATGTTATTTGTATTTAATTTGTGGCGTTCACGCCTTTTAACGTCCACGTGATGAGGACGCAAACTTTACATGACAGACTGAAAACCTCTGCTTGGTGTTGCTAAGCGAGCGGCGACACATCATTCACCAATCATGCCGAGATCAGCCTTTCATAATGGGTGGCAGATCGATTGGAGCATCCCTAGTAAAAATCCAAATGTTAGCCACATCATCGTATAAGCCGCAGGGTTCAGACCATAACAAAAAAGTAGCGGCTTATAGTCCGGAAAATACGGTAAATACAAGTGCAATGACATGCTAGTGTTGATGCTATAGAGCCCAATTCCTACCAAACCTCACTACCTCACTGGCCTCAACTACTACAATTTTGTCATCACACAGCATTTTATGGCTTCAATGTAGACATGAACACGAAGATTAGGTTTTGCAAACATGAATTCACATCGCACCAGACCACGAGAGACCATGCTATTTCTGCCTATTCCCTCAAGTGCTGAGAGCAACCTCTCCTCTTACGTGTCGTATGTCCATCTTTATAAACACGACTAAAATAAGAAGCAATTAGGGGAGCAACTCAGAATGAATTTTTCAAATGACTTGAGGGAGGAACACTTACGCAGTGATTTTTTTTTGGCTGCTTTTTTTCCCACAAAGCTATTCTCAAGCCTTCATACAGATCAAGGCAACAAACTGGCACAGGCATCACAGACAGACGTTGTTTGAACCAAGCGTACGGCAACCTGGTTCTTCCCCGGAAGCTTCTTTTACTTCTTCCACACGAGCTCTGCCAGAGAAAATCAGCCTCCTCTACCTCAACCTACCCTGCACATGCTCCCAAGTCACACTTCTCCTCTTCATGATTTCATTTGCCGCACCCATGGATTTCATTGGTTCCCTCCCTGCTGGTGCTTCTATGTCCAACATGTCCATAACTTTGTCTCCACCCTTCTCCATGTGAGTTGTCTCTATGATAGGTTCTAGACTGGTGAGGCACTGACTTCATCTGAATCAGAGTGTTTGTTTGCGAGCGGCAGAGTGGTCGCGCACTATGCAACATAACGTGTGTCTCTCGCCCGACAAAGCAGGGATAGCTGAATACAGTGATGGTAGATGAGGTTTCATGGGGACGTGAAGACAGGGGGTGCAGGAGTACCACAAACACTTTTCATTATTGAGTCACACCCAGCAGATGGAGCTCATGTTCCTACCGAGCATCTTAAAACACCACCACACTGGAGGAATCCGCAGCTTAAGTGCCCCTTGACCATGGGGCAGGAGAACTGCATGTCTCATCTGGTGCCGGTTTTGTGATCTGCGATAGTAATGCTACACATGCTAATGCTATATAGTCACCGAACTGTGGTAGTCTATTCAGCGGCATACCAGTAGGTAGCCATACAGTTTCACTGCCAGCACAGTCAGCAGAATCCACAGTGAGGCTTGGCTCTGTTGTCAATATTTGAAAGGCAAATGCGAAAATTCTGTGATTTTCAATTAAAAAAATGTTGAAGTAAAAGCGAAAATAACCTTTTTAGTTGAAATGATTGGATAAATGTCAGGTCCAATAAAGCTTCCCTTTACTGCTGCGACACAGTGCCATACACAGAGGCTGTTCAGGAATGAAGATATCCAGGCTTGGCGCGTCCATGGGAGGGAGGTTGCTTGTTCGACCACAAGGCTACTGACGGAGGTTCAGTGCAAGATACCAGGAGCCATTGGCTGTGGCAGAAGGACACTGGTCAAGAGGCGCCAATGTGCCATGCATGCAGGCCCTTTGTCAAGTGTTCCTTGCGATAGAAGGCCAAAACACCAGTGCGACAGATGGTGCGTCACGCTAGAGTCCACAGAACCACCCATTGATCACAGGTAATGACTATTCCGAAAATACATTCCAGGCTATTTCAAATCTCGGTTGACCCCACAGGCAACGACAGAAGTTCCGCCTCAAATTCTCCTGACGGATTTGGTCATCTCACCAACTTAGAAGATATGAAAGTGAAGCACTTCCTAAAGTCTCATATTATTCAGGAAGGAATTAAACTGATGTGGCATAAATGAGTCTCCTGTCGAACCTTCTGTCATAAAATACATTCATTAACATTTTGGTACCCATACGTGCTCTATAGAAACCATATGAAGTCATTAACTAGCCGAACGCATAAAGCAATGAAAAGCACCCGCGGTCAGGAATCGCATTCTCTGTTAAGAATGCAATTTCTCAGTGGCCACAGTTTTCATTAACACTTCTTTGTGCCAGAACTGAGAGAGAAAAAAAAACTAATATTGAATGTGATGCTTAAGTACAGTAACTGTGCAATTCCCTATTGAGGACTGGCAGCGTGTTGTAAATGCGTGGAACTGAAGTGTGCAGTAATGTGGATTGATATTCTCATAATAACTGTGCACACTATGCAGCCATTCAAAAAAAAAAAACATTGCCTTTGGCTATCTTGTTCCCTTTATTTCTGTGTCTCTTTGTGTACTTATGCACATATAAAAGGCATTCCAGCCTTGCTCAGAACATATTTCTGACACTCATTTATTGTGACTGTTGAGGCGGAAAACATCTTTTTTTTTAGGTTGTGATGAAAATGAAGGTTGCATGAATATGTTTCTACACTTATTGAATTAAAGTTTTTGTAGTTTTTATCAGGATACAAACAAAAAACTCCTTAAAAACTCCTTTTACTGAATAATAATTATTTATGAAGAGTAGTTATTTTGCTTCAGTCACCAGCTGTCAAGAAGGTTTCATGTGGTGCAAGTAATTTAGATCACTAAATACTAAATTTCAAATTATATTCAGGAGAAGTTCATCATTTCTCTTGGTTCTGGTGCTGTGTAGATGATCCCCCAGACCCTTGGCTTGTTGTGATCACTTCTGTTCAGCAGTGTTTTAAACCCATAAGAAAACAAATATTATCGTGTTTCATGACCACTATCCTTTTGTTATTCACCTTAATACGATTCTCTCATTTCTCCTCACGGCGCGACACAAAACACGAGTGAGTCAGTGGGAACTTTAAGAACATTCAAACATGATTGGCCAACAAAAAGCACTGATCTCATCGCCAAAGAGCAAAGATACAGATGGAAGACACAGTGCAGCGTCACCCACATTCACAGCATGACTCAGATAAAGCAAGAGAGTGTGAATCTTCCTAAGCAGCCGGACAAAATTGAAACGGCTCAACTGAGGCCGTTCTGCGGGGAGCCTTCTGAAATCTGTGTCTGACTTGAAACTGCATGGAAGGTTTTGTTTCATTTTTTGTATTCATGCTGAGGCGCCAAAGATCCAAGACAATGACTCATAAACAGTCATAACAGACGTACAAAGTCAATTTGTTTTTCTCCCTAAGACATTAGTTGCAGTACAAATAACACTAAAAAAACGCCACCTCATTGTACGACTTGTCTTCTTTTTTTTTTTTACAATTTTCCGAAGGACATATTGCATCACTTATTTCTCTATCTGTTGACTCACATTAACAGCAACCCTAAAAGCATGTCCTACTGAACCGGCTCACTTCTAAAGTTCACCCATTTATCCCCTGTTTTGACACATCTAATGTGGCAAAAAGAAAAAAAAAGTGCAACCTCGTCTTCTCATAACACCTTCCTCCTCATGCTATATATGGCAGGCTCATCTATATTCCCAGACACATTAGCCTGAAGTGACAGTGACTCGAGCGTGTGTCTGCACATAGGGAGTAGAGGGGAGGCCATTTGTTAAGATCCGCCTGTCAGCCCATACATCAAGCTCAACGTGACCAGATCACCTCCTCCAGGAGATGACTCTTCTGACTGTCCAGCAAACCTATCTGGACGGATAGTTGATGACACTGCCGAGATTTAGTGCATACTGTCTGAGCGACTAGTCGGAACAATCCCTGTAGATAGAAACTATCATTACAGCTTCCTGGGACTGGTGTCTTGCAGAGATTTGTTGACACCATGCCAATACTGGGGTACAGTTTCGATTTGACAGGCAAGTTCTGGTGGACTCCATTCTAGCTGTACACATGGGAACAGTTTTATGCATGAGACACTCAACGTTGACAATAGTATGACAAAGAAGTGCCTTTTCAGAGGTTGTCTAAAGAGCGACTTCTGACCTTCCTGTTTCATACTATATTCAGATTAATGTTCAAACTACAAATTCCATTTATTATCCTTCCAATACATACAAGGGGATTGTGATCATCATACCTGGCTTCATTTCTCATCCAAAACCAACGTCCTCTCTCTTGTAATCATGTGAACTTGGACTCCAAGCACTACATCTTGTTTACTGCCAATGATGCCAGAGAAGACATATTTGCTGCCTCCATATTTCACGCTAACACAGTTCAGAATGGACGGAGAGGGGACCTTCCGAGGAGCGTCTGAATGTAGGGCTTTTCGGACATTTAAAGGTCATTGGAAAATGTCAAATAATGCAGCCATATTTGGAAAAATGTTGGTGAGGTGAGACAGATGATTTGAATGAAGGTTGGGGATAGGAGGAAAAATGCTCCCTCTGGATATGGTGCCTTGAGGCTGTGTCCATTTCATGTGCTCTAAAATAATAAATAAATTGATCAAAAACGGATATATGTTGAGCATTGTACCAGGAAACCAGAAACAACTTTATTGCCATGGTCAGTGGGGATCCCACCAACTAGGAAAGTGCTGTCATCAATAAAATAAAATAAAATAAACAGAAACAACTAATAAATAAATAACCCACAAACAATAAAGGCTGATCACGACGGCTGTTCCTGTGACGGGAGGTTCTGGTCTGGATGGACCGTAGCCTCCTGCCAGAGGGAAGAGGAAGAAACAGTCCATGACCAGGGTGAGAAGGGTTGGCTCTGATCCGACCTTCACGTCTGTGGGTCCTGGAGACATAGAGGTCCTGAAGAGGCTGCAACCGATCACCTTCTCAGCAGAACAAACGATGCGCTGCAGTCTGCTCTTGTCCCTGGAGGTGGCGCTGTTTTACCAGACGGTGATAGAGGAGGAGGTGAGAATGGACTGGAGGTTGGCCGTGTAGATCTCCACCAGTAACTTCGTCGGCAGTCGTAGTTTTCGTAACTGCCTCAAGAAGAACATTCTCTGCTGGGCCTTCCTGATGGTCAGCTCCTATTTGAGGTCCTCGGAGTGTTATATGTTTCAATGTGATTGTAAATATAAATCTTCTAGGTTTTTTATTCACATAAATGAGTGCATTTTTCCACATTTTTCCATGATGTCCATGACACTATGATATCTGAGATAAAAAGAATGATTGATACCATCAAAGAGATTTACTTAGGATCCCCTTCGTGTCAAAGTGGCAAGTAAAAAAAAAAAAATTGGTATGATACAATTTGGTATGATACATTAAGGCAAGATGAGATACACTATTGGCAGTAAGACAGCGTCCGATAACTTCAACTATCCCACCCCATAATACAAACCAGATAGTTAGGGAAACAGTGCAATTCACCTCAGACTATGCAATCTAAAGTGAAAGTCTTAGGGAGGAAAACAAAACTTATTCTGAAATGAAACTGAGTTTGAATATTGCATTCCACATAGTAAAAGAATTGAGTAATGCTCTTCGCCGGAGTGACACATGACCCATTTTCTGATTACTCACTCTCGAGCATTTCTCCGTCTTACCCATCAACTCCCCTCATCCTCATTCTGCTTCCCAGTCACGGTGACACTCCCGAGCACTTTAACCTTTCATGCCCCAATCTCAGATTCTCCCACCCAGCCTTTAAATATGCCTCGTGGCCTCTGTATTTGTCTCCCCATCTCCCACTGGCATCCAAAAAGAATCAGCAAAATCCCACATCCCCTCTGGATGCGAACACCCACTGAAAGTGCTGCATCGGCAGGAGCGAACTGACTCCAGTGTCTATCGTCTTGCCGGACTGATTTTGGAGTTTCACGTGTGTAGAGTTGCAAACAAAGCCACCACAAAAACATTTTATGGTCCATAAGGATTTAATACAAAGTGATGTCTCACGCTCTTTTTTTTCTATTCTTCCTAAAAGAAACACAATTCAAGTTGTATTTAGTTAAGTGAAACACAATTTCACTTCCACTTACAGAAACAACAACAACAATAGAGCCACTAAACGCGTCAACCTTCTATGATTTTCTCATCTCTCTGAAACGGATGGAGCTTTGACACGTCACAGTCAAGACGGCACCCAAGCAGAAACACACAATCACATCACACAATGTAACATCCTCCTCCTGCCATTCCACCTGGAATCCCCGCTTATTCTGCGCTTACATCGACGTGATCAGAATGTCTGCCTGGGGATGAAATAATAAAAGGCAAGATAGCACGATAGACAAAAATGCAATATTTCCCCTTTTCATGTGTTTCCTTAATGCTGTATGATGTGAGTCTTAAATGAGGCCAACCAACCCTGACGAGGGAATTTCATGATTTAATGGCACCCCAGGGGGGGTTTAAATATAGCACTGTGTTGCGACTGGCTTCAGACAGCACGGCGTGGCACGGGTTCATCTCAAAACACCTCCATCCTGGAGAGGTTGAACTCGCCAACCAGCAATGTGGGGAAAAACCTACAAATGTGTTCAAGGAAATAGTATATTCCAGGTTAACAGTATGACAGGTGTCGATTCTCCTCACTTGCACTAGGTGGAGGGAGAGGCTATTTTTCTGTGATAACCCATAATTCACTCTGAACTCCTCCACTGTATTAAGGAAAGCTTTTTCAGTGGATTCATGCATTGTCAGCTGTAGTTTTAAAAGTCCATCCCCAGAGTCCACTCCACCTCTTCTGGGACTGCCCACAATAAAAAGGAATGAGAAACCTTGTCTTGCCAAAGATGATCTCATAAGAACGTGCACTGCTGTCTATAGCTCTATTTGGATTGCTTTAGGTTGTTAAAATGACAAGACTTTAGACCCATCTGAATGCACCACGTCAGTAGTCTACACTGCCTGACGTCAGTAGGAACCTCTGGGTAAAGAGTCTGGGAGAATCCCCCCCCAGGTGATGCTAATCCAGAGCGGCAAGACCAGCAGTAAACAGGTGCCAACATTTGTGGTTGTGTTTGAAACCTGTAATCTCACCCTCCCATGTTTCAGCCATGGTCCAATCTCTGCTGTTATTTTAGCAGCAAGCCTTCTTTTGCCAACAAATACAGTAAGAGGTGTTGTGTGGGGAGTCGTCCCCTATTTTACATAGGGGATGAAGAGTCCCTTTTATTGAACCAATAAGGGATGCAATTTGTACTGTATTCTGAGGAGTCCTGAACCACGGTGCCACAAGCTTTGTGTCGCTTATTGAGTGAAGAACTATCATCACCTGTCTTCCTAGCTGATAATAGTTGCTAGATAGAACAGAGGGAGAAGAACAGGCTCCATCCATGTACTTCTATGAAGATTCTTCTGAAAAAACGGTTTCTAAATACCGGGAAAATATGTTAAAATCCAGGGTGAATTCCAATTTATTCCTTGATCCTCAATCCTTGACCATCAAACTCAATCTTACTCCTCAAAACTATCCCTCAAAACTAAATGTTAAGGTCTATGTATGTCTCTATGTGACTTACTAATGAGACACTCTTTCAATGCAGATAGATCCTCACGCTGCTTTTCGCATTATGCAAAAGCAGCGTTCAGTAAATCACACGTTGTACTGAGGAGTGCCATGAAGACGGTCAAAGCCGGGTGCACTCGATACTTGACACCATGGACAGCAAACGAATGACAAAATAATGAGAATACGAGTGAGACATGAGTCGGAAGTAGCTGTTACAAGGTCAACTTTTGTAGAACCGCTACTGTTTGGTTTGCAGCCGACTGGGCAGCAACCCAGGGGAGTGCGGAGCTTGTTTCACCTCCACAGTAACATTTTTTCAGAAGCATCTTCAGTTTTAGTCTTGGTTCTAGTCTTTTAGACAAAAATTCCAATTACTTTTAGTCATATTTTAGCCATGTCTTGAATGAGTTTTTGTCTACTTTTTAGGCCTTTTTTTTAGTCAGGGGGAAATGATTATAATAATAGGAAGAATAAAAAATAAAAGAGGGGATACAACTACAGTATATGCCACTGTATGCAAATTCATGTAAGTACATCAACTATATTATGCATAGTGTTCAATTATACACGTACACTGAAGTATAACACACACAAACCCTGATCGGAGCAGCCTTACCATTAACAAAGACAATGTACCTTTTGTTCACTTTTTTTGCCGCTTTGGACGCCAACCATTTTTTATTGGTTGGAAATACACAAAGCATTCTATGTATTCCTCAATCTTAAGGTCGGTGCCGGCATATCTAAAAATTGAGGAAGCTAAGCTAGCGAAGCAGCTGCTTAGTCCACCTATTGCAGGACTACCACCACAAGGGGTTTGCCTTATTTTTAGGCATGAAAGATGGTAACCACACGGACGTGGCAACGTCATATGCAGATGTTTGGCCATTATCGAAACCCCTTAGTAAAGAGATACAACACAAATCTGCAAAGCCCCGAAGGGGACATGACCAAAAAATAACAATGAAAAAAAGAGAAGTTTTGCGATCTCGTATTGCAAGTAACATCGTAACTACTTCCAGGTCAAACAATCATAACAACAGCGACTCATTGAATTTTAATTCGAAATTGGACTAAAATATGAGGACGAACAGTCCATGCTTCGTCGCAAGCATGGTTTTGGTCATCCTCCATGACTCCTCTACTTCTCGCAGCAGGATCAATACATGTGAACGGTGTGAGATGTTGCAAAAGTATTGTAGCGTCCGCTGGTAGAAGACAAAAACAGCCGTTCCGTAGGTTAGTTTCTTCTTTTATTTCACTCAAACACTGTGTACTGCTCTCCTCAACAACTCCCAAAACACCCTCACGCACTTGTCACCATTGAGCTCTTAAAGGAACAGTACCATAAACCCAGAACGTCACTGTATTGCGAGATCTCGCAAAACTTCTCTCTTTTTTTTTTTTTGGTTCTGTACAAATCAAATCAAAACCATGGCTGAAATAGCACTGCTGTTCCAATACAAGCCTGTTCATTTTACCAAAGGTCACCAGGTTCAACACATGTTCGCACATGATGAGTCGGCGTTCCCCGGCTGTGACAACTTCATTCTTGATCTTCACACACGGCTGTTCGAGAGCCTACATGCCAAGAGTGTGAAAAAAAAAAAAAAAAAAAAAAAAAAGGTTGGATGAACATTTGTGACGGCAAAACCAGCACTGCTGCACAACCTTCTCCAGCTAATGATGCCTGACAGATGTGGGCTGCATCTGGTCCCTCTAAAAGCAGCGCTGCACGTAAGACTGTTCGCTGCCGTGACAGCTCCATTGCAAACGCAAGGTTTAGGTACGAGGATGCAATGATGAAATGTAATTAAATTGCTTATCACTGAATAAGCAAATTCCATTTGGTCAGTGGCTGTGGACTGCTGTTTTAGAGAGAACTGCAAATCCCATCCCGCCCTAAGCAAATGAAGGAAATTGCCAAACATATATTTCCGCCGGACGGAAGGCATTTTAACCCTTAACCCAAATACAAATACTTCAAATGCATCCAACAAGCAGGTTTCAATTTAATCGCTGTAATCTGGTGGTGTTAAAGGAAGGAAGCGCTGTGGTTTAGGTATGTGGCACATGTCATCCTGCAGGGCCCGAGGCGCCTCAAAACAACAGTACACTCACTGACAATTACTTAAGAACAGGTCAGGCATCACTTTGTTTCTATGTTTGACGCATGTCATGAGAGGAAATACTTTCATCAGCGTCCCTGTTCACCCGCTTCATCACGACATGGTTTCATCCAAACATTGTCAGGGCCTCTTCTGAAACACACAAACGTTCAGTTGTGAATTTGTAATTTTTGTAAAGACTGTTGCCGTGCACAATGAGGCCAGGGAGATTTTAGCCAACACTTTTTTTGTCAATTTACAGGAAATCGATACTGAAGTAAAAGAGGAATTACCACTTTTTGAGGTTTTGTATTTTTGTTTTTCAAGCAACCCGCAAGTGTTGCGTCAGTTTGACAGATGTTCAGGCATGCACTCGCATTCCTAAAGTTTCTCTTCACATTATCATGATCTGCTGACTCATGCTTTATGAATATGACTATGAAATATGAAAGAGCAGGAGGTTAAATTTAAGCTTTTTTCAATGACAGTAGTGAGTCATCTCTTAAAAATCCAGAATGTTATGGGGAGTATAATTTTAAAATTTGTCACTTAACTCTATGAGACTAAAGTTGAGACAGTTGAAATTGCTCTTCCTGACTTCTGCTCTGCTCAGCAGGTTCTACGCTCCAGATATACCTGCGATCGACCCCTGACCTGCACAGGGACATGCAGCTCAATTTAGACAAGAAACATGCCTGAAGATGGGTGCTTCTTCCTCCTATGTGATTTTAAATCTGGAATCTAGTGGTCGGTTTCTGTAGTATTTAATTCAATACTTTTTAATTTAATGTGTTTAACATGGATGTTTGAGCAACGTTGGTTATTGATATGTCCACGCTAGTCATACTCACCAAGAAGTAAATAAATATAATTAGATGGCATTTTCAATATTACAGATACCAATTTGACAGCAATAACATTCCACAGACAACGCAAACAAAAGCTACAATGCACTAACACTATGGTAGTGATTGTTTGGCAGTGGTTTACATCATTATGAAAATATAATAATAAATATTTAAATTTATAATCAGGTTTTCTTTTCTTTATATATATTTTTTGTGTGTGGGTTTATTTTAACATTTCTTCTGCAAAGAAAAGTTGTCTTTTAAAAATCTATATTAGTTTCAATAACTACAATTGCGATCACAAGGTTTTTCAAACTCGAAAGCAGCGTTTAGTTTCACTGCCAAGTCAGGCGCAAGGCAGAGGGGACGAGAACGTCAACGTTAGAGACGTCAGTGTTTTGTGGAGCATCGAAGTTCCGATGGCAGGAGGCAGAACTGCAGCAGCGCAAGCAGGAAGTCGCCTACCTGAGTTGAGCGGGTGAAAACGGAGCGTGGATATTTATTAGTTGACAGTCTGACGAGCCGCTGCTGCTCCCGACAACATGACAGTCACGAGTGCGAACGGCAACCTGAAACTCCTCAAACAAAATGGAATGAAATGCGATGAAATTAAGCGAAATGGCTTCCGCGACAGGAGAGAGGTACGTTTGTCCTTTTCAATATGTCATTCTGAAACACCTCATGCGTGGGGTCAACTGTGTGCGGACTGAACGACTGTATATTCCATTCAATGTTCCGGCTGCTTTTATATTAATTATATACCTGACAGGTCCGCAACCTGTGGAGTGAATTATTTTGAGTGCAGATACTTCCGGTTTGCGTTGTGACGTATTTGTAGCTTTATGAAACTAGTTTGCTTCATGTTACTTTTCATATTGTTTGTATTTTTCTGAGTGGTGTGTAATATTTGAGCAGTACTACACAGCAGTGTCTGGCCATAAACTACGCCCTGAAATTCTTCCTCCTCTCAGGAGCAAGTTTTCTTTGCCCTCAGGCAGGCAGAGTGAGGAGGACACGTTACTGTTATCAGCAGTTTTCTGAGAATATAAGTCTCTTTCTGTCACTCACTATATGATGTCTGTGTCCATAAAGGTGTTGTGGGATGCTTGACCTTGTAACAGCTACTTCCGTCTTGCGCTGTTGGGACATATCTCCTGTCCATCACGAGACACACTTGGACACACAGTTTCACGAGTTAACATGTGTGAGAAGCCCAACATGAGCAGGCATCTGTTGAGCACTCCGATTTCCTCCTGTATAAAAACCTGAAGTTGCTTCCCATTTGAATTAGCAGTAGTCATGTGCGGATCGATCCTGAAATACCGATACCTCCGATACCGGATGTTGGTTCTCTGAAATCGATTCTCAAACCAAAATATTGATACTTTCGATGCTAAAGTATTTTGAAAGTAAAAGTAAAGTAAAGTACTTAAACTGTTAAATTTATATATATATATATATATATATATATATATATATATATAACTGTTAAACTTAAACTTAAACTGTTAAATTTATATATATATATATATATATATATAAATTTAACAGTTTAAGTTTGATTGAAATTAATACAATATTTGGTTGCTAAACTTGTGTTTTATTCATCTTTTCTAGTTCATTTTTCACATAGGCTGTTATATTATCATTGCACTGTATAATTTAAAAGACCTTCCAACCGCGTCTCAAACAGGATCTCAATAGCCTTTGTGTTCCTGTTAAGAATATGCATATAACTTGAATAATTTAATAAATAATAATTAAATGAATAATTTATATTGATTTAACAGTGCAATTATTATGGCATTATTTGTTTAAATATTCTACTAGCAATTTCAGTTTTGAGTTGCCAATATAATAGTTGTTTGTATCCTTTTTTTGTTGATAGCTAGTATCGTATTGGTATCGGTATCGCCGGCACCAGCCTGAATATGACTCAGTGTCCGATCGGAAAGGAAATCAGTGGAATCGAACATCACTAGTTAGTAGGGTTTATCCTGCCGCTGAACTCTTATAGCACCATTAGGGACGGCTCTAACATTAGGCAAACTAAGCAGCCACGCAAGCCCCCGAGAGCTTTCCAGTTAGCGGTGTTTATTTTCACACTACAGTATTATTGCTGTTTTCAATGCAAAGCAGCTCTTCACCAAAATAAACTCCTGTCGCCTCTAACTATTTAGTTAGCCTCTTCAAACTTGTTCTTACTCGCATGGTTGCAGAGATGTGATTAGAAAACGCCCCACCCTACTTGCTGAGTTGCTTATGAGCAACGCAAACTGGACGGTCAGGGTGTACAAACAGGCCGTGGGATGTGTGGGTTTCTTTAACTTAAGTTGCGTAAATATACCGAATATAACGGCAATAAGTGCAGAATATTGTCGTTTAAGGAGTTTACTATATAATTTAAACTCTGTCCTTTATTTGACACACACACATATATATATATATATATATATATATATATATATATATATATATGAATGTAAGGCAAACAAATCAAAGAATGTCTACCAAAAATGTAGATAAATAAAAATCATATTTTAAAATAGATATGTTCTTTGCGTGAGCAAAAGTTAACAGCACTGACATAAGTGGGGAAAGGTGATAGAGGAAGTCACCAGTATGCTATTGATATCAAAAGAAGGTAATGATTAACCTGTACATGCCGTTTTAAAACGTTGCACTAATATATTGAGTTGTAAATACACAATTATATGAATCCTAGAGTCAGCTTGAAACTGAGCCACCTGCCCGTGTGGGTTTTCATTCATGCAGATTTTTGTCATTTTTAAGTGGTTACTGTCTGGCTCTCTCTGCGAATCCATTTGATTTTGGAGTGGATCCAGTTCAAACAGCAGACGGTGTATTTATCCAATTGAAATATGAATCTCTTTAAAGTCTAAGTGAATTTGTCAGGTGACGTGAAATGGGTCTTAGCAGTGTCCCGTCCTTGCAGAGAATACTTGCGTTTGTGCTTACAGTTAATCCGTTGCTCTTTCAAGTGGAACAAAACGTGTTTACCAGGAGGAGGGTTATGCGTTGTTTGTTGAAAGAACGTTTGCAGCGTAGTATTTGAATATCCTGGGTAAATATCTGTTGCGTCATCTGTACCTGCAGAGACGTTTTCCATGTCACCTTTGCTTTTCTAATTATGATGTCAGCGTCCATGTACGATGGAAGCAACCTGGTTTAAGTCAATTGTTTGCCGCCATTTGAATAAATGGAAGATGTTCTTTTGTCCTCTGTGTGTTGTACGACAGCTTATTTGCCGCTTTGCCTTTTAGACAAAAGGCTCAGGGAGTGGAATCGCCTCCAGGCAGCACCAGCAGGAATCTTTTGAACAGGCGCCCATGTATGTGGCTGTTATGACATACCTCGGCTTCGGTATTGTCACCTTATTTGGCTACCTCCGGGATTTCCTCCGCTCTGTGGGCTTAGAGAAGTGCAATATTGCTCAGGAGAGAGAGGAGCAGAAGGTAAGTGAAGCTTTTTTGTTTTCAGAACAACTGGGGACACCGAGTGATTTTCTGAGTCAACAAAGTACACTGTTTGCACTCAACTTATACTGCACACAAGCTCAATTTCACTTGGAGTGTTTAGTCTTTGCTCCGCCTTTGCTGTTTAAAGAAACACAGTTCAGTTCTTTGAAGGAGGAGCCCTTGCATTAAGGGGCTCATCGACCCTGCAATACTGTTTCATGATGCCTCATCTACCCATCACTACTTCCTATTACTACTTGTTGGTGGACAGCTTTAGTGGCCTAAGAACATCTTATCCTGAGATGGAGTAACACTAAAGTCAGCAATTATAATAGATTTAATTCCCTTCATCATTTCACATATGATGTTGCACAAGAAGTCTTGGTCGTTCCTCCTTGTCAATCCTCTTCATGTCCTTATTTGTCACATCTATGAATCTCAATGGTTAGGCCCTGATACATATCTGTTTAGGCTTCTGTCCACATGAATGTGGCAGTTTCAGTGACTGGAACTGCAGCATTTTTTGAAACTGTATCGCCCAGTAGATACATTTGAAAATGTTTTTGCACGTGTACAGCCAAAACTGCCAACAGTTAGTTTCTGCAGTTCTTTCCTACAAAACTCACCATTTCAAAACAACAACTTGTGAGAGAATCGTGTGCTTATTGGATTTTTTTAATACAAAATCTTTGGCTAGTCTTTCATTATGACCACTCATAGTTCCGAACAACACAAATAAGTGTTGCAGACATGACATTTGAGAAGCCCACGCTCAACAGAGAACCTAGTGATGGTTAATATTTATAGAAAACTTTCAGATTCTCAAGCCAGATTAAAACAAAAACTTCAAGTCAAATTTACACAAATCGTTGGCTTCAATGGATCATGTAGCGGATGGTTGATCGGCACACTACATTTGTAGTCAAGCGTGACACTAAACAATAGCTCAACCATGTCGTGGACGACGTTTGTGGACTTTTGTGTCATGCCTTTTTATCTGTGTGTGACACGCCTTCGTTGTTTGCTGCCAGAGTATTACAATGCTTCAGGCCTGACAAAAGTGTACTACATAATTTTGAAAAGGCTTTTTTGAAAATTGTGGAACTGAGAAATGATCAGATGGTCCACATCCACCATGGTCACACCCATCTTCTTGTCCTCATTCACCACTTCCATGAACCTTATGGGTTGTCCATCCCAACATTTTCGGTCCAACACTGTTCTCACCACGTCTTCATACTTCACCTTACTCTGCTGACCTCCTCACTTCTAGACGTGTCCTTCCAAGTCATTCCCAATTGAAACTTGAGCGGCATTTCTTCCCTTTCTAACTCTGCTTCCCATCTTTTTCCCAGCTACTGTCGTTGGGACCATACCCCGCTGCCTGCACTAGATTTCACTATAGAGAGCTCAGCTTGAATTTACCATTTCACAATACTTAAAAATAACAATCGTCTGGCTCCATGTACAAAGCGAAGGAGCTCACTTTTAACAGACAATGACTTGAATTTCTTTGTGAATCTCTTGTGTTCCAAATGTCTTTTCCTTTCACTCTACAGTGCGGGACAGAACACCAACCACACATGCAGAGGGTTTATACAATGCGGCGTGCTGGCGGGCCTTGGGTGTCGACGCGTTTTGTTTTGCCCTAATTATTTCAATTTCTGCTCTTAAGCTCTCCCCCTGCCTTCATCAGTCATGTTGCTCTGCACTTGAATGTTGCCAGGGGTGAGGAAGGACACCACGGAGAATATCAGTCGAAAACCTAATTAAATCTCCGAGGAATCAAGTTCCTTATTCATTATTGTGCAACAGATCCTAGACGTGCCTCAAACGCTGCCACACGAGAGCAATTGTGCCGCCACAGATTTAAGTTCTGAAACCGGGAGCTTGCTCTGAGGACACGTAGACTGTTTTAATTTGTTCTGCTCTGCTTAAATTATACATTATTTTGTCATAACAATAGGTTTGTTGTTGTCTTGTCAAGGCGGAACAACAAGAGGAGTGAAGGAGGAAGAGAGTAGGGTAAATGTTAGACTGCTGTTGGCCAACAGCAGTAAAGAAATACTAAACTTTGACTGACAAATCATTAAAATATCTTAAAAAACACAAGACATAACAAACTTTCCCTTTGTTGCAGGAGCTCAGATAGACTTTTTTTTCTGATTTTTTTTTTGCTTTGAAGTGTTTTTCTTCTGACAAAAGGGGGTTGTGTAAATAAAAAAGTTGACTGCAGATATTTTTCTGGGTGTTTCATTCATGTGCTCTTGAGAGCGATGAGATGATAAGTTGCTCTTGACGTGCTGTCGTCACCTGCTGTTACTTGGTATGCAAACAGGATTCCAAAGGCGCAACTTGATGTGCAGAAGATGAATTATATCAAATAACATTCAGCCTTTTATCATTCATCACATTTTGTCATTTGGCTCCTTGTGTGACGTCAGTAAAGGGAACATTATCTTGTAACTCTGACAAAATGGTAAATGACTTTTGAAATTCAAAGTGTGTTTCATGAAGCAGCTTGACTATGCAGAATGTAAAAAATGAGGGTTAAAAAAGCCAATAAAACTTGCTGCTTGCACATATGTTATTATGGATGTTTTTTTCCCCAGAGTTTCACCCCACTCTACCAAGACTTTGAGAACTTTTACACTCGGAATTTGTACATGAGGGTCCGGGACAACTGGAACCGACCTGTTTGTAGCCTGCCGGGACCTGTTTTCGACCTCATGGAGAGAGTTTCAGATGACTACAACTGGACATTCAGGTACCTGCACTGCACTACTCCTGTAAAAACAAGTCGCTAATGAATACGCCAGGCAGGTGAGACTGTTGTGTCATGGGTCTAGTCAGTGAAAAACTCTCAAGAGGGAGTCATCACTCATTACCGCTAATTGCTGGAGCGTCTGTCTGGCAACGGTTCAGTTTGTGTTTTTATATTTACATTTCTGTCACGGGTTCACTCTCATCCTGCTGGTCGGGTCGTGCGCTGGGCCGCTTAGCTAAAATATGCATGAATACCCACGTCAGGAAAACTTCATATCAGTTGTGAAGTGCTTGTTATTACTGTTGCTGTGCAGTCATGGTGCTTTGTCTTCAGTCAGTTAACTTGCTCACATAAGGACTTGATGTTTACTTGCCAGAATAAATCTTTCAATACAGTCTTTGGTTTGGGATATTAGGATCTCAGCACTGTTTTTTGCTTCTGATGTGGTGCTGTTGACTCCTTCGGGTCAGGGCCAAGTTGAGGTCGTCTGTTCGGCATATGGCGAATACGGGTTGACGATGATGCCAACACGGCAGATTGAAGTGTTGCCATTGAAAACATCGGGCTTGTTGTGTCCCTTCACGAGTCATTGACGCATTAATCTGTCCATGACTGATTTAATAGTCGATTATACTTTGACTAATTGTTGCAGCCTAGTTATGGTTCTTAGTCACCAAAGGGTCTAGTTGGGTTCAGTGAGCGCTGTTCTCGGGCACGTCAAGTTGAGAAGCTTGGCCGTCAAGTACAAGTAAATCTGACTTACGACCCAGATTGGTTCCGACCAACCGGTCATAAGTCAGATTGGACGTAAGTTGAAGCCGTTCAAAATAGCTGATGCGAGGGTTATAGGTGCTACTGTACTGCTGTGTGAGAGTGTGCTGCCGTAACTGTGGTACGCAATGCCGGGCTGCTACGTGCTGCGGTGCCAGACATTGAATAAAAAAAAAAAATCTGCTGGCCGTGGTTGTAAGTACGGGTGGACATAAGTTGAGCAGGTAAGTTGGATGTTATGTGTAGTAGCTCAAATAGAACCCAGTTGAGGTGGTTTGGGTATTTTGTCGAGCTTCATCCCAGTCCCATATTTTGACCTTTGACGTCCTCCAATCGACTCGGAAAAGCTGATGGATGTTTGGAAGAGAAAGCTGGGCACATTAAGTTAATCTGCTGCCCCCATGACTCGACCTCTTATAAGTGCAAGGAAGTGGATGGAAGGAGTAGGATGTCTTGGACATTGTAACATGGTGGTTTTGTTTTTCATGTCTTTTGAAATGTCTTGCAACTACATAACTGCATCAAACAAAACATCACCCAAATACATTCCCCAGACTGGAACACTCCCTGAACAAATCAAAATTGCTCCATCCTTAGATGTCTTCAGAAATAACCTCCAACACCATCGATGCACTCAAGCAAACCTCCATCGCCCTCAGTGTTTCAGTTGTCATTTTCTCTTTTGCCTGTCTGCGGAGCGTCCTTGCCTCCTTATGAAGGACACACTACTTGAGTCGTTTCTATTTTTATTGGTACAAACAAGTGTGAGGAGGTGCAGAATGCTGTAGGGTTGCACCATAGCACCAGCACAAATGGAAGACCATAAAATCAATTGTGCACTTGTGAGAAGTAATAACAACATAAATTCAACATGAAAAATGCTCGATTTCAAAGCATATAAAATCACTTGCAATACGAATGTTAGACTGTTGAATATCTGAACGCTTCCACTGTAAAATGTGCACATGAGTAGAACTAAGGGGAGGGAAAGATATGGACAGAAAAAAGGGGTAATCATGGATTACATGTATAAAGAGCTTTAATGTGACGGGAAGTAAGTATAAATAGGGCAGCCATCTTGCCTACTGGGATGATACTGTGAAGGGGAAGGAGCTTTTTTCAGCAAGTTTACATGAGCTTCCTGCATCAGAGATTAAATTGAGCTGCTCTGCTTGAAAGAAAAAAAAAGGAAAAGTTTGGAATTTATTGTTGTTTTATTTATATATATATATATATATATATATATATATATATATATATATATATATATATATATATGCTCTATTTATATATATATAAAACCGGGAGCTTGCTCTTAGGACATGTAGACTGCTTTCATTTGTTCTGCTCTGCTTAAATTACATATTATTTTGTCATAACAATAGGTTTGTTGTTGTTGGAACAACAAGGGGAGTGAAGGAGGAAGAGAGGAGGGTAAAAGTTAGACTGCTGTTGGCCAACAGTAGAGAAATACTAAACTTTGAATGGCAAATCATTATATATATATATATATATATATATATATATATATATATATATACAAAATGACTCCATCACATGATTTTGCTTTCATGTAAAGTGTCAAGTGTGTCTTGATGAATGAAAGCTGATTGAACTTCTCGTGTGTTTGCTGTCAGATTAACCGGGAATACGCTTCACAATGTCATCAACATGGGCTCGTACAACTACCTCGGCTTCGCAGAGAACAAGGCTGACTTCCTGAGGACCGTGGCTGACAAGGCCCACCAGTACGGGCTAGGGGTTTGCAGCACGAGGCAGGAAATAGGTGAGTCTGTGGTCTTTCTCGGAATCCGAATCAGAGCATGGCGTGTCACAATGAGAGGGAGTCAATGTAGTATTGTGAATAAAAGGTGAAGAAGTCATTTGTTTTTGAAGTTGTATTTGGAAAAGATACATTTTAAACTTGTTAAAATAAACATTATATATATATATATATATATATATATATATATATATATATATATATATATATATATATATATATATATATATATATATATATATATATATATATATATATATATATTTCACACCAATCACATTTGTCCAGTTCCTCATGAAACAAATTCAGCCATTTTAAATTAAAATACATCACTTGTGATGGCTCAGCTTTTCCGATCATTTTGGCAAGCACAATTTCACAACGGTGGATATTGAGGTGAGTCGGGCAATTTCACCTTTATTTCAAATTTCTTTTCGCCATCCCCCCCACAAAGGTGGCTTGTTAAAATGAATTATTTTTCCTTTAATTGAAAACATCAAAGCACAACTTTTTGTATGATATATGAACATAAATGAAAGGACAAAATTGGGCAGTAATTAACCTTCTATGAAACATTTCTTTTTTCACGGTTTATGTGAGTAACGGTAGCCTCTGTAGGTCGAGTGTCAAACATAAAACATACCATCACTTATTATGTCTCTCATGAGCCACAGAGCCCACAAGTTTAATTATCTTTCACTCCCTGCAATGTTTTATGAATTATTCACCATTTGTTAAATTATGCACCATCGAGCATAAGCTGAGATCATTACACACTCATCTCCTGCGAGCAGCGGGGAAATTATATCTTAGAGAATTGTAACATTATAAAACACTCCGGACATCACGGCGGCACACAGAAAGGATAAATGTGTGATGTGAGTGAGTGAGTGAGAATCAGAAATAGAATCTGTGCGTTCAGATCAATTTTGCATGTTGGAATCTGTGCTTCAATCCCAGTTCTGATGGCAAAATCTGATAAATGTTGTCCCCTTTCCTGACTGGTAAACAAGCCAGAACTCACGGAACAGGTTGGATTCTAAACTCTGCAGAGAAGCTGGAGATGTTTCCCTTCCGGCAGGAACTTTTTCGATCAGTCTCTGAGTCGGTGTCACTCAGGAGGATGAGTTTGACATTTGTAGAGGAGCTAACAGGCATGTGATTATTAATTTTATGTTGGTGAGAGAGCATCCTCCATGTGCAGCCTCCCCCAATCTGTTCCATAATTCATTCATTTGTGTGATTATTTCTCTTTTGAAAGTGGGACACATTTGTATGGCTTTTTGAAATATGCATTTCTGAGGGTGTTTGTTTGGATGCATTTCTCGAGAAAACAACAAGTCTCCTCTTATGGTTCCCTTGAATAAAGAGCGAACATCAACATCAGTGTTAGATTTACTTCAAGCTCAACAGACATAAGTTACAATTTGTCAACATTTTTCGTTGTTGGTTAGCACTTATTTGTGTAGCCATTATACATTATATTATCATAATAATGATATGAGAATAGTCTTCTTTCATCCTGCACAGTCACAGCTATCCATCCTTCCATACACCTCATTGGTTGCCTCCCTCTTCCCCTTTTTTCCTGGTATCTCCTTCTCAAACATTCTTAGTCAATCATGGAAGACTTTCTCTCTTCTCCATCTGAGTTTGCCTCTCTAACAGTGTCTAACCTTTATCATACTAAAAAGATAAGGTCGCTCCTTAACTGGAGGAAGGATGGTTCAATATGCAGGTTATAACTCCTGTTACGCTATTTATATATGCAGTTCATTAATGGTGCCAAGGCAATGTAAACGACTTTCAAGTCAAAGTAATGAAATCATTTTTTTAAATTCAAAACATACAGTCATAGTAGTTTTCCCAAGTCCATTCATAAATAACTCGAATGCACATAGAAATCCAACACTTCACAGCTGATAGAATTTTTTTTTTTTTATGCCTCAAAAACAACATAAATTATGTACCAACCAAAAGCTGGTCACTCAGTATTCCCTGCAAATAATCTTTATAGTCACAGCTGTGTGAACTATGAACAGTGTGACATATTATTTTACAGTAAATGCTGAGGGAGAGTGGTGATAGTGTTCTGGTATATTACAAATGAAAATGAAGAATGCCTGTTAACAGAGGTTGAAAACTTCATTTCAGTATTTTTTTTTTTTTTTTTTTGCAATATTTACCTTCAGCTATTATGATTATAAGTAGTTTAGATTATAACTATAATTAGTAATATATATATATATGTATATGTATATATATATATATATATATATATATATATATATATATATATATATATATATATATATATATATATATATATATATATATATATATACATATATACATATATGTATATATATATGTGTGTATGTATATACATATATATATATATATATATACATACTACTCATTATTTTGTTGGATTTATATGCTATTTATTTATTTTGGACATATAGTTTTTGGAAACTGGAAGCGTCAAACCGAAATTTCGTTGCCATAAAACAGTGATATGTTTTGTGCAATGACAATAAAGACAGTCTAAGTCTAAGTCTACTCCAGCTACGCAAGCTTTCTCCTGTAAAATTCTTTGTTTGCTACCACTGTAGGCACTTGTCCATTCCTGTTTTACCTGATAAGTTAAAACCAAGTACACTCCGAGCACTCTTTTGAAAACACAACTGGCCAACTGTCAGAGTTTTTCAGTTGATTCCCGGCTCTCTATGTCCTCTTTTGACGTAATCATTAACACACAGTAAAGCCTGTGGTGAGATCAACCTGCTTTAACACGACAGTACCATATATACGGAAAAGAGCGAGTGATGTTTTGTGGTGATGGGAATTATTAACTTTTACTACATTCGCATGACTCTCTGATATAAACCTGCAGTAGGTAGCGTGCAGCCTCCTGCTAGATAAAAGCCTCCTTGTAAGACATTGTGATTAAATAGTTTGTGTGGGTCGAAAAGCCGCTTTAGTTATTCCGACAAATGATAACAGGCACGCACGTGAGGAGGACAAACATGAGATCACATGGGGACGGTGGAACGAACCGGGATTAAGTCAAATGTTCTCCAGAAAACACTACACGCCAAATGTCATGTGATGAATGGGAAAAAGAGAAATACCAGCAGGGGCTGTGAGGCTGAGTGGTTGAGGAAATGTAGAAATCGATTTGGCTTGGCTCACAGCCTGATGGAACAGACCAAACCCAACTCCCCACGCTGCTTCACTGCATTATGATTTAATACACATCCCTCAATGTGCATTTGTATTACGTTCTCTGAGAATACTCCAACTCGTTTTAGCTTTTCAAGTGATTGACTTTCTTATTGAACTGAATGGAAATTAAATAGTATCCTGTGTAGCGGTATTAATGCACCACATGTTGGCTCCGAATGATTATCTTTTTTTTAAACTGCTGCTTGCGAAGATACACGTATCTTTGTTCTGCGAAATGCGTTTATTGAGAGTCAGTTGGTTTTATCATACTGAGCTACTTAATGTGTCTTATAGTGAAATCTGAAATGTTCCCAAAGCCAGACTACAGATCTGACTCCCACATTTGATGTCACGTCTGTTCTCGTCTGGCTGTTAAAAAACAGTTTAAGCCTGAAGTCGGCTTCGCTTTAAGGCGGAAAACCAGCAGTTCCACCTCAAGTCTCAAGTGGGTGACTGACTTCCTCGACCTTGTCTTTATGGAGGGCCATCATTTCATCTGTTTTTATCTTTACCCCTTTGGTTATAACCGAGTTCAGTGTCAAGGTTTATGTAGACATGAAACTGAAAAAAGAGAATAACACCTTCTGGGGAAGGTTTTCAGCACCAGGATGAGTTCGGAGAAATGTTCTGCTGCGCATATCTGTGTAAAGTTGTTCAACGCCAACATAAAAGGGACTGCAAGATCCAAGCGTTTTAAAAATCAAAACAAGATTGTACAATACATAACATGGGGTTTCCAATCGTAGGACTGGTTATTGCCTCTGGGCTCTCTGCTTTCTTGCCAGATTCCACACTAATGTAAGTTAGAAAAGTAGGAGTTAAACTTCAATTCATATGTCCATGACTCGTGAGTCTATTGACGGACAGGAGAGCAATTTTGGGCATCCAAAGACATACATTGTTTAATTCTAAATCTTCAAATTGAAATTCATTGTTCTGTCCAAAATGCTCAAAATAACTCAGGGAGGCTTTACATACAATGAATGTGGTTCCTGCTATCGCTGGGAAAAAGGGAAGCGAAACAGCCCATCGGCATTTGAAGAACAAAGAATACAAATGAGGTAGGTAGTAGTTTGGGCGTTTGGTGCAGGTACCAACGCAGAGATGGGTAATGAAGCTAATGAAGAGCTGAAGTTGTTTTGAAGTTGGGTGTTGGCCAGAGGGAAACAGCCTTGTCTGATTTAGCAGGAGGTGTGATAATGATCTGTTTGTGCTGTCTCCGTTTTCGTTTCACATCTCACTCTCTTCTAAATGCAATGCTTTAAAGTGAAGTTATCTTTAGAAATATACATCTGTTCAATAGAAGGCTGAATCATTTTATGTTGCATTAGTGTTCCTGAGTACAAAGTCAATATATAGACAATTTGATGATTAGAAAAGCGGTTAAAAAGCTGTTGTATTAGCAGATGCTTGTGTTTGGACGTATGGCTAATTCGCAGCATTTTCAAGGAGATTTAGCGAAGCATATTAATTAAAACCTACAAAACAAATTGGGTTTTAAAGCTTTCGCTGCTTTATTGTCCTGGTCATTATTCTTCCATGTGTTTTCATGAGCTGCTCTGTTGTGCTTTTCAATACCGCTCTAATTTGCAAAACAAGATTCTGTGAGGCAGATTATAATTTGGTAAATGGATTGTGGTCGCCACCTGTCACGCTGAATCATAAAAAACATCTGCTTAGTTTCCAAAATGCGCTGCCGGTGTAAGCAGCTTTTTAAATTTTGCTGAATATAGAGGCTTCTTTTGAAGATACAATGACAATAATGAATCTAATAACAGCTAAGTAGATGAAGTGGAGTGTTAACAAGTACAAATGAAATGAAATTGTTGATGGAAAATGTTATTGCGCCTTTGTAAATGTAATTCAAGTCTTTTGAAGGACATCATTTTGTAATGTCCTCATTGTCAGGAACTCACATTCTGAAGAGTTATATCATTCATTCTTTGCTAACCCCCGAATTCTGGTGACTGTATCTGTGTTGCGACTCACAAAATCTCATGGTGGTGTGTACATAAATGGCAAAAAATGTCCCTGTGAAGAGGTGGTCCTGCTGCAGCAAAAATCGAGCTCTTGTATACACATATACTGTCCATACTCATGCATGTGCATGTGCAACCCATCCAGTGGATTTTGTGACAGCAAATGTTGTGAATAACCTCTGAGCATATGTTCTCACTTCTGTGCAGGTAACCTTCAGATACACGAAGATCTTGAGAGATTGGTGGCCCGTTTCCTGAGAGTGGAGTCGTCGATGACGTATGGAATGGGCTTCGCCACCAACTCCATGAACATCCCAGCACTGGTGGGAAAGGTACAAGACTCGTATGTCCAGGAAGTCTTCCATTTAAACACTGCTGCAGAAAGTAATTTCATTATCCCCGCTTTTGTTCGCCTCTTGCATATGGACTAAATGAATGAATAACAGTCAACTTAACTGGGCTGCCGCCAAATCCAGGCTGTGCCACTTTAATTAAAATCCTAATGAAAGCGTACAGTAGCTGGGAGGTTGAGGCTCGGGGAGTGTGCAGCTTCTTTACGACACATAGACAAGGAAGGGCAGATTCCGTTAAGAGCACTCCTCTGGGGAATGATTAGCTGGACTTTGGCCTGCCAGCTCACCCGCCTTCCTCACACAGGCGGCCACTGGTTTCCAAGGGCAACACACAGCACGAGGAGCTGTGATTGGCCCAGACAAAGAGGACGGCCTTTTGAAGTGATGGGAGTGCGGGCGTTTATGTGGCTCAAGAGGTGAAGACGCTTCTTCACCCCGTTACTGTAACCCTGCAGGGCTCGGGGGGTGGGGTGGAGGGGGTCAGCACAGACTGCCAACTCTATCCTACAGGGACGGGCTGTGAAAGCGAAGGCAGGCAGCCACATTGGAGTGACAGCTGCTGGTGGAGCAGAGACCACCAGCTTGACCTGGGGGCGAACGCACTGTAACTGTCACTGAAACGGTGTCAACATAACATCCGTAACAGCTCATTCAGACTAATGCTCGCAGCTCCAATGTTTAATATGTAAATTCACAAAAGAGGATTTCACTCGGAATTCATTTGCATGCTGATTCTTGTTGAATATGAAGAAGTATCTCATCCAGGAATATTAGGATGCAAATATACTGTACAGCCAATTTAACTCATATTGAGCACCAAGGCATTGATGATTAAGAGGTTGACTGGCTATTTAGCCTCGTGGCACGGCTCTGATGGGAGTTATATTCAGACTTTCTGGTTATTTTGGCATGCTGTCAACCGCTAGGAATGTCTGCCGTACTATAGCAAAGCAGGCAACAGCAGTCATTAATAGACAAAAGATTAAATCCAGGAAAACCAGAAAAACACTCTCTGCTCATACACATTATTACTCACTACACCACATTTTGTTAGGAAATTACTTTTAAAAAAACAAGAGAAATCATTGATAGCAAAGTGCTCAGTGAGGCACAGAGTGGCAGTAGCTTTCTGGAACTCGCTCGCACAGAACACACAGTGGGAGTCAGGAAAAAAGGGAAATTGCATTGGATTTAGCTACACTTCCAAACTGTTGAGACCTAGGGTGAGGCTCTTCATGCTCCACCAAGAGACATGGGCTGAGGACCTTTCAGTCTGGCTGCATTGGCGCCACTGGGAATGTACGACTGGACCTAATGGATTTATCATAAGTTCATGGTTCCTCCATCACTCTAAGACAAGACCCAGACTTAGACTTAGACTTCCTTTAGAAGAAAACACTGCAGTGAGTCCATGGCAACGAAATGTCATTGTTTGGCTTCCAGATCAAATAATAATAAAATACTAATGAGTGTAAAACTATTATTACAAGTGCAAAGTAAGTGCAATTGAGTAAAGTAAAGAGTGAAACAAAAAACAGAATAACCGAATGACCAAAACGCAAACTGTACCAACAAACAAAAACGAGAGCCTAAGAGCCTCACACAGCCATGGACATATTACACTGTTCACTGTAATTATAGGCATTAATAAAATCATATTTACATTTCAGTGTATTGTAGAGTTGTATATAAATTCATTGTCATTAACGTGGTCATGCCATAAACATAATAAAAGCATTGTTAAAGTATTTTTTGCCATGTCATTTCCCCTCAATAGTTCTCTGGAACCACACCAGAATTTACTCTTCCTCACCCCATATACAAATCTTTGAGGGCCCTAGAAAATGTTAAGCCCAAAACCAATGAAAGGGGTGAGAACAAGAGCAAATCCGAGGCCAAACTGAATACATAGATTTCAGTTGTTGATTCATTTAGGGAAAAAAACGTACAAAAAGCAATGCTTTTAGAATACATCCCCCTGTGAATAATAAGAACGTAATAAAAAGAAACAAATGTAATCCTATATTGACTGAGATATTGTTCAAGATCATTCTGTTTCTGGTTATTATTTCAGGCATTTCATGCTTCTACACTCAACTTTCCGCTAAGTCTGTCTGTCTATTGCTTGCAGGGCTGTTTGATCCTGAGCGATGAACTCAATCACACTTCTCTCATCTTGGGGGCTAGATTGTCGGGAGCCACCATCCGGGTGTTCAAACACAACAGTAAGTCCGGTGGATATTTGACTAGAGCTTTCCATCAGAATGAGGCATTATTTGAGCTTAAATTTGAGTTTCTGTTCCTGTTCGTCCGCCTCTATCTCAGGAAAGACGTTATTCTCAGTGCGGTACAGGGTTAGCCTGAGGAAGCACCCACTTAATATTCTGTTTTCGGAGCAGTAAATGTAAAAGCTTTAGTAAATGTGCTCAGTTAAGAATGAGGTCTGGCTTCATCCGTCAGCAGTACAGCAGAAAAACAATTTTGTTTTAACGGGAAGAAAAATCATCCTTTTAAAAACTTGCAGTCTAGAGAGTATTCAGGATTATTAAACATGATAAAGCATTCGCTGTGTTTTCGCCGGATTCGTTTTTGCTCTTGTTGGAAAGACAAGCAATGAGGCAGGACCAGCAAATGTGTCCTGACAGGTACAAGCAGAGTCAGTTAAGGGTCTTCCAAGCAGATCCCAAAGGCCTATCCGAAGGCGAAAAGAGCCCTCAGGCACCTGCGCCACTGACCCCTCTCCTTCGTCTGTAACCTTTGAATTGTGCTCTGGCAACTCGGTCTATTATTACCCTGTTTGTTAACAGGGCTATCCCTGACAACAGAACAGTTTCATGTGGCCTGCAACCTTATACAAATGCTGGAATAACCAGTTTTTCTGGTCTTTAGCAGCCCTGTTTGTCAAGCAGGAATGTCGCGCTTTTGAGCAATAAATTCTGGTCTCAGTCTTGGTCATTTTAATGCCTAGGTGTGGCTTTTGAAGGGAAACCTCTTTGGTAAATAGTTGAGCTCAAAACACAAATGTATTTAAGCTTAAAGCTAGATTAGGGTTGGTTCAAGCCTTACATTGATCTGCTATATCGGCCCTCCTTTCTTACTTGTGCTGTTCAAGACCCATATTTTTCTGTCCTCTCCGTGTCTCTTTCGATGTAGTGGGCCCAATAAAATTGCAGATTTATTTATTTTACTATTTTTCTGGGATGGCATTCAGGTCTGTTATAAGAGCTTTTACTGTTACAGGATTATCATAAAGTCCCAAAATGCACTGCAACAATCAAAGGACCTAAAATAGTTTGTATATCTAATTTAAACAGACCAGTTTCAGATAGTTAAGTACTGCCCATATTAAATTATTTTTGGCTCTCCACTTTGTATTTTTTAAGGATTCTCAGCTGGTGGCTATTCTAAAATAAAAGCGTAACGAACTCAAATTTTGGAAAGTGGAAGTTAGGTCAAGTTTTTGTTTAGCCTTTGCAACTGTAAACAACTGGGAAACATGTGAGGGATTAACTTCTGTCCAGTGACTGCTTCCAAATTTGTTCCAAAAACATTACCCTGACTTAACAATGAACAAAAAATCTCGGTCTGAAATGTGGAAGCCTGGAGGTGTTTGTTCTGACACCACAAAATGTATTAGTAAAGGTGAAAGAAGATGATTCGTAGGCTGTTTTTTTAAAACCAAATCACACTCGCGCACTCAAAGCCCCGGTGACAGAAGACTTCACTGTCCCATATAGAGCGCCAATGATGAGCCAAGACAAATATTGTGCGAGCAAAACATAAAAACATGTCTCTTGCTGTTGTGAACAATGGGGTTATAGTCTCACACACTGCTGTAGTGTCACTCAATGAGCTGCTCACTTTTGTCAGGTGCATCATGAATGAGAACTTTGTCACCACGCTCCTGTCCCTCACCAACATTCTTTTAGTTTCACGTGCCACTGAAGACGCCCCCAGTGTCCTCTGCTCGAGAGGATCAGAGACTCCACGCCTGAGGCCCTCCAAGCATTTTCAAACAATGTGTGCAGTTTGTCTTGAACAGATACAGTTGGCAACAGTCCATAATGCCCCAAACAATTTAGTCCACAAAGACCTGAATCAATGAGGATGAGGTTTATTTGCGGCATTCAATCATGAATACACTGAGCAACACTGAAGTTTTTCTTTGCTTTTTCAATAAAAAATAATAAATAAATGCAACACTGTATGAGAAGGAGACACACAAGTCCTTCACCCTGGTACACATAACTCAATGAAATGAATTATAAATAATTATAATGACCTATTAATTACAATAGACCAAATGGAACCAGTAGTCAAAACTCGATACATAAGAGAAAAAAGACAATAAAGAGTTGAAGAAGTCAATAAAGCATGGAGACACATGGGGAGTGTGAGGGATTACAGCCCAGCTGTGTTGTAATCTGCGTGAAACGTGGGCTGCTATATCACGTGAGGGCAATATAAGGTGAAAGGTGCGGCAGACCAACTCAGAAACTCAGTGTTCAGATTGTTCAAACTGATTGGAATGAAGGAATTTAAAAATGTTGTCAGTTCTGACAAAAAATGACAAGTTTTTCCGATGAATGTCAGATCCGTCTTTGCTTTGGCATCTTATTTTGAGGGCCAATTGTATGACTGGCCCATGGTTTTACTGGGAGAGGTTTACTTATTCAAAATAAAATGTAGACACAGGTTGAGTTATTCAATCTGAACACTGCTTTAGGGGCTCGTAAACACACACAAACACCCACACAGTTGCGAGATAGCCAGTGTAAATAGGTGGACTGTGTACATTTGCTGTGGAGTTGCACACCCACCATGTAAGATAAGTCTGGTATTTTTATTATTCATTTTCTTCTTAATGTTTAAGAAAGTGGTTTGCACTTTTTGGATGAAGAATTGTGTCAGTGATGTGCACCGACGTGGCAGAGGTCAGTACCGGTACTTTTGAAGCCATTTCCTGACGTGTCTGTTTTACTAGTACGAACCCTTTTAAGCATTGTGACCTCATCCTTTTCATTACACCACATTTGGCCTTATGTTCCCCTGAGACTTGGCAGCTCTGATTTGTCACCTTCTGGGACCTCTTCTTGGAATATCAGATGATATACCCTCACCGATTACCCAGAGCAACAAAGTTGTGCTGCTGAAAGTGTATTATTAGTATGTGAGAGTGAAGTGAAGAGTGAAGCAAAGCCACATACTCTGGAATCCCAGAACAAAGTGATGCTACTTTTCATTTCTGCACTCCCAGGTACCCTTTTTGTTCCAGCCAAAATGATAGACTTGAAGTTATTGTACCATGGCATGGTACAGTCTGGGTGGATGTTGGCTTGTTTAACTTTTTTTTTTTTTTTTTTTATAGAATCCCCGCTGGTATGGAACACTAATATATCTCAATCTCAGCATATCACACAGATTTGGGGCTTAAACGGTCACGTTGAGTTCACTCTGAGAAGGCACCGTGGAGTACATTATTCAACACTGCCACCTGCTGGTAGATCTTAAAACAGTGGCATGAAACCATTATTTAAATTTTAAAAAATAAGAATAAAAATAATCCTAATGTACACACGTTGTTCCTGTTCTGTTCTGGTTTTGACTAGAATCTGTTGCTGAGTTTAAATGTAACAAATAATTTCAGTCCTGTTTGTGTGTTTCAGACATGCACAGTTTGGAGAAGATGCTCCGAGATGCCGTGTGTTCAGGCCAGCCACGGACCCACAGACCCTGGAAGAAGATCCTCATCATGGTGGAAGGCATCTACAGGTCAGTCGCTGTTGTTTAGCACATAAACAATACATGCTTTAAAAGGTAACAGAGCAATAAATAAAATGGAATCCTATGAGACTACTCTGCGCTAACATCATGTTACTGCACTTAATATAGATGTGTGTGCATGTGGAATGGACACAGGCCATACTTCTGCACTTATGTACCACTTTTCTTTAAATAATAGAAAGCGAAAGAAAGAGAAAACCTCAAACCGCACTCAGAAATGTGTAAGAAAAAGGTGTTCAGTATGGAAGCAATAGAAAGTTGCTCAGATGACAACACAGATAAATCCACTGTCTCTATAAGTCTAGGTGTAATGGGATCATGTTGGCCTGTTACACAGCTTTAAAATGCATCATAGCTGCTTTGTTTTCTTTGTGATGGTGGTAGTAATTACGGCGTTCCACTTTAGTATACGATTGCGCGCGTGTGTGTGTTCATTTTACAAAGAAAAAGAAGTGGTGTGTGTCTCTCCTGGCAGTCAGCGATCACAAGTCTTCCTGACCGGCTCCATCTGCTCATTAGCTCTAAATCAAGGCCAAATGGAGCCACGGAGATTGTCTCGGCTCCAAAAATGTATCACAGCCATCGCACTGACTCTACTTAAATATCATTTTTGCCTGGGGATATGTTGCTTGTCTGACATTGGGTCATTGAGGAAGGTATATATACAGTATATACAATCCAGGAATAGCATCAGAGGAATCATTTGAAGAGCTATAAAATGGATGAAACTGTAAATTCTTTTTTTTTGCCACCTTTAAGTCTTTTAATGCCACGTTCTTCAAAGAAGCTCACTAGTGGCGGTCTTAAAATATTTGTTTTATCAGCTGCAAGCTGGCTATTTAATGTATTTTTAGCTTTACTAGTATGGATTTTTAAGTGATATCATTTTTTTTCCCTCCACATAAATTCACGTTTTGTATTTTGACACTTCGAGTGAAATATGTGACGATGACCAAGCAAGGTTCAGGTAGCATCCTTAGCAATAATAAACATGTTTTATTGACTTTTTGCTTTGCAGGAAGGGACATTTTTCATCATCAACTGTCCTCATCTGTCCTAGTTTGTGATTCAGTTTGGTAAATCCTTCTGGCTCTTTTGTCCAGGAGAGATCAAAGACGCTCCTAACTGTTTTGTTCACATTAAATCACGACTAATATAGCAACTGTCACTGGACCGAAATGGGACGCAAATCTCCTCACACAGAATCGTCACAGCATAGAACACTGGCTGGCGACGTCATTGACGGTATTAAGTTTCTTCCTGCACTTGGAGATAATTCTTTATCCACTGCCGCTCCGTTGACATCAAACACTTTGGCTTAAGAATAAGCTAGATTTAGCTTCACTCCGGCCAAGCCTTTGAGGTCTACACTAGTCCTTGTAAACCCCTGTCACATGTTGTCGGGGACGAGAGCTTTCTCTACTCAGTCTGACACAAGTTTAATGAAAGGCAGAGCTGGTGGAATTGTATTTGAGATGGAATTCCAAATGAATATTGCCTGTCCGTGTTGAGACATTTTGTTATTTATCTGCAGCATGGAGGGCTCTGTGGTCCGGCTCCCTGAGATCATTGCTCTGAAAAAGAAGTATAAAGCGTACCTGTACCTGGATGAGGCTCACAGCATCGGCGCGGTGGGGCCGACGGGCCGCGGTGTGACTGAGCTGTTCGCCGTCAATCCGGCAGACATCGACGTGATGATGGGAACCTTCACAAAGAGCTTTGGGGCTGCTGGAGGCTACATCGCAGGCAAAAAGGTTCCTGTCAATCTTCTGTTCATTCCCCTCCTATTTCTCCAAACGTTTTTAAATATTCTCTGACAGTCGTTTGGCCGTGGCTTATAAAAATTAATCAGCATTCTGACAAACCCATTTTCCTTCAAAAAAGCAGATGAAGGTCAGAAAAAATTATACAAACTTGAGAGAAGGAGACATCCCTCTCTGTTACTGTGCAATCCAATTGTTGAATTTGTAGAATATGAGGCGATTTCAGATGACCTGAATCGTGAGAGACCCTAGTAAAAACTTGTTGTTCACATGTTGTGAAAATGAATTGAGATATCTTATGCAGTGCACCATCACATTCTCACTCCTATGGTGTCACATTTAAGAGGACTTTTGTGTCTCATGTTGATGCTGAAGTCAACCTTTTGCGTTTCTTATTCAAGCATAGGTGTTTCAATAGAGTCAAGTCGGCACCGTGACTGATACTGAAATTATTTCAGGTGCTTTGTATACTTGATACCTCTAGTTTGACAAAACAAGCAACCACCAGCTCTCTATTGCATGACAAACTATTATTAAGGTTAGTTTTGAAAGGAAATATGAGTGTGGTTCCAAACATGTTTGAGGGAAGATGACTGAATTGAACGGAAAAAGTGTTTTGGCAACACTTTTTATCAGGCATAAATGTAATTTCTGCTTGAACTAACGTTCAGATAGGCTATTTACAGATAAATGTGTTATTGGTGGTTGTTTTAACTGCTGAAAAAATAGTTTGTAAACTCGTGTTTGGGTCATAGCTATTGTTCCTATTGCTAAAGTAGACATTAACATCATGGTCACCACCACAGTCTTTGGGCCGAACGACGTATTTTACATGAAATCATGGGAAAGCTGAAGGTTTTTAACTTTCCTCCCAAGAGTCCTCTCCCCCATTGGACAACCATTATACGCAAAACAAGTTTTCTTGATCATACAGCTGTCCCTCCTAAACTTAATAGTGTAGCAACGTGTAACCTCAGCTATAATCATTGCTGGAGTCTTCTTTCTAATGGTTCAAAAGATTTCAGATATGACGTATGGCTTGTCAGCAGTCAGTTTTGGACAGCGGTCAGTCAGCCATCCTTCCCTTACTTGTGATATGGTCTAAAGGATCTGCCCTCTGTCTTATTGGAGTTGGATTGTGATGTTGTTCTTGGAGATATAATAGTGATTTGACCTGTTGCATCTAGTGGACGGCAAACCTTTGACTTGCGAGCTGCATTTCAACATCACTTGTGCTTGGTTTCAGGAAAACCATGGGTGCGGTCCTGATACTTCCTAAATCTGTGCGCCACACTGCGCCACTCAAAATATCCAGTACTTCTATTTTACCTCAGACACTTAGGACACGAAGTCAATTCACAGTCGAGCGGATCACTCAGGCATAAAAGAAAAAGTAAAACACTTTGCAGACTTCGAGACACATCCCATTTTTGTTGGCATGACGCCATAAAAGGCAGCGTTGATACCGAGCCCTCAGGTGAAAGATGGGAAGAAAACTGTAGGAAAGTGTTCACGTAAAGATAGTCCGACTGTCCAAATAAGCACTGGCTGGTGTTGAACCTTTTCTGTTCAGTCACCACCAGACTGTGGTCATTGACACAGTAAGATGCCGCTACTAGTGTGATCAGATGAAACAAGGAGATATTTTTTCCTGCAAAGAGACTTTAGTTTGTCTGGTTAAATTATTTTTCTGCCTCATTCAGCTGCCGGAAATAAGAGTAGCGTGCCTGTGTTGAAGTTGTACTTGAACTCAGGTGACCCTGCCTGTGATGGGACATGATGTCATCACCATGGAGGCACTCTGACGGTCCGGCTTAGCTTCACTAGTATCGGCGTATACGTCGGTTCAGGTTTCTCTGTAATTACGCGACACACTCGGCTGCCAGCCGCCAGTCACATATCAGAATTTGTTGCGGAACTTTCATCTCTACATCCACCTCCTGAATATGAAAACCCCTCATTGAAAACATTCTCCATTCATCATACTTCCCTGTCACTGCTAAAACCAAATCTGGCAGCCATTCTCAATCCTCTCTGCTCATTTGGCTCCATAACAGAGAGAAACACACCATAAAAAGTATTCCAAACACTGATTTACTCAGGTCTGTGTTTTAAGCGAGCCTTCTCTGTCAAAACCAACTCTCCAAAACACCTCACGTGTCCAACAAATGCTCCGGCTGCAGCTAATTCCTTCTTAACTCCATTAAAAAGAACATTTTAGTACATAACCACACCAGTTCTGTGGCACTTGATTAGAAAGAAACGGAGGAAACGGCCATGCTTTTTGAATTAGGTATTCCAAGAGGGGACCCTTCCTGTCCTCGCCCCAGCTCTGCCTTAATAAGAAGGTGAAGCTGGCGGTGGGCCAGCCCCTTCTTGTGGCAGTCGTCGGAACTGCGCTCCAGATTTCACAGGATGGCCTTTAACAAGCATGATAATGTTTGAAGTACCAACACTCTGCCGGGTTGGACAGCTGGCTGTCGTAAACTTGTGGAGGAAACACGCAGGATAAGAGAGCGTAAGCCCTTAGATTCGAGGTATTTGTTGTTGTGGTGTACTCCCCCGAATCTTACATTCATGGCTTTGCATTGACCGACGAAAGATCTTGCAGATGTGTTCTGGAAAACAGTCCTCGCCGTTTAATGAGAGAACCAAAAATAAAGTCACCAGTAAATTGACTGAACACACCTTCTAATTCACTTTTTTTTTTTTCCGTTCCATTGCTGCGCCGTGCGCGAAGCAACACTGCGGCTACCATGCGGCGGAGGAAACACTCTGAGCTGTCGCTCCAAACCCCAGATTTAAGATGGATTTCGGACATGTTCCCTTAAATGGTTTGTCTTGGTCGTACCGAAATCCTGTGGTGAAAATCCCCTGGCTTAAATGAAAACAGATGTCAACTTGTGTCAGGATTCTTATCCTGTATTTAAGCACCCACCCCCGTCCACAAACTTCCTTCCCCGGCTTTGTACGAGGAAGCCACAGTCATCACCCAGTGGGACGGACGACAGGAGAGTGAGTGGTGGCCAGAAACATCTCCTGCCTCATGTCATCACCTTGCTGGCTGAACGCTGAAACATCCTGTCACAGCTTTGTGTCGCGCCACTGAGTTATTTGGGTTTATTTAATGCCTCTAACCGCTTTGAATATGAACACCGAGGAGCATGTGTTGTGGATTTGTTCGGTAGCAGTTAAAGCCCCTATATAAGTGCATTTTTACTGGTGCTGATACATTTCTTACACACTTTGGTCAACCGCAGTTTATTTAAATAAATGTTTTAGTCGACTTGCTGCCAGAGTCTGTAGACGCGGGGTCAACCTTCTTCAGTAAAGAATCACTCCCTCTCATATTCAGACTTACAGTTGCGCCCCAGAAAAGGTCAACGTTCTGTACTTTCAGGATTAGTTGGCTGTCTATTTTCTCAGCTTCTGGTGTTTAAAATACCCCCCTGACATTTGGGAATAGGAACCATGACAGTCCTCAATCTGGCTCATTTCAGCCTCACTTCCTGCACGGATTAGCGCGGCCGAGCACAGAGCAGAGGATCCATTTCACAGTCCATTCCAAAGCAGTGAGACTGACAGTGAACTGACTGAAGCCTTTTTAATTGATTCTCTGTTGTCGGTGCACAAGTTAGCACCTCTACTCTGGAAAAAAAAATCAAGTCTGAGCTTTATTTTTGTCTCGCAGGAGTTGGTAGACTATCTGCGCAGCCATTCTCACAGCGCCGTCTACTCCTCAGCCATGTCTCCCCCAGTCGTCGAGCAGATCATTCGTGCGATGAAGTGCATCATGGGAGAAGATGGAACCAAAGAAGGTGAATATCTGAGACACTTCTCACAATCCCTGAGCTGCGGATCCCTGTCTTGCCTTGTGCTAAATAAAGAATGACATTCGTATTTTAAGCACTAACATTCTAGACTATTTTAAGCACAAACTAGACTTTGATTTTATTGTTGTTTTTCTGAAGAACACTCAAGTATTCTTATTGATATTCTTAAAAACACTATGGGAAAAGATGTCAAGTGGCCATTTGATCTATATTCCTTCTCTCGCACATGGACCCGCTGTCGTCCAAACTATAGTCTGGATTCAGAACAGACCATTCCCATTCAGTCATCACCAGACTGTGCTGTAGTGACAGGGAGATTGTGAGACACGGTGCTCTGGTGCTGTGGAGGAGTGTCATGATGAGATGTCTCACGCAGACGGATTACTGTTCCCTTCAAGGCCCCACAGAGTATCATGCAATGTTACAATCCTCATGTGATCTAGACATGTCGAGACCGTTCCGTGTCTGTTGTTGGCCGGTGCCAGCCGTCGCGGTCTTTTTGCTTTTTTGTATGCCACTTAGTCGTCTGTCCAGTGAGATACTGGGAGAAACTATCTCTTGGTTGGCCTGGTAATGACTTGGTGATTCTGGGGAGAGGAATGTCTGGGCCTGGATCTATGGATCATAAACGTATGACATGACTTGCTACATGACTATTTTAACATCTGCTCTAAATGTAACTTAAAAGGAGATGTTATCAACAGCAGAGTGGCCAATAATGCTTTCTTCATGCCAACATTTGTTGACTCCAACAACCCACAGACACTGTCAGGAACATGCTTTCGAATAATCTCAGAGAATAACCGAAGAGGCCCAACAACATGCATAACATTGTCACCTCAAATGCCCTTAAGAACAGTGCAATGACGGAGGAGGCACTCTGAAAGGTGCATGTTTGGATTGGGGAGGAAGTCAGCAGTTTTCCACAAATTTAGAAATAGAAAGCGTTGTCCTCTCTCTTTATTTAACGTCAGTGTATCAAATATTAAAACCTCGGCTGAATGAAAATGAGCCAAGATGGAGATGGAAAGGGCAAACACCCTGTTCCAGGAGAGAAATAAATGGCAACCACTCATTCATGTACTATCACAGAACATTTAGGGTCAAAATATCATCATCAGGTCATATACAAGTAACATCGGAAATATGACCTACTTGACCTACGTCCACCCGTAGTTACGACCACAGCCAGCAGGTGCTTTTTTTTTTTTTTTTTTTCAGTGTTTGGCACTGCAGCATGTAGCAGCCCGACCTCGCATACCACAGTTACGGCGATAAACAGCTTGGTATATAATAGTATTCAATGGAAAAAGTTGCTTAAAAACGCAACATATATATAAAACCCTCGTGTCGGCCATTTTGAATGGCGTTCGACTTACATCCAATCTGACTTACGACCGGTTGGTTGGAATCGATCCCGGTCTTAAGCCCGATGTTACTTGTATGTATTTGTGCATTTTACAACAATTTCAAGAAAAATTATTTTGATTTTTGTCTGTACTTTTTTTAACTTCATTCCTTAAGTTTTTTTTCATCCGATGTCTTCTCATTTTTGCTCTTCTCTTATCTTATGCAAAACTTGATCTCAACATTTTAGCGGATCATAAGTGTGTCTTCATGATTCCCCCTTCTGAAGAGGAACTGTCTGAGTGCCCTCTGCTGAAAAATCTGATCTTCCTCATAAAGCCTTTATAGCATTTACATAACTTTTATGGAAACAGAGCAAAGCAGATCCAGAGAATGGTACCGATGTTGGCGTTAGGAGTCGGCCCAGGGCTGCAGGGGAAGACGAACAGCTGCTCGCGCTGGAAATATGGTAGCAATTACAGGGGTCTGCAGTGGTGGAGAGAGGAGGGGGCGCCGAGTCCCAGAGCACACGTGAAGCTAACATGGAGGAAATCATTTACATGTGTGCTTTTAAGGGACCCGGTACCTCTGAAAAGTTTCTACTTTAATGGCATCAGACACCGAGGCAGGGAAGTAGTCATTTCCAGACGAGTCACAGCGAGAGTGGAGGAATTCTCCTGCTGTCATGACGACGGTGGATGTTGAGCAAGGGACGGGTCAGAGTTGAATCTCACCCTGTCATGCTCTCTCATTGGGGCTGGTGATGGCAGTTCGTATGTCGCCACTGAATTTGAATCTTGACTCGCCGTCGTGTTGTGAGTCCTGCGCAACCGATCCTGGTTTGGCATGACTCGACTGCTGTTTGTTCATGTGCTAGAGATTAGCTTGTGTTTTTGATGCTCTAATGTGACACTGGTTTGGGTTTGAAGTCAAAAAAACATCCTGTCACATTTTTTCTGTGAAGCAGTAACGTGTTGTAAGACAGTGTGAGGAGTTCTGTCGGCCCACGTCGAGCGGCGTCTTGAAACCAGATGGCGAGTTAACGTACTCGCTCCAGCACAGGATCTCTCAGTGTAACGTCAAGGTGACAGATGAGCCGCTTAGAACCAACCCAAATAGTCAAATGGATGGCCAGAGGGTGAAGATAAAACAATAATTCCACTCCAACAACAAGCAACCGTGCCTTATGTCACCACTAGAGGGAAGACTGGACAATGGGTACTGAACAAACAAAACCACGTGTTTTGAAAATATTGTCATTGGATTGTAGCAAGCAGATTTTGATGTCCATGTCACCCCTGACTTGTTCCAGTCAAAATAGCCAACTGACCATTCTCTCCTGCTTTGCCCCGTTTTCATTCACTGTGATAAAAATGTCTATTTGAGTCCGTAGTATAGCGTCACAGAAGAAAAACAGCGGGTTGAGTTGAAGTACGTTGGGGCAACTCTGGGTTTGGATCGGGCGCCGGTCCTTCTCTTGTGGAGTTCTGTGGGTTTCCTCTGAGCACTCTGGTTTCCTCCCAGCGTCTGAGGTGAATTGATGACTTTAAATCGTCTGAAGAGACACGGAGTGGATCTCTGTTCTCACCGTATGTTCTGTCCTCTGTATGGGTCCCCTGCCCCTCACCTCTTGTAACTGGGTTTGCCTTAAGACCCCGACGCCCTATTTGTGGTTGAAAACTAATAAACGCAAACCACATAAGCTGACCAGACAGGTGTACACCATTTGGCCCACCAGTGCCCCCTAATGGTCAAATGAGTCCAATGAGATTCATTTTAAATGTGTATAAATTGTTGGACTTAAGTATGTTAAAATTTAATGAATGGATTCCCCCAAAAAATGGAGGCCAATGATGTAGATTAATCGCAAATGAAGTTTATTTCGGAGGAAGCTGCGCCAATTTTCACCAGGTTTACTACATTATGCAATATGATTCAACAAAAATATTCATGAAGGAGGCGAAATAAGATTGTGCTGACTACTTTGAGAACTTTCTGGATGGAAACACAAAAAAGGTTCACTAGATTATTATATATATTTTATATTTTATATTATAAATATGATATTATATGATATGATATTATGTAGTATATATGATATTATTTATTTATTTATTAATGTTATTTCATATAATATAATAATTTAATATATAATATATTTTTATTTATAAATTATTATTTATTATATTATTTATTATTTAAATTTTGGTGTTTTATATTTAATTTTTCTAAATAAATAGTGGGTTTTCACTTATTTTGAGTATTGACTGCTGATTTTATCCTAATCTTTTTAGCATGTATATTTGTATTTATTTGTGTGTGTGTATATATATGTATATATATATATATATTTGTGTGTATATATATAATATATAAAAACAAATATATTATACATATTTTATGTATATATATATATATATATATATATATATATATATATATATATATATATATATATATATATTTTATGATGAAAATCTTTTGAATATTGAATATTTAAACGCAATTAATTTGTTTATTTTTTAACGGCATCCATCGTCTAGTTATTGTTATTATCATTTCCTTCCCCTCGCTGTGTTTAAGGAAGGCGAAACTAGGGCAGATTGATGTTTTATACTTTCTCACACATGCCTCATCTGGACAGGGCCCAAATGCACTTAGAATGTAATGTCTCAATAAACTGCAGAGAAACCGCGGCTCCATCGAAACCATCTCCCCCCCCCACCGTCCTCCTCAGACGCCCCATTTTCCTCTTAAATGTAGAATGTCACACTCTTAAGCAAACTGCTGGCGACGGCAGCGGGAGGAAGCTGACAGACAGCAGCATCGACACATTCGCACCTCCTCATATGTGTCTGGCAGCAGGTTTTTGACCTCCCTGACCCCTTTTTTTTTCCTTTGCAGAGAGGAACAATTTTGCAAAATGGGGCCTGCGCTTCTTGGCAGATGCCCGAGTGTTATGTGTTTTTCCCCCGCCGCGCTCTCTCTCTCTCTCTCTCTGCTGAGATAAGGGGATTTAAAGTGCTCTCTTACATCCCTTTGAAAGAACTGCCAATCTGTTCCCAGGTAATCAGAGGGAAACAGAGCTGTGTTCCAAGGTTGAGCCCAGCCAAAGCAGCGCTGCAGCGGCAGAAGGCTGGCGCTGCACGGCCGGTGTCCCCTTTACCTGCAATACATGTGACACCCAAACACCATCAGTATGCACCGAGCTGCTTTCTATTTTGCGGAGCTTGGCGCGGCTGAAGTGTGCGCGTCCTCCGCCGCGCCGACAAAACTGAACCATCTGCTGCTGCAGCTGTGACCACCATCAAGTTCATAGGGGAGCCAGGAAGGGCCCAGATGGAGGAGCAGGAGGAGACGGTTGTGAGCTGCGGAAACCTCACCGACAGGTGACGTCCATCCCCAAACTGCAGCCTCACGCCCGCGTGTTCCTTTCAGGTATCCGAAGGATCCGGCAGCTGGCGGAGAACACCCGCTACTTCAGGGCCAGACTGAAGGAGATGGGCTTCATCATCTACGGCAACGATGACTCACCGGTGGTTCCCATTCTCCTCTACATGCCCGGCAAAGTTGTGTAAGTCTCAACCCACCTCTTGTTTTTTCCCCCCCTCGTATGAAGGCGACTCATTTCCAGGCAGTAAATATTAACATCTCCCGGCTTGTTGTCACAAGACATTTCCACGCGTCGGGTCAACATGTCTCATCGCTTTGAAACGCTGCCATATTACACAATCCAAAGTTTCCATGAATCAGTGGTGAAGACTGTGTCTGTGCAGGCCGACACATCAGGTTTCTATTATTCTCCATTATACATAACAACCGGCGCTTTAGCCACTCAGGTAAAATCAATCGCTTACAGAGTGTCTTTTGATGCACGGCGGAGCTTCAGCGCTGGCCAGTGTGTGGCCCCGGAGCTGCACAGTACCTCTCTCATGCACTTGTTTTCATGTTTACCTCCTCTCAGGATGCGTTTTTTCACCTCAGTTCGACCTCTTACCTCTTTATTTAGCAAAGTAATGGAACATGTTTTGAGGTCGTTGAGGTTGGATGAAGCAAATTTTGCCCCGAAATCCGTAATTCAGATTCATACTTTTCAAGAAAAATAAATATTGAGGGGTTTAAGCCTCTCCCAGATGCCGGGGGTGAGAGGCTGGTGGCACCTGAGACAGGCCCCAGTCCTCACATGTTTGGACAAGATCCCACTGGAGACTGTGTTGTTGAACTGTGGGATGCAACCAGAGTTCATAATGTGTTATTCTTTCTGACCATTTTACATAAGGAATTATTTTACTAGTCTTTGAGCAGTAAGATTTGATTTATATACTGTAAGTATATAAAACAGTAGGCCTGTTTGTAATGTGTATTTTATCATATGTACACAGTGCTGCTTCTCATATTTTTTTACTTAAATTAATTTCTCCTCAACAATTTTTTGCGAAACTTTTCGTATTTATGTATTTCTTTTTTTCAACTTTTATATATATACATATATATCTATATATATATGAATTTATTATTAAATGTATGTCTATTATATTTTAGTTTTCTGTATTTCTAATACATAGTGGGTTTTTACTTATTCTGAGTATTGACTGCTGATTTTTTATCAATCTTTTTAGTATGTATATTTGTATTTATTTGGACTGTATGAAAATTGTTTTGATGTTGTTATTATTATTATTATTTATTTTATGTATTTATTTTTTACATCAAAACATTTCAGCATTTTAATGTATTTTTATGTATCTTTGACATTCGCTCAGTGAAAACCTTGCACTCGTGGTTGTATTTGGCTGCACTTCAGATGAGATAACATATATTTACTGTAAATAAACTACTTATTTCTGTGTCTACCTTCAACATATTAGTCATGTAGTATACATTATGAAGTACTGTGAAGCATCTTGTTAAGCCTATATTTCAGGTAACAATCTAGATAACAACAACAAGAAAATGATCGGATTTCTGCCCCTTCTTTTTCAGGGCGTTTGCACGAGAAATGCTCGCAAGGAAAATCGGAGTGGTGGTGGTCGGCTTCCCAGCGACTCCCATCACAGAGGCCCGAGCTCGATTCTGCCTGTCGGCCGCACACACCAGAGCCATGCTGAACCAGGTATCTGAACGCAAAAATCCGCCCCTCAGAGAAGCAGCGAGCCGAACAATAGGTCTTTGTCCTCAGGTGCTGCACCATCTGAACGAGGTGGGAGACACTCTGGGCCTCAAGTTCTCACGGCGGAAATATTCCCCGCGGCCTGACCTCTACGACGAGACAGACTTCGAACTGGACAGCTGATACGACCTTTGACCTCTTGGCGCGACTGTGTCAAAACTGCAAATGGACACAGCAGCACACAGCGGAGGAACCGGCCAAGTGTTTGGCAGCTGCTTTTTATATTTTATAAGAGATGTTAAAGGGCAGAAGATGAGCGTGAGAAGGACACCTCAGTTTTTACTTTTATTTATCAGTGCCTCTATTTTATACACCGCCTCCCCCAAAAAAAAGAATCCGAAATTCATACAGCTACTCAAGCTTGTTTTTAATTCTTCGCCTTGTAAAATTCACGTATCAGAAACAGAACTTTCATCACAGTTTGTCAACAATGAGTGCACATCAAGAACACTTGAAAGACAGTTTGTTCAATAAATGTGTTTGGAATAATTATTTATTGAAATGGTCTATTCTGGAATGTGTTTTTGATCTGTGTGTTCTCTATGTTTTTCCGTACAAAGCTCTTGTTCTTGCTCTTTTTACTCCAGCTCTGCTGAGGTCCTACTCATTTCTTGAGGTCTGAACCCTGCAGCTTATACGACACAGCTCGTAACTGGATTTGACAATAAAGTTACCTAACCTAATTTCAGGCTAAAGAGTGTCATGCTGCCAAAATATTGAACCCTGTCACATCAAACCGACGCGAGGAGCTCATGATTCAAGTTCAGAACAACTTTGTTTCATGAATTTCATGCTGGATCCCGTTTTCAAAACTACTTTAGAAGTGATCCTCGTGCATTTTTAAGGCAGGTGCACCACTGACTTTTCTACGGTGCAGACCGCACCACTGCACCTGCGGATTACGTATGAACAATATCTATTTTTCTTCTTAAATTTAGTAGGTGCGGCAAATATTCCTGTGCAGTCTACAGTCAGGAATTTACGGTGTACTTAAATGTTTTATGTATGTTAAATGATTTTTCTTTCTAATTTGTTCATTTCAATGATAGTTTTTCCTATACTTTTATGTACTTTACTTTTTTGATAAAATCTTTTTTTTTCTTAAAATTATTACGTCCTTGTTTGGTCCTTTTTGATTCCATTTTCTTTCTCTTTTTATTATTATTATTGTAGATACAAACAATGACATAGCTGATAGATAAAACAAGATTGACGCGTAACATTTCAGTCGTATATGGAGGAAAATGACTCCATTCCAAAAGGAAAGGAAAATGATTCCAAAGATTTTCATCATAAATTTCATACTCACAAATATTTTCAATGAGCTTTCTACATCCGTAGCTCAGTGGTACAAAACAATTTCTTTACCTCAGGAATTTATCTTGTATTCTAAAATGTTTTTATAGTATTATAATAGTTTGTCATGTTAAATATTGTCAACTATTTTCAGAATGTGGTCACACATCCTGTGGAACAGGGAGGAGGGAAAAATAACACTACGGTGGTATCAATGGCTTGCTACCTTGAAAACACATAGTGACAACACATCACAGGGGGCGCACCAGCCCAGTCCTTAGACAGCAGAGTCAGCAGTCTGACACCTCCTCTGAATGTTGGAAGTATCCGTAACACAACCAAAAAAGATAAATCCAGCAGGAACCCGAGAAAATGTGAAAATATTGATCCAAAAACAGAAAAAGATAAGGGTCGTCTTCTGATCTGTGATACATCCTAACCTCGGTGTTCCATAAACGCTGTGATCAAACAGCGAAGGTCTTCTTCGGCTCAATAGCTGATGAGTCAAACGTAAATATCCCGGGGCGGTAAATGTGTCTGTGAAATCTAACCCATGCTTGCCGCTGCTATACGACCCAGATGTATACAAGTTGGAATGTGCGCCACAGTTGGAGACACATTATCCAGTTAGATCTTTGGAGTTTGTGTTTGTTGCTCATCAAGTGCAGCGTTTCCGAGGCTCACGCGATAAACGCCGTGGCCGCGTTGTTTACACGGAGGGAACAGAAGACACACAAACGCAGTCACGTCCTGGGGGCAAACAAGTGTGGACGCGATCCGATCTGACGCATTGTGAAAACACATTTATCATCCATCTATAATCCTTCCTGTGTTAATCAAATGATTACCCCATACCAGGAGAATTCGGAGTTCAGCGCTAATTGGCGGGTTAGGTTTCTGTTGGCTCAGGTGCTGCATAGTCTGCATAGTTACCTTCACAGCTCGTACACTGTGTGCGCGCCTGTGACGGAGAGCAGCAGGTCTTTTTAACATCAACAATTAAGCGGTTAGGACTTTGTGGAAAAGAGCAGTCTCACCACCAAACAAGCCTCGACACCTCCTCAACACCAGGAGCTCGGTGAGATTTAAACACACGTCAATCAAGTCACCGCTGCATAATCTGCATTTATGGACTCGTCTACGGTGGAGTCTTTTATCAAAACATTTCGCAGTCTCGCACCGTTTTCCCACGATTTGAGTGTTTTCTCAAAAACAACAATTAAACGTTCCTGTGACTTCTTCCTTTCCGGGGAGACTGAGCTATAATGGTGGCAAATATATCAATGTTATCAAGAGGTGATAAAACAGACTTATGTTGAGTGGTGTACGTTTTCCTCGGATGAAGCCTCAAGCCCCCGTGTTGCTCTGTAATGGGAACCACCTGTCGTGTTTTGTTTCTCTTGTGCTTCTATTTTGTTGTTTCCTGTGTTCCAGTGTGTCGTTTCCTTTTCAGCTTCACAGCAGCGCAGCTGGATCCCATTCCGCTGGTCAGACTCCACTGATTTCTACACCTGGGTTCCAGTCTACGCTGCCAGATGGTTGCTTCGCGTCCTCACGGTTTTCCCCTGCCCTTGTATTTCTCGGTCCGTGTTCTGGTTCCGGCATCCTTGGTTCTCCGTTCCTCCGTTCATCTTTTGAGTACACCCTGTTAAAACTACTCTTGCTCTTCCCAGCCTTCTGTCAGCCTGCAACAATCCAGCAATTGGGTCTGATCCCATAGACAGCCATGACACCACCCAAGACCAGGTATGAGCGAGTGAGCAACTAAAGGGGCCGCACAATTTTCTAAGGCTGCTTCAGCTATCAAACATCGCTCCCAAAAGGGTTGCCACTGCAAGTGTTCCATCTCCTCTCAGACTGTCTTGATCAACTCACTTGGCGAGGGCCGGGTAAACTGTTCCACCAAGGGTGGGTCAGGTGTCTTCATTGTCAGTCTGGTGTTGCTTGTGTGCGCTTCACCAGTTGGAACTATAACCTTCAACACCCCGGCCCTTTGAGGCTGGGGTTTGCACTCGCTACATGCCGTCATGAACCTATTTTTCCTCCGACATTCTCCCCACGAGTCCAAATCATCTGGCCTCCTTAACTTTGACTCCAAACTTCTAAACAGGTTGCCCCAAGTGAAAAGGTAGTTTTTGCATGTAGCTTTTTCTTTAAAGAAAAGGACAATTTGGCGCCACCTGCTGACCCGCTGAGCTCATTGCTTTGAACAATATTTTTAATAGTAAACAGGGATTTGTATTTTAAAGATAAAATATATGTCGGGCAATAATATTAGGAAAGAAATGTCGCAACTTTGCAAGTGTAAATTATGGTTAGGCTTGGGGTTTTATGTCGCAGGTGGATGAAAAATACATGTAAGAGTGCACCGCCTCCACTGCAGATGGCCACACTGGACCGGCTAATGCACAGTGACACAGAGGTACGGCGGAAAACGTGCCGTGCCAAACCTCCCTGCCCTCACTTCTAACCGCTCTCTGCTACAGCCCAAGTGGCAAATGGTCTCCACTGGCATTTGAAACATCTGTGCGTCCAGACTACTGGTGGCCAGGCCCCAGAGAGCGGCCTGCACCAGCCTCCTTTGAACTGCGGATCCAAATACACTGCGGTGATTGGAATGGCATGTGGCTGCTATTCTGAAGAGAGATCCTCTGCCTCGCCTTTGATGTCCGCCACTATGTGTCCAAAGCCGGGAAAGTATTTTCTCGCTTCTCTGTTTTACATTTGCAGAGAGATTTTTTTTTAAATCTGGAGAGTGATTGCTCAAGTGGAACAGATAAAAGGGAAGTATTAGTGGGTTCAGACAGCTAAAGGTGCATCTGGACGAAGCAAGGCCCAAGACTGTAGCGACGATCCAAGAGTCCTGAGCCACTGGGATCGCTACGATAAGATACGGATCATGTCCTTTGATTGTTGGGTATTTATCAGGATGTCGAATCGGAGGAATCGTATCGGATTTATTTGCGAAAAATGGTCCCCTATTAACTAAAGCATTGAGCTTTGAGGTCAAGTCGGAATCATGTCCGAATAATCGCGAGGAGGATTAAAGGGGGTCTGTGCTCCGTGGCACAGTGGAGTTGCTGCTCCTTGAGTAGTTTCGAGTCATTTTTTTTTTTTCAACAGAAGTCCTCTGGTGACTAGCCCCATCTCTCGGGAACCTTTCTGTATCCAAAGCCTTGTAGTCTGCTCTTCCCCAGGAGACAAGGGACACCCAGCACATGCCTCGGGTAGCCACGCCCACCTGCTGTGACCTAGACTATGGAAGAACTGGAGGAAACCAAGTGAGAACATTCAAGATCAGAGTCATACCAGACTTTCCTTCTTCTTCATTTGTAGCCAAATGTCTATCGCGACTACCAGGACGTGGCGGACGATCGTGCCGATAGAAGTTGCATGCATCGCACACAACCCTTGAACATTCCTCGCCATAGATTCCTCCTGAGCTGGGTTTACGATGAAGTTGATAACATTGCCGAACAAGTGAGCTCCACGACGCTGCTCCGTATCTTGGGAAAGCAAGGGTTAAAACAACAAAACCGAGATTCCAAATCAATATTGGACTATCTGATTCGTCGTTGTTGAAATCGACAACTTCTGAGTCGGCGAATTCTTTCCGCCACAAAGTACTTTCTAAACTGAAAGTGCCAAACGGAGCTTCAAAAGAGAGTTCTGTTTCACGATCACTCTGGAATAACGGAATCAGTACACACCTCCCGTGGACCTCATTCGCAGTGTTCACACTGAAAACGACACTTTTCACTCACGTATGTTTATGTTGTGTTTGTCTCCCTCTGATTTTGAGTCTTCAACTCAGGTTGTTTGGAAGCGTTGTAACCTAACTATCGGCAGTTTATCCAGCAGACATTTACATGTGATTGAGTTTGAATGTGAATGAGCTGGCTTCAAAGGAGGACAGACACGAGTGGCTGGTGTATAATTCGACAGTCGACTCTCCTTTGAAGTGGACAATAACAAAGCTAATCACGTTATCCGCCATTTGTCGTGCTGAAGCCAAGTGTTGCAGCACCTTTCTTCAGTTTTTAATCAGGTTTGGGAGGAACACGTGGGCAGGAACCACCCGACCTCCCGGATAGAACATCCGGGTGTCTTCCTGTGTCCACACCCTTGGAGACCACCACGCTGACAGGGGGCTTCTGCTTCTGTAGCTTCACTCTACAAGATGTTGCCAGACTGAAAGCAGCCACACAAAAAAATAAAATAAGAGTTTTTACAACCTCTATACAAGACTGGGAAACCAATTTAATATAATGTTGGTATTGATAGTTAATACATTATATTATCATATAATTACAACCGCGCTTATCTACTTGAATTTATTTAAGTAATGTCAGTGTTTTGGATTTTACTTCATGCACAACTAATGGAATGAAGATTTTTGATAATAATAAACTCATAAACACCAGGCATCTTTTATTAGACATGAAATGTAACCATTTTCTTTCCTGTTTTTAAAGAGCACTTCTGATAAAAATTGATAATAACTGTGTCACAAATTGTCGTACAATCAAATTAATATAGATAATAGTGTTATTTTTAAAATAAATTAACAAAGTCAACCCTTTTTTTATACATATATTTTGGGGGTTTACAATTAGATTATTATTAGTTTATTTAAAATGTAGTTCCCCAGTCATCTTGTTTTTTCACTCTGAATTTAATATTCTTTATTATTAAAAAAAATCCAGCCAAGAATTTATGTATTTATTGTTGTGCATGTGTAAATATATACAATCTTTCTCTCAAAAAACCTCAGTCTCACATAAAACAAGTAATTTATCCAAATGAATAATGATAGTTTCCACTGGAATTCGTCACAATTTAAAGTGTCAAACCTATCCATCCATTTGTCGCTGGCACTAAACTGGCGCAAACGATCGCACTATGATATTTAGACGGCAAAATTATAGCTGCAGGCGCAGCAGACTTGTGGGCGGGGCGCGACATAATACATGTAATAAAGCGCAATTAAACATAACTGCAGGTGGATCCGCACAGTTTTTAATTTGGACTTTTGGCAGAGATGTTGGCGGTGGAAGGAGGAGTGTGAGAGGGATGAAAGAGTTAACCGGAGGGCGGGGCCACGCGTATAAAAGTGCCTCACAACAGGACGGCTGTTGGTGTGTGTGCGTGCGCGCGTGTGCGTGTGTGTCCCCACTCTCAGGAGCCGCGCCAGCCGGACTCGCTGCTCGACCCGTGATGGATGAAGCGGAAGGTTTTGCGCTCGCCTGAAGGCAAATGTCGTGGAGCAAAGCGGAGATGTGAGCGCAGAATGTGGCGGAGACACGAGCGGACAACTTGGCTGCAAGTTCTCTAAGTTTGGAGACTTGAGGGCGCAACCTCCAGACTGCTGCCTTTTTGACTTGAACTCTGCTGCTTCCGAAAGAAAAGAAAAGACACAGCTTGGACATCTATCATTTCCCCAGAATTTTTGCAATAGTGATTCCCGAAGTGGCTCCCAAGTGGTGTTGCGGCTCCTCGTCCCCGGCGGATCCGGAGGTTGGAGTCTCTGCACCGGGGGGAGTCGCCGCTCCAGCGGGCCCGCAGGCTCCGAAGGGCAGCCGCGTCAGGAGGATGGTGCGGCTGGCGGCCGAAGTGCTGCTGCTGCTGGGACTCCTCCTGCTCACCTTGCACATCACCGTGCTGAGGTCCAGTCCGCTCCCGCAGGTCAATGTCACCCACAACCTGGACACGCAGGTGAGTCTCGTCATGGTTCAAGTTTTTTTTTTTTTGCATCGTATTTAAAAGTTTGTTTTAAAATTGCAATATTTCCACCAAGACTGTACTGCACAGCAAGCTGTGTCAAACTCAAGGCTCGGGGGCCACATCCGGCCCTCTACGTCCTTGCATGTGGGCCGCATGCGCTTAAAAAAAAAAAGTCATTTAACACTAGATCCGCTTACAAAACATGGTGATATGATGACCGATCACTGTGTTTAAGCTTCGGAACTCTAAAGGAGATTATAAATGCAACAAGGAAGGAATACGTTGAAAGGTGGAATTGAGTGTCACTTGTTGCAGGAGAAGAAGACTCTTCGAATAAATAAGAAAAATCCTCAAAACATGCTGTCTAGAGCTGCAGCTATTTTAGTCAACAAGTCATGGAATATCTTAGTGATCACTCGACTTGTCGAGTCGACAAACATGTCGACACATCACATTGTTGTGTTGTGTGTAAATCGATAGTTGTGCTGTTTTAACTGCACGTATTGTGGTTTGAAATCTTTGTTTGGCAAGTGTTGCACGTCATTGTGAAATGTTTCCATACCTTGGTTTGGGTAGTTCCAGAGCCAAAGCCACGGCTCCTCTTATTGTGAGTTGTTAAGTCGCGCATGTACAGACAAGAGCAATGACGTCACGACTCAATGAAATAGTCCTTTATAGTCAACAACTTCGAGTCATCGTTGCAGCCCTGAGATGCATTCCATCTTTTGCAGCATTTCCCTTTTGTTTTTGTCAGATTTCATGTCGATATTTGTTCAGATGTCCTCTGATGGTTCCCTGCTGTGATCTGTTTATACCTGTACACCTTCCAGAATGATAGCCAACCCTTCCAAAACAGAGATGTGCACTGATTTAAAACAAGGATTCATTGTTGTTGGCCCCTGACACAAGTATGTGATCTTGCTATAGATAACTGGAGCAACATGTGGGTTTGATGGAAATGTGTAAAACAAAAGACCAAACTAATCCCACTGCATCCGACCCAACTGCCAATAACACTTGTAACCATTGCACAACTTCTCAGTGCTTCGTATGGAACGTAGAATCTTATGAGCAGTTTTGCAACTCAATACTACATGAACGTCCCTTATGTAATAAATGCACGCGGTTCCCAATGTCGCTGATATTGTTTCCAAAAGAACATTTCCTAAACGTGTAAACCCTGTCAAGTCTCACGTCCTCCCTGACAGAACAAAGATTCCTTGTTGCACACAGCCCCATTCCAAAATGCTTCTCACTGACTCCGCAGAAAAGAAATATCCACTGTGGACTCCGGAGCAAAATATAATCTGAGCTGAAATCTTTCTGATCCAAGCTCTCAGTAATTCGGTGGGATACAAACATAGCGCCCCCCTGTGTTACAGCAGTGGACCCAGAAGTGTGATGACGCAGCTTCGGTGTCATCTATATGCTTTATAAAATGCCTTGGATGTGGTGACCCCGTAACTCCTGGGGGGCAAGAGGGAAACTGAGGAGTCAGTCATCACAAGGATGGAATAAGATGCTGGGTCAAAGATCAAATCCTTAGATCAGATCCGGCTCCTCGGGTTAAATGCAACCCACAGGCGATCCCCTGTTATCGTCCACGTCGGCCAGTTGTTTCAAAATCAATAGGGTCAACGGTGGACCCCTGAGGTGCCCCTTTCTTGGATGACTTTCCTACCTGGAGGTGGACATAAGTTTCAGTGAGCTAACTTTTATCAGATGCTTAAAAGGGTTTTCCACAGGCACATGACATCACATGTTCAACTTCAAGATTGTGGTGTCACACCATAGTTTTTGGGTAGAAATCTTCATTTCATTTCAAAGTAAACATTCGCCACACACGGTGAGCTATCCACTGCTTTGAAATACCTGTGGTCTGTTGCCATTGCTTGCTCTTTAGCATTTCAAGTTACCGATATGATCCCACAGGCATCGCTGCACTTGGTTTATTGACATTTTTATAGAGCTAAAAAAGTCAAGGTTAAAGACGTTCACATGGATTGGCTGTTGGAAAGTACATTCGACAAACACTTGCTGTTACTGTTGGTGGTCTGTGCCACGTGGGGGAGCTGCGATGCAATTTAGGGAAGAGGCGACATATTGAAGGGAAGAAGAAAAGATAAAGCCAAAAAGATAACAAAAATAATGCATTAAATTCAGCACAGCAAGCGATTCATGGCGTATATTGGGAGTGGATGGTCCCAGGGTTGCCATGGACTTGTCCCTTATTTGGCATGTAAACTACACGTCCCGTATCCAGGTATTACGCTGCAGTATTCGTACTTGACTCAGCAGGAAATGCTCACTTTAACTTGGTGTTTTTGAAGTAAAAATTTGAACATAAAAACATAAAAAAATTGGTTAGGAGATTGCGTCCATTTTAAGATGAAACTAGATTCGCTTTATTCTTCTGTTTATGAAGATGATATTGTGTGTGTTGTTAGAGTGAGGTAGGGAACACTACTGTCGCCTGCTGTCCCACTGAGCACATTGCAATTCATTTTATGGGTAAAAAAAAACCTAAAGAGTAGCCTGACAGAGGTCTGCGCTCTCTGAGCATTTTTATAGCTTACTGTGCTTCAGTGTTTATTTTCATTCTGGGTTTAGTGAGATGAAGTCAGACAGACGGAAGTGATTCCATTTGTTTATTTAATTTTTTTTTAGGGTTATTCAATGCACAAAGAAAAGTCAAAAGTGTCATGTTTTATTATTTATTGTCTTATTTTGCTAAAAGTCAACCCCCGCAACACTTCAGGTGATTTTATGTCCAAGCATTGACACACAAGGTTCAGCTCTTGCTACCTCAAATACCTTCTCAAGCCCAACCTCCGTGTGGCTCCACATCCCGACACCTCTCCAGGACGTGGTCTAGTTTAGAACAGCGGTGACCTGACGAATTTTCACGAGGGAAACATTTGTCAACATGACACCACTTAAGAGCGCTTTAATAGTTTAACTGCCTATTTTAACATCAACATAAAGCACCCAGACTCCAGTGGAGCCCCAAATCCTGACCCAAGGCTAAGACAGGCCTGGGATCAACAGGCTTTTTTAGAGAGTGTTAAGCATCCTCCAGTGGCGTTTTGATGTATATTTAGCCGGCTACTGAAACATTTCCCCCGTGTCGCTGTGATAAAAGGGGATTTAAGGCCAGCAACGTTCCCTCATAAATGCTTAAAGGAAATGGCTGGAGATTGTGTCTTCTGCTGCAGCAGGTCTGGTGGATGTGAAGCCTGGCAAAGCTGGCAATGTACTCCAGGAATTTATTGAATATTTGTCACTCAGGCAAAAGTTTGATTGGACAGGGCGGGGCGGGGCTGAGGACCTGAAGACACGCTGACCCAGGGGAACCTCAATGTGCCCTTTTGTCAGCCCCGCACATTAACATCCAGATCCTGTCGGGGGATAAAGGACTCGATGTTGCGATTCGGACCTCATGTGGAGCGGTTTTCTTTCCTCGGTGTGCCCCACTGGTCTCCTCTCAAGATGGTGATGTCATCTTGCGGCCTGCTCTGGATGAGGGGCTGGGTCTGTGAGGTGTCAAATTTAAGTTGCCATTCAGGGAACACAAATGACAGGATGCAGCTTCATGCACCTGTGGAGCAGAAAAACGCTCCACGGTGAGGCGAGCTTCTCTGCTGCGTCCGTTTCTACCTCACTATTGACACTGTTGAACAGAAACCAGTGATGTGATGGTGATGTTTTGGATTTGCTCAGAACATTCGGAGCATGACATCATAAAGTTAATACATTTACAGCCTGATGAAACTATACACATCTTTGTGTGATGTTTACAGAGGTGCTTCTACTGTGTTTTATGATATGAGAATAATACGATGAGCTACATGTAGTTGACTTACCAGAAACACAGGGATGAGCCAAACCCATTTAAAGTAATGTTAATGTTCACAAGTAACATTTTTAAAAAGTGTTATTTGAAACACATTCCTAGTTTCACACTCAAAAACACTTTCAGCTCTAACCTTTTTTTTTTATTTAACCTTTGAAAATGTGTTTTCAAAATTGGTTTTGATACTGAAAACAATAATATTTTATTACTTTTTAGAAATATCTTTTGATGGAGTTCAAATAGAAAAGAGAATGTCTACTTTCTGAATACATGTGGATATTGAAAATGATGAAACGCCTGCCAGAGTTTTTATCATTCAGTGACAAACCTGAGGTGGATTTGTGGAATTATCATCCAAAGTAGCAGTGAAACCGTAGGTTTGTTCCTGTTTTTATGTCTCACCTGAGCTCACCTTTGTGTGGATTCCCAGCGACCTGTTGGCGCCTCTGCTGACTAGCAATGTTGGCGACAGAGCAGCTCAGCTACACTTTGCCTCTCGCATGGTCACGACTATGCTAATAAATTCATTATTAAATACCAATTCATTGATTAGAAGTCTTTAATTTCGCCCTCACTGTCAGCCAGGATGGTTTGTGTTTCCACGTTGGCAGACGCGGTGCTTAAAAGCATCCGGCACAATGTGGACTGTCTTCATTTCCTGCCAGCCGCCCTGGGGGGGGAAGGACCCCTGAGTTGTTCCCAATTGAAAATGGAGTCATGCCCCTTTAAGCAGCCCTCACAAAGTGAACAAGAGGGGAAGCGGGAAAAAGAAGAGGAGACACCACGAGGAGGGAGAGGGGCGGCTTGTGTGTGCAAGTGTTCATTCATGGCTTTCGGGAGTAGGGGGTGACATCCTGGGAGGCCCCAGATGAACCCAAGAATAGCATGTCACTTTTGATCTCCAAATTAAAGCATGCGGCTCGGTGAGACGTTGCAGATGAGCCACTGAGACGGAGCGGGAGATGAGCAGCGATCACAGATTCAGCCAAGAGCTGCAGAGCTTCTGCCTGCCTTCACTGAAGCTGAGAGAGACTCACTACTTTACACACAGACACAATACTGCAAAGCAAGGCAATGAGCAGCGATAGCACCTATAGACCCATATACAGCAGACGTCAAAAAATATGCGTTCATATTTTGGTTACGGCTCTTAGCTCCAGCTACCTGGCTGTGCCAGTGAATAATCTGAATAACAAAGTCTGGAACAAGAGTGCGCACCCATGTTTTACAGCTGGGATGCTTTTTTTTTATTTGTCGAATTCAGTTTTTGCCAATAAAATGTTCTATGTGGAGGCGTACTGATGGCCAGTGGGCGATTGCAAGGTTGATTCAAACTGAGGAGAGAAGCTACTGAGCTCAGACTTCTGCTTTGTCTTGTAGTAGCTGAACATTTGAGAGAGCAGTCGAGGTTTGCCGGGACTCGACAACAACTTCTGCTCTTTAAAACTACCGACATTTGTGAAACTCAAAGCGTGTTCTTCATGTCTGTTTGTGACCAAAACAAGTCTTTACAAAAGGGACATTTGACATGTGCCAAAAGCTTGACTTGATTGTGACTCGACCACAAACTCTGAATTCAAATCAAGTCATGTCAGGAGTGATCAAGTGACCTCATCGCTTTATGGAATTGTTCTTTCACGCTCATCTTCAAGCTCCATTGTGATCGTCCGAGGAGGCTGACGTGTGTGTGGTCTCCTCTCTGCGTAACTTTTGGTCTTATATTTTATTTTCGGCATGTGTTTTTCATTTCCATTGAACATGCGGTCCCTCTGTGGAGCTCAATTACAGCCAGCGAGTTACTTCTGAAGGCTTTCGGGACTTGAAAGGCGAAAGCTATCGCATGGTCATCTGAAAGCTTTAGCGCCTGTGATGGACGACCTTGTGATGTGAAGGATGAGCATCCCAGTGTTTATGACTTAGCGTGGATATCTTCATTACATTGTATGATGAATGAGTTGTGACTGGATAAAGACGTGTCTTACTGTCTGAAAGGAAGTTACAGGTACATTTATAACCCATCCTCCCCACAGCGCAGCTCCATTTACCGCACCTTTATGGTGCGCCGGTGCACCTTGGCTGGACGCAAACAGCTCCACTGGGGGCTTTTACGCCCACCACAATGCGGCAGAGCTGACACTTTGTCCGGGACTGGCCACCACAGCCGCAGCGCACCGCTGCCATATTCTCAGGCCACAAAAAAGTAAATGGGACGTGAAGAAAGAAAACAAGCTTCGCTGATGGATGGCTTTCTTTGTTCTTATTTTTCTGCCACCCCAGAATTGCCAGTACTTATGGCTGTCTGTGCAATGGAGGGGCAATTATTCCCTCTGTACATACCTGACGGCGGACATATGCCTCAGCTGTCCTGCTGGGACAAACTCACACCCCTGCCCCGTCCCTCATGTGAGGTCACCAAATGTTTTCCTGTCCAAAAGGAGGCAGAAGTGTTTTCTTCGCTCTGTCTGCGAGTGAAAACCTCACGCGTCTGCATCGCAGAATCCAGCTGAAGATGGAAAAACTATACAGCCTGCGGACAGATTATTTTTGGTTGAAGCTGATGGACAAGCCAGTGCCGTGTTTGTTCCAATGTTTTCCTGCGACTCTAAGGCAACATCCACAATACGCTGTTTCACATGAAAACAAAAACAACCTCCGTCCAAACATGGCTATTTGAAGGATTCTTATGACGAAAGCTGAAACATTGTGAATAGATCCTTAAATGTTTTCCCACAGTATTGTCAAATAAAGTGCGTCTTTACAAGGTGACTCCCAGTGGAGCAGTGTCTGTGTTTCATTTTAAAGTTACAAATCACCTCCTCCTCAGAAACGTTGAGTGAAATATGTCATGACCAGATTAAAGTATGCACAAAACATAAATAAATAAACATATACATAAAGAAAAATGACATATTTGATGGAACGTTGATCAACTTTAGGATCCGAGTTTCCTGGGAAAATGCAGTGAGGGATGAGGTTTTATTGGAGGGACAGTTTGCTTGAGGTATTGAAACATTGTCAAATAAACTCATCCCCACTTTGTGTCTCCACAGCAAAACATCATAAATGCCAAAAGCAGCTCATCGGTGCACCTTGCTTCCGAAGGCCGGAGGTCCGGTCCGGAGCACCGATCAGCCCGCCGGCCTCCCACCCTACCCTGGGCCCAAGGCACTGCTGGTAGCGTGCACAAAGATGGAGCCGGAGCGTTCCTCCTGGATCTGCACAACTTCCCAGACCTCTCCCGCGCCGACATCAATGGACAGAATCCCAACATACAGGTGATCATGTGTGTCATGTGCACCTGCCTGGGTGCTTTCATGCTTTCATTCGGCTGTTAGACATGGCTACTCAAGCACACCGGACAGGAAGAGCGCTCCTGAAGTAGGGGAAGACTTTGGTGCACATCACTGCCCCCTTTTTTTCATCTCCCTTCCTATTCATTCACACTTCCTGGCTCAAGCTCGACGTCCAGTCAGCGCCGCATCACCACTAAAGCACATGCTGGAAGACAGACAAATGCATGGCGAGGCCATCAGTGCAGATGGCCGACTAACCGCTGCCATGTTTGAATCATCCCCTGTCTAATCCTGCACGGGGGTCCCTCCATTTCAGAGAGCATCATCGCTAAATCCAGGGCATGAACAAAGTGTATTAACATCTCAAGATGTGGGAAGAGGGAGCAATTGAGCGAGGGCGTGAGGCTGTGGGACAAGAGGAGGAGGAGGAGGTGGGGGGCGGGGGGTCTTTGATCCCTAGATTCATCTGGCTTTCATGGTCTGGAGGAGGCTGAGTAGCCCTTTGAACTTTGTGTTTAGGTGGAGAGAACCCCAGAGGTGGGAGGGTGGCTGAGGGGCAGGGGTGCTGGTCCCACCTCATCTGGAGGACACATGTGTCGGACAGATGGCGGCGGGGGCACCGTTGACCAAAGGGGTATTGGCGAGTGTCATCTTGCTACAAGGAGCTGCCCTCTGTTTTTATAAATCACAGATCATTTTTCCCTCATCCGAACAGTTCAGCTCTGATACAGTTGAAGTTCCAACCGTAGCTTGGTTTATTGGTTGGTCTCATGTTTGAAGGGGGCAGTTTAAAGGAAGGTGACTGGAAGTTCAGAAACCAACAGGAGGGCAGATTGGGCGGCAGTAAAGTACATGTTAAGTCATGTGTTTTGGTGTTCATTTGAGTCACATTTCTGGTGTTCCTGGTTGAATATGAGGGAGAAGCTCTGCTTTTTGATGTGTGACACTTAAGATATGCCCAAACTATAGAAGCGGTTATGACGTTTGTTGCCTTTGGTGTAGATGATATTGACGCGAGGTTTCACCTGACAATACGTGTGTGTCTTTATTGTTTCCGGCTCGCTTCATCAGTTCAGTCTGTTTTTCAAAAGCTGGTTTCTTCTGATCACAGGTGACCATAGAGGTGGTGGATGGGCTTGAGGCGCACGAGACGGAAAAAGGTCTTAGAAAAGAGACTAAACCCAACTGGGCTTCTCCGAACTGGCGCAACTGGTGGCGCCATTCTTCAACCTCTTCGTCCACCACTCATCAAAGCGAGGAGCACGAGCGCAGCGAGGACAGTAACTTCCTGCGTCCGCCGATGGAATGGGACCGAAGAGGTGGCGCTGCAGGAGCGGGAGGAGGAAGCAAAGCTCAAACTGAATATGGTGAGCAGAGATCAGGGGATGCCCGTGCGCGGTGCAGAACATGTAGCAGGATACAGTCTCTTATTTAAGCGCCGGTTTCCACACATGGCCACAGAGTGATGTACAATCTGTAATTTGCAGATTTGCTGATTTAAGCTGTCACCAAAATGAGAGCTGTCATCTTAGGCGAGCCTTCAAGAGCCTCCGATTGAAGCCTTTAACACGGAGGTGGATTCCTCTGGCAGAGTGACGCAGTTTAGAGTCATGGCTACATCAAAGTCCAGCCTTCTCACAACACTCTCCGTGGAGATAAACCTCCCGTCTTTCACTGTGAACCCAGTCCGAGTCGCAGCATGCCCAAACCAACGTGGTTGAACAGGAATGCAAGTGCTGTGGAAAATGTCATTTTATCCACATGCACTTGCACTGCCGCGGTTAGGAGCGTGATTTCTCTGTCAAAGCCGTGCCTCATGTTAAATGTTTCTGACTTATCACTGCGGTCTTGTTTCCTGTAATGGACGAGGAAGTGTTCCATCATCATTTCCGCCCACTTCTAGAACCCTGTAGTCCGGTGTCAGCGCAGATCATTGGTGGCGTCATCAATCGTCCAGTGCGCTCAATGACAGCTTGTCATTATCTTGCATTTTTGGCATTATCGCGTTTTTCGGGCGGCTGTTGCAGTGCTCTTGGGCAGAAGGAAAACAGGCAGTGATGGCTATCTACTTGTAATGAGGGGCAGATGGCAGTTGGGGAGTGAGGTGCGGGGGGCGGAGTATAGGAAGGTTTGGACCCCGGCCAGAAATACTTCCACCCCAACATGCCCACATTAATTCTCCTCATTGATGGAGCGCTGCTCTCCTGATACAGTACATGTGTGCGAGTTGGTCCTAGCGCCAAGTGTAACCGTTTTCCACCCGTCTGCTTCACGGTAATCGCTGTCACGGAGGATGTTTTTGTGTCGTTTCACATCCCAGTTTTAAGCCAGTAATTTAGACAAACACACACAGCATGATGGTGTCTTGTTTACAATCGCCAGACTACTCATCTGCGTCTAAGCACTTGTTTATGCACGCGCCAGAGCTGAATAAGATATCTGGTATGACCTTTTTCGGTTTCCTGTAGCTCGTGCTCCTCCAGCTCTTCCAGTCTGCCAAAACTGTGATTTTACCAAGTACACATTTTTCAGATCTTGGACCCTGGAGTGCTTTGAAAACTGTTTTTAGAGACCCATTCATTGAAATTATTTCTGCCCCATAACATATGAACGCGGTCCTCCATCTTACAGGATCTCAAGACCTTCAGTAATGATGAAGCTCAACCATATGAGTTCATTTTCACACATATTAGAACCCAAGTGTTGGCTAATGTTCTGTGTGGTCAAGTCGTCTTTCTCCTCCAGTCAAGGGTTGTTCGAGCAAGTCAGCCTCCTCCCACATCCTTGACCTCTTTGGTTGTCCTCTTCTACTTCCATTCCTCCACTGTTTTTGCTCTCCACGTGTCCTAACAAACTGGCCTCCCTGACTCTGTCTCCAAACTTTTCTACATGAGCTCCCCCTCTGAGATGCTCATTTCAGTATGTTCAGTATCTTCACCCCAAGCCCATACTCTGGTTGAGTGATCCCAAATTCCATCTGCTTTGACTGCCTCCAAAGAGCCAAATAGAGAGGTCAACATTTTATTTGAGTTTCCAACTGTGACTTGAACCGTTGATGAGATGGTCTGGAGCTGTCGCCTTCTGTAAACTGTCTATTCTGCGGAGCGCATGACCTGTCAGATGTCTGTGAGCTTTTGTTGAAAAGCCTTTCCTGTTACTTCAAACATTCAGGAATACACAAACATGCTCAACCCGGGCTTTATTTGCTCTGCAACTCTATGCTTGTGTGTGCGACGGTGCTGACAGATGTGTTGGGTTTACAGAAAGAGGTGTGACATCAAAGAGAGAACCGATGGCGCCCTTTACTTCTCATGTCCGCTTCGAGCGCTCCGTGGCATCTGAGCTAAGATGTTGTGTGCTCTGATTCAGACTACATGGATGGAGAAGGAGACTGGAGTAGCTGGTCTGCGTGCAGCGTCACCTGCGGAAATGGCAATCAGAAGAGAACCCGGTCGTGTGGTTACGCCTGCACGGCCACAGAATCCAGGACTTGTGACATGCCGAACTGCCCTGGTAAATTCTTGACATCACAGTTTAACCACAGCAATTCTGATGCCAACTGATAACTCTCTCTCCTGCATGAAGGTATTGAAGATGCCTTCAAGACTGCAGCCACCGAAGTGAGCCTCTTAGCTGGAACCGATGAGTTCAATGCCACAGAACTGTTTGGTATTGGTAAGTTCAAGCACTTTAAGGACCCATGTAGAATGTCGACTGCACAGGCCTCAAGCTAAACATCTCACTGTCCTGTAGATACCGACAGCTGTGAGAGGTGGATGAACTGTAAAAGCGACTTCCTGAAGAAATACATGGTCAAAGTGGCGAACGACCTCCCCAGCTGTCCCTGCTCATACCCGACGGAGGTGGCCTACAGCACGGCCGACGTCCACGACGCTCTGCTGCGAAGAGATTTCCGTTGGAAGGACGCCAGCGGACCCAAAGAGAAGCTGGAGATCTACAAACCAACGGCGCGCTACTGCATCCGATCAATGCTGACCCTCGAGTCCACCACGTTGGCCGCCCAGCACTGTTGCTATGACGACAACATGAAGCTCATCACTCGAGGCAAAGGCGCGGGCACGCCCAATCTCATCAGCACCGAGTTCTCCGCTGACTTGCACTACAAGGTGGACATCTTGCCGTGGATCATATGCAAGGGAGACTGGAGCCGATACAACCAAGCCAGACCACCCAACAACGGACAGAAGTGCCCAGACAACCCACAGGAAGAGGACTACTACAAGCAGTTTGAAGAAGCCAGGGAGTTCTAGCTTCACTCAAAGCTTACACACGCAAAACCTCAATCATGACTCTGTTGATCGAATATGACACGAGGGAGAATGACTTGACTGGAGATGAGTTACTTGGAAACTCTTTCCGACCGCAGCGGACACACAGAAACAACTAGGTACATTTTTTTTCTGTTGAAAACAAGGACTGAATTTTGACATTTTTGTCAATTTGTTCCACAAAAGGGAGAATTTCTTTTCGTAAAGGGAAACGTAAATAACTTGGTAATGTCCGTTTAGATTCTGTCGAGCTGGTCCTGCGCTAATAGAGTAATGACATCCTTCAAGAATGTTTGGCAGCGTGGTTGGAGGCGTGGAAGACGGGGTATGAACATGTTTGTCATTGGTAGTACTGGCTGTGAAATTGTTATTTAGCATGCATATTTTCCTAAGGCGTCTACCTGGAATGTACAACCATGTCCCCGGTCTCTTTGTACACATTGTTTTGTTTTGTAAAGTATTTATTATTAAGTTGTAGCTGTGTGTGTCTGTGACTGAATGCTAGACGCTCAATGTTGTATCAAGAATCTGTGAATACAATTGTACCGAAAGAATTGAGATATTAAATCTATAAATAAAGACTTTTGGATCATCTGGAGCTGCGTTTCCCTCCTGCCGTCGCATGTGTACATGCCTTCAGTTGGGTTTGATACCTCATCAGATGGTGAGGAGAGCGTGTTTGCCTACTCAAATAATTTGTCTTTGGCATGCATCTTCACATTCCTGAGTAATTCCTCACATACGCACCGCGTGTTCCGTGTCAATATCAGGGACCTCTGACCATTTTCTGACTTCTCCAGGCGCTAAAAACAGAGAAGACTATTCATAATGCCATCATTCATCCAGTTCTGTGTGTGGCACAGCCACCAATGCGGGAATTGTCTTCACAATGCAGCAGGCCACAACACGTTCCTCAAACACGGGGCACCGCGGACGACCGTTGTTTCAGCGTCAGCCCTCTATCTCTAAGACAAACAATTCTAATACTTGTGTATGTATATATATAAATACGTCCACATCAAGTCGGCTTCCTCTGCCTTAACCCATCGTGACGATCTTCCCAGATGACACCTTTCCTCTTCATCTTCATCCACATTCTGAGAAGAGACGTGCAGCGTGGCATCAGCCATGTTCCGCTTTTATTTTATTTTTTATTTTTTCGTCGACTTCCTGTGTTTGTTCTTTGTTCCAGAGCGTGATACCTTGAATTATCTCCACTCAAGTAACATGTTAAAATCCCTCTGGTCCCTGAGGTGCACGCCAGCTCGTCTTTGCTCCTGTGATGGTAAATCGGTTCTTTCTTGTTTATGCCGTTTTCACTTCCTGATCCTTGAGCTTCCAATGATCTGTGTGAGCCAGTTCTGTTCCGTCACATGCTCCTGGTTTCTCTCTCTGCGTTTCACCACTTACACAGCCGTGTGCATGTTCCACCACAAGCTCTGCTCTTACTTCTTCCCCTTTCCCCATGTGTGAGCTTGTTACCTTCTGTTGTACTTTATATTTATTTCCCACAGCTGAGTGTCTGACTGCGGTGCGTATTTTGTGTGACCAGACTTGTTTATTGTACCAACCATTGTAGAGTCATTGGACCATTGTGTGACTGTCCATTCTGATTCTCGATTGTTCTGTTTCCAGATGATTCCTGGATTCTGTTTTGGTATGGTGATCCCTCGGGTTCTTTCCTTTGTCTTCATGAATGAATAAATAGTTCTTTTAATTCTCATTGTCAAGTCTCATCACTAGCTAACACTTACACTTGAGTTCTGCACGTACACAATCCCCAACACGCGCGAACACCTTTCGTTACATGCCTCATTTTTTTTGTCTGTTCTTGTGGATTTATTCTTTGAAATACCGTATGTATAACTGTTCTTTTATGCAGTGGTTGTATTCTGCCGCCACTGAAGACAGTGGCTCAAAAGTCATGAACCTCACTGCATGTAGCTGCCTTCCACCCCGCCCTCACTCTACTCTTCACCCGCCATGATTTCAGTTTGTTTCTCAGAATGGGTTTTCAGGTTTGGTTACTCAATTGGAATTTAGAAAAGTGAAGCACAATAATTTCTTGTTGCTACTGTTAAAGTTCACTCCAGACTACAGCATATGTCGTTGACAGGATTGAAGAAGAGATCAGAAAATGAGAAGGTGGGAAATGCAGTCTTTCGCAGACAGGCGGTCAATGCCAGAATCAATCATGTAAGTGTTGAGCTGAGTGAATTTAAGATGTTCTCAAGGTGATTTAAGGCAAGTGAAACGCACCTTGTTGGACCCCAAATAAATGGCATCCCGGTTTAAGCGAAGTTACAGAGAGACACATTTAAAAGAGTTGACAAATGGTTTTACTGGACTTTGGACCTAAGATAGGAAGCATACCAACTTGAAAGAGCAGCTCGCGATACATGCTACAGATGTAGTGCCGAGTCAGGCCGTTAATGGCTGTTCGCACACGACAGTAAAAGTTTCCTGGGGACATGAACCCATGCCAGAAGACACCTCAAGAGACGGGGCATGAATGGTGCATCTTAGGTCTAAAATACCAAAATCGGAGGACCGTCACTGACTTGGCATAACAAGCAGGTATTTCCAAGGCTTTGTGCATTTGCTGTAGGCAATACTTACCCATAAGTTGTGTGTGTGATTTACGTCTTGTCCCCGCTGGACCTCAAAATCGTCCTTCGATTAGTGTGAAAACATTCATGCCATAAATAAAGCTGCAAGTACAGAAAGTCCAGAGGAGACTTGTTGACTGCGGGTCGCGAGTGAGGCCTCTCTCGCTTTTGTGTTACTATTTGCAGAACTCTATTCTGGTACGTTTCAAAGGACGCAAAGCACCATATTAGTGGTATATTGTCAAGGATCCGAAAGGGCTCATTAAACATTACCAAGATATGATTGTTGGTATTTTGCATCTATTTTTGTTGTGAGGAGGAATGAATACCCGACGTATGTACAGTCTTCTGGAGAGCGTTTGACAGGCTCTGGCATTTGTCAGCAGGTCGCAGACACACTGGAAGAGTCAGGACACCCGCAGCCGAAAGGAAGAAGAAGCAGAGAGAAGCTGAGAAAGAGGTGTAGCCGCCGCTGCTCGGTGGAGCTTTGGAGCTTTCCGACAGTAGGTGAATATCACACGGTGGCAATCTTTGTTCTGCGGTGGAGCAGATGTGGAGTCATTTTTAGCCTCTCACTTTCGTTCACTCCCTTGAGTCGCTACTTTATGGGTGGTGCAGCACAATGCAGGAAGTGTCTGCGCCACAATACCGCAGGGGCCTAACTCCAAACATAATTAAAAGCCTTTTCTTTGGTCTTCTAATCTAGAATGGTGGACTTAAACCAGGAGGGCGCTTACCTATCCGCTGTGCTGTGTCCCAGCAGCACAGGGGATAGGGGTGTTGGCGCTCTGCCTGCCTCAAGCTTGCACCTCAGAGTGGGAAGTGGCATGTGTCGCGAGCACAGCTGAATAAACAGGTCAAGTAGCTGCGGCGTACTAAAGTGTCTCGCTTCACCCCTGCGATGTCCATAGGGTCACATGCTCAACAAAAAGAGTGTCTGTGTTTTGTATTATTTTAATGTCTGAAAGTGTCAAGAGGCTCCCGGCATCATGATTTGTCTCTCCAAGAATCGGTGAGGAGATCAACCCTCTTGTTCTTTGTTCTTCCTTTTGCCAAAGCCGTTACAAACTGGTCACATGCAGGGCTGAAAAAACTCTATATAAACAACGATAAAATATGGGTGGTTGCCTTTGAATGTGTTATGGCATGTTATTTATGACTATCAACTGCTTATTCCTGGTCTGCTTCATACCCTAGTCATGAGGTCCAAATCCTCAGGCTTCAAGAAGAAAGCCAGTGTTTCTTGTTTTTTGAGATGCTTCATACTTTTGCTCAGTGATTAGATATGTATCTTCTGTTGTTGGTGTTGTAGACCGTTGAAAGAAATGTAACTATAATGCTCAAGTCGCCATTCCATCTCAGGACATGTTACAAGCAAATGTGTCATTCCCAAAATAATTGTTTTAATATGCGAGGCAACTAGTTAAGCGTCATCGACATCACATTTGAAAGTACAGAAACGGTTTGAGATCATGTTTTTTTTTAAACTTCTTTCTAAAAACTTTTTTTTTTAAACTTTTTAAACATCATTTCATATTATTTCATGTTTAGTTTCATTCAAACAGTCTCAAAAATTTAATTTTTTCTGAGATGAAATTCATACTTAATTCATATTGAAACTCATTGAGTTAAAAGCGTTTTACTTTCAGTTTCAAAAGACTTCATTTTACTTCATTTAGTTCTGTGTTTCAGTCCCTACCAAAGGTTTTCTTTAAGTGGCATAAATGACATGCAGTGGAAAATGAAATGGTGCAGTTTTTATGTTGAGTTAAAAAAAGTTCATTTACGAAAATGACTTAGGAATTGTTCCCTATATTGTAAAAAAGTCTTCAGAGAAAGATTCTGTCTTTTGCTGCAGATGACACAATCGCCCCACTTGTTAAAGGGGACTGTTTTTATTATGGTAGAGAATCAAATATTACAAATGTGCGACCAACAGTCAAACTGGTACAATACTACTATGAACGTTTGCGACCACAAATATGGCTGTTTTTCCTCCAAACCCAGGACGATCTGTCGTCCCACTGCTCCGTGTCCCCGAGGTGGTGATTTTGGACTACAGGAGCTGCAGGCGGTGATTCATAGCGACAGCAGCGGCGTTGGCATGTGAGGACAGCGGAGCAGGCGGACAAGGCTGCTGCTGCTGCTGCGAGCTTTGATCTTTATTTGCTCCACCGTCTGTTTTGCATTTTAGAGCTCTTGCCAAGCGCCACAGCAATGGATACACCTTGAACGGCTCAGGACCTTGTCCACTTTTTAAAGACCCGGGATCCTTTTTCAAAGCAAAAGCAGGTCTGGGGTAGAGAGGGATGATGTTTTGAAGGGCAAGGTTTTGGGTTAGAGCCTGACCAGGGCCTTCAAGCGAGGCAGATTATCGCTGATGAAAAGTGGGTGAACGGTAATAGCGCATAATCAAGCTAATGGAGAATAGTGGGTGACAAGGTAATGTTGCGTTTGATGCCACCAAAAGATCAAATCAGGGTCAAGAGATTGCACTGACACAGAGATTCCGTAATGCAGGCTGAACAAAAAAAAAATGACGAAATATGGGACATCATTTTTAAAGGCGATATATCCAGTTATTTTCTGCTGATTCCTGGTGCTCTATGGTCGGAAAAGCTTCGGGTAAAAGACAAAGCAGCCGTAACAAGTTAAATCACTGGGCGAGTCTGATAGATGGAGAAGCTCTGCCATTCACTCAAAGGACGATTCACTGGAGCACTGAGTACCAGTGGAGGAGGCTGTGGTCAGAATCCTTCACGACTGAGTTATTCTTGCTGGGGTAGTAGCTCCTGAACCACGACCTGACCTTGTGAAGGGAAGACCCAATGAGTCGGGATGAAGCAGACATTACAATGGCATCATTGACAGACTTTTACCTTCATCATTGTTTTGTAGGAGCCATTTTACAGTTAAGTACACAGTGAAACAGCCATCCAGACGGCAGCAGTGGAGTAACTTAAGCTTCAACGTAACTCGATGCTACAGCTGGTCGACATTTTCAGTCCAATCACCCCAGTTCCAGGAAAGTGCAGATGATGCATCGACTATTGCGTTTCTGCACGGGCATCAAGTACGATCATGATCCTGGCCTAGCGTGACATCATCATCAAGTGCCAGCGCGGTCATATTTTCCACACCAGATTCATTCACAAGGTCCATCTTTTCGTGGACAGCAATATCCATGTGTCTTTAAAAACGTTATTTTGAAGTGAAAATGACAACACAAATTCATACATTTTCACATTCATTCTTAACGCTCATCCTAAAGTTTAAAGACTTAAGTTTCAGAGTTAAATTTTTCAGATCTTTACATGTTCACAGATGACCGTACACAAACCCCAAACCACACAGCATACAACTGACAAAGAATTGTAGTAACATAGATTTTATTGTTTTCATAGAGCTGTGCACAGAGTGAACAATCCATAGCTTATATATCTCATAAATGCATATCATCACGATTAGACGGGCTTCTTAAACAACTACTGAAGTTCTTGCGAGTAACAAAGCAAAATCAAATTTAGACCTTGAGTCTTTTCAAGTACGTTCCTCAACAGCACCATTTCATGGGCATTTAAATGCATAAATAGGCTTTTAATAGTCCTTAGTGAGTCTATAAATATGATGGCTAACAGTCGTGTTGAGTGACGGGATAGATTCTGCTACCTGAGTTCTATATGTTGTCTGTAAAACTGCATAACATTCGGTTTTAAGTAAACGCCTCCAGATTCGACACCTTCATGCTGTGTTCACATTTCTAACTGCGCAGATGAGCTTAAGATGCACGTGAAGCTGGATATTAAACGTGATGACACTGTAAGTGCGTACAGACATCATTTGTACAGGAAAGTCATAAAAACAGTCACATCTGTTCAGCGACACCAAACAACATGGACGTCCACCCTGTTGACCTTAATTGTAGCTTATGTACAAACATAAAAATGCCACTTTGTGTCGGAAAAATAACTAAGAATGCATCAAGGCAATGGTGCATCAAGTGTAATCCAGGTGACACTGGGAAGCCTGTGAGGGACAGTTCGGGATAAAGCACATGCCATTCGAGGGGGAGCTCTGGACGTGCACAGATTGAAGCCCCGCCCCCTTCCTCAGTGGACACCTGTTTAAACAGCTAAAGCTTATATTAGCATCACAAAGGTGTGTACTGGTGGGTATTGCTGTGAGTGGGTGAGGCTCACTCCACCGTGCTCATCAGGCGACACACTCCTCCTTCGATGGCTAGCGACTGGCCGGGCACAGTTCCTGGTGGTAACCGCGATATGTGCGTCTGTGGGGAAGAAAAACAATGATAGCTAGACACCCTGATTTTGTTCTTCAGACAAATGCATCTTTAAGGGAAGACACATCAATGAAAGCACAGGGAGACAAGCGCTCTCAGCGGCGCCAGGTTGATGGCAAAAAGGCCCTTTAGTTATTGTGCAGGGGGCAGAACTGGCCTGACATCACTCCTCCAGTTTCAGCAGCATCCTTCTCTATTACGCTCTTGTTGTGGAGACCTGCAGTCTGCACCCACATGACCCCAGGGCAACTGTCACTGCAGCGGTCCCACATCCAGACGACGCCGTTTGTACATGGCAACAATCTCAGGGGGCTATTATCCTCCTAATTCCCCCCTCTTTACTCATCCTAAAGCCTTCATCTCTTCAGGGGACATTTTAAGGCCCCTTTAAACGGATTCAAGATTAAAAGCTGGGTAATGTCGGAATCAAGTCAGACGCTCAGGAGCTCAGGAGCAACCGGTCAATCTTGAGATCGTAACTGGAGGAGAGCTGATGAGGTGTGTTGTTTACCTACTTACACCTCGGCTCTCATTGTGCGTCGCAAATGAGAGTGTAGGAAATGACTGGGGAGCTGATGTGCTTCCTAACAAAGTGTCTGAATGACAACAGAGTCCAATTGTCTCGTTCCTATAGCCCCAGGATTCCAGCGGTCAGTTCATCGCAGGGCACACACACCATTCACACACAATTTTAATTTATCTAGTCAGCATGTCTTTGGACTGTGGGAGGAAACCGGAGAACCCAGAGAAAACCCACGCTCACGCAGGGAGAACATGCAAACTCCGTGCAGAAAGGTCTGGATTTGAACCTTCTTGCTGAGAGGCAGCAGTGTCCAACCATTGAACCACTTGCCATAAAGATGAGCCACGGAATTAGGATTTTCCTAGTTACAGCTGACCATCTGACATTACTATGTGCAACAATAACACATAACTGTCTTCATTCTAAATGCTTATCGCTTGCCTACCCAGCCTCACAATCACACCTTTGACAAGGAACCTCGATCATCTCTTTACTGCCCATAGAAGGAAACCTGAACCCAAACTGAAGATTTCAAGGAGCGTTTATGTGATCGAGCCCTCAGGGGAATACAGATCCGCATGTGAGGCCCAGGCTCTTCACACCACACCATCGTGCTTAGAGGATAAAATATGACATGAGCAGAAGGTTCTAACAGTCACTGTGTGTTGAGATATAGTAAGCAATGTCATGGCTGTGAACCACATTATGACATTATTATGTGCTGTGGCGAAATATGGAGGAGGCCCGACACCCCAGATCATAACCACCATGAAATCCATGTGGGTCAATCATTAGAATAGAACCAAAACCTCAATCCAACGTGTAACCACATTCTAAGACGGTAATCTTTGTCGGAAAAAAAGGAGCCCAACAAATGAGTAATGGGACCGCTGAGCTGAATACATCACTTCAGGCTGCAAAGCCACTGGTGAGGTGTTCTTTCAGGGTGCTTTCAAGATCAAACTCCATCAGTTGTTGGTGAAGCAGCTTAGAAAACGGGAATAATTCATGCAGTTTGGAAGAATAAAACATGCTATCCCTGCTGCTGCTGCTGTCAGCCAATTACTCAGCGACTGAAGTGACCACATGACAGGAACAACACGGCGTGAACACATAGTTTCATTGTATCTGTCAGAGGAAAAACAACATTCTTCAGTGTGATGATGCATTTAAGGTCAGGAGAAGCCGCACATTAACACCACTGCAGGACAAATTTAACTTGATGACTGTTTGTTTTTTTGCGTGTGGTGGCTTTGACATTCTTTTGATCAAAACAAAAAGGCCAAAAAATATGCTGCAACTTCATCCCCAATATGGATTATAAAGGCAAAATGTGGAATAATAAAAGGCATTTGAAGTACTGCGCAGACAAAATCCATCAAGTCGGAGCTGCGTTTCATGAGATTTCCCTTCTTGCCTTTTACAGTGTAAGCTGCTAAAGCTTTATAGTGGTAATGATGTCCAGGAGCCAGGAACAGAGGCGTGGCAGTGTGCGCTGTGAAGCCTACACAACTCTTTCACCGGTCCAATCAGGATAAACAAAACAACAATGGTCAAGATTACTTGAGGTACTTTGCTTTTTCTGCCCATGTAACTCTGTAGAGCTCTTGTACATCGCAACTGGGGGCTCAGAATAAAAAAACGTGTGCCGCTGATGGTTAACAGTCTGCTGTCGAAAGGATAAAGATAATACTTTCTGTATGTACCTTACCTAATAACATCTTATTAAACAGCAGTAAATAAAGGGGTTAAACTCTGTCACTACCTACAAACAGCCTCCAAATCCAAGCATTAAAACGTAGACATCCAGGTCGACCTCTGCCCTAAATTCTCCTGCTCTTATGTATGAGTCCTTTCATGTTCTTATCACAGAGGGACAGTGGGAGATAGACTGAATGTTTAGCAACGCCCAGCGAGATGCTACGAGGAATGGGAGGAATGTCTTTGGAACAGCGGTTGAGTCTGCGGGCGGCTCTTGCTTTAAACTACAGTGAACGTATATCATGAAAAAGTCCAGTGTGTCTCAGTGATGTTGAAAAATGACTGTACATTTGCTGCTGGACTGTCGGTTTCAGTACAAAGATCAGAGGGTGATCCACATTATACACACCTGAAAAATGAACAAGTATTGCTGTGGGGGAAATGTGCGATGGGTACTAAAAGAGCAAAATAAATAGGGAGAGTTGGAGGGAGAAAATCTTGAAACTTTCTGGGTGGTGAGATTCTAGGTCCTTTCTTTGTTTAGTAAGTACCACATTTTCACTATGATTGTTGCAGTGCACAATTGTCTCAGTGTGTTTTTGGTAAATGGCTGCTCCCTCTTCTTCTATGTTCCTCTTCATCAGGCAACTGAAAAGTTTTTGTAGATGATCCAGCAGCAGTCCATTTCTGATTCTAAATTTGATTCTGTTTGGTTTGTTTATTTATGTGACCTGTAATTTACCGTATATGCTATGTATGGTGCTGTTTTCTGTAGCAGAAGCAGTGGCTTTGTATTATTTTGTTCCCCCATGATTCCACTCCAAACAGCAGTTAAGTAGAACCAAACTTAAGCTATGTACAGATCGAGGAAGTGGTGGATTCTTGTGATGCTTTGAAAAACAAAATTCACTGTGTAAAAGACATGCTTCTTATGACATACTCTGTAAATCAGAAAGTGTTTTTTTTTTATTTTATCTCGCATAAATAAGTGTAATCTGTTTCAAAATATGGAAACAGAAATCCTCAATACTGAAACTAAACTTGATTTGGCGAAAACAAATCATTCAACAAAAACATTTGTCGTCTGAAAAGAAGCACATGGCTACTATAAGAGGAAAAAAACATTAGGGTCAACTTTAAAGAAGTCGAATTCTCCAACTAATGAAGCAGTCATTGCTGGATCACCTTTCCGTTTAAAAGTGAGCTTGACCATACTGAGGATGAAAGACACAGCTGTCACCTATTAGAGTTGCTTAATAGCTCTGCGGACGTAATGCATTGAGCTTCACAGCCACACACAGCAACATCTTCACAAAAAAGCCATTCTTCCATCGCAGAATTGGAACACTGCTCCTCAGTGACTTATAATTGGTCAATATCTTCAAACACCAGGGTTGATGGTATCAAGACGACGGCGGTGTTTGGATGTTGTCATATTTCACATCTGTTACTAAACTGTGTTAAAAGCTCAGGCGGCAATCTGATATGAGCCACATCAAATCTGTGAGCACCCGAACGAATAAGGGCTTAAACGGTGAACATAGTAGATGAGTCATGACCTCCCCAAAGGTTTTGTGCTAAATCCAAGAGAATCCAGCTGCAACCTCCTGGACGACGATGGCCACGCTCCCTCACCGATTGAGGCTTCAGAGCTACAGCATGCTATCGACCATTAACACACTCACTCACACACACAACTCGGGAGTCGTTGAAAAAACTTTCCATCCTGTGGGAGGAAAATACAAACTCCACACGTAACGCCAGTCAAAGTTGCTTCAAGCTGGATTCCAACTTGCAACCTTGTGATATTGCAGAACTAACCACAAAATAAACGTGAGGGATTTCGAAAGGAGAGACTGATACTTATTATTTAACCCATCCTAAAGATCCTATCAAGTGAAAAGTTGTTGTGTTCATGCACTATTGTCTAGTTGGAGCGAACTCACTATTGGCAGTTGTTCAATGTTTGACACATTGGCAGTGACCGCAGGTCGACTCTGGCCCCCAGCTGGTGAATTAAGATTTTGTTATGTTCCAAGGCTGCAGAAAAAGCAGCCAGCTGCTCTGTTATGCAGATGGTGAGAGCGGCGGAGCTTGGTCTCTTCACTCCTTCGACTGTGATCTTTGATAGAGCGGTGTGAAGTTTGGAGCGGCAGCTGCGTTCTTTAGTATCAGTGTGTCACCAAGAGCTTCAAGAAAGGAAGCGTTATTCCCTCTCCCTGGAGAGCTGAGAGCCACCACTGGGAAAATGCATTCCTCAATCTGTAGCCACAGAAGACTTCATTTCACAGAGAACATATGCTCGCATTCCCCACAAAGACCAGAACACGGAGTATTTGCCAGGAATGTGGAGATTAACAGCACACTGATACAGTTATTGTAAACTCCATTGTCGTGAAATGTCTTGATGTTTTGGGTCTGAAGCGAGTGGCCAAGAGATAAAGACCAAACGAGAGGGAGAAAGATAGGAAGGGTGGGGGCTGGAGTGGGTCTGGGGGGGTGGTGGTGGTGGTGGCGAGGCTGGATGGCGGGCAAACGCTTTGAAATCTGAACCCCGACTCAAACAACAGTGCCCTCTCTTCAGGGCGACAGAGATACATTAGCCAAACAAATCAGCCTGAGCTGAAGTAACCACAGAATTAGACTCGGCTGCTTGACGATCCTCTGCGCACGTTCACTTTCAAACGTGTCAGATGGGAGATTTAAAGGAAAAAGAGTGTCAACTCAGTGGCAGAGTGCCGCTAATACTCATATGTCAATTTCGTCTTTGACAGGCACCAATGACCCTGATCACGTTACAGAACTTCTACCCTTTGGCTCTGAGTCCACATCAGATTCTAGGGTCTCATTGTGGCGCCCACCTTTCTTTTCTTCATTTTCAAGTATAAGAATCATATCTTTATTTATGCATGACAACAATGCAGCTGACAAATGTTACCAATCTGCTGTCCCCCAGTGTCATAGGAGATGGGATTCAGAGGTCAGTGCTCTAACAGGGGTCAAACAATTTACTGAAAACAGCCCTTGTTCCAAGACCATCGCCACAAATCCAAACTGAACCCTTTTTAAACTGCATTTTTTAGAGAAGAATGCCTCAGCCTTCACCTGCAGATGTTGACAATCACTTCCCTCAACTTTCTGTCTCTTAGAGAATAAAAAAAAAAAGGAATCAACCCAGAACACCTGCAGACACTTGGACTCTTGTATGTTTGCTCATGTGAATCGACTTGGCATTGTTTCCACCGTGGCTTATTGGCTTCAAGTCTTCCATGACGACCATGCAGGACCTGAGCTCTCCAGGAACGATGTTGCGTGTGTGTGAAAGAATATCACTTGATTTGTCTATTTTTTTCCAAACAGATTTATCTTTTACCTGCCGTGTGAAAGTTTCCTTGTTGGACAAATGTTATATCTCCGAAAGTCTGAACAGATGGGAGAACAACTGTTGTAAATTATCTGGAAAATCTTGACCCCTTCAAAATGAATATTTATGACTGTTTGAAAACACGCTACACTTCTGGTTTTGGCTTAAAGAGAGCTCATCAACTCATTGTTGGGGCTAGCAGATGAATTATAGTCACTGATATCACAAGTATTGTTCCATTAAAAACGTGTTCTATATTCGCTCACCTTTGCTTTGCTATCTTGGGCCGACATGTATCCCACACACATGCTCTCAGTCGTGTGGCTCCACAGGAACTCAACTGTCAAACCAACACAAAACAACCATGATCAGTTTTTAACCAGCTACAAAACCCAAATATACCCTCTCATGTGATTTCTCTCAGAAGTGGGATTTGCTCTTCATGTAGGTGGAAGGAGCTGAAAATCTATTTTGGAAAAAAAAAAAAAGGTAGAGAAACTGGATCAGCCTATCTGGACAGTATTAAAAAAGCTTTCTCTGTCTGAAGATTAGCGTTTGATTCCATAGTGGGAGGTCTTTGAATACCAGATGAAGGGTGTGAAACCAGAGCCTGATTGTGTAAGTTAAAACACAAGACCACCTGCTGGGAAAGCTTTAGATCTTCCTCTCTGTCATCCCAGACGTGAGTTTTATTGTTGGTGCATCTTCATCATGTCACGTTGAGAAAGTGACGACGGTCTTACCGAGGACACCCTGAATATTCGGAGATGGCTGAGGTTCCACGATTTTGCAGCATCGCAGGAGGATTACTCCACCCAACACACGATCTTCACTGGCGAGAAAGGGCGAGCCTGAGGACAAAGATAGACATCACACTGAATATGTAGTGACCAGAGACTAAAAATAAACAACCTACTGGCACTGTTATCAAGTCTGGATGCTGCAGCTATACAAAATTTTAAATATATTTGTCTATGGAAATCATTTTTTTTTACATTATCTATTGTATTTTATTTGTTTAGGCGCAAATTTAAAATACTACATGTAATCTAAATCTCCCTTCTGACTATGAAATATTTGACTTAACTTGTGGGCAGTGCACAAATTAGTTTATAAACTAATTCAAAAATATGTGTATAATGCTTGATAAATGTGCTCACAATGTTGAAACATTGGTGACTGAAAACAAACAAGGCTCATACGTTCATGTATCAAATATGAAACGCTCAGCCTCATTTCATTAGTTATGGCAATGAGACGTGTAATGCATTCAACAGTGAACCTCATCTGTGTTTGTGCGCTGTGACTGCAGGCGTCCGAGGATCCACAGAAGTGACAGCAATATGAGCACAAAACCCCTGTTCTCACTTCAGATACCTTTTAAATCCTCTAGCTATCCTTAACTTTGAAGTAGATTCAGTCATTGTAATGTGCACATCGACTCCTTTCGGCAGAGACAGGTTCTTCACTTACAAAAGATGCTGAAAATGAGAGATCAAATTGACAAGTGAAGGGTTATCACAACCGAGGAATTATCTTGATTTAGTTTTTTTGAGAAGTTGAGAGACTGTGAGGTTGTTTTTTTTTATGGTCTTTGGAATAATCATGGAAGACTGATAAAGAGAAGAGATTCAACTCAACTGAACCCTTCGTTTTGAACATTGTCTTCTCCATAAAAAAGGTTGGTTCCATGCCATTGTTCTTTTAAAATCTTCCAAAAAAAAACCCTCAGTTCCTTTTCTCATGATTCACTTCCTTTATAAACTTTTTTCAGTCTGTCATTACAAGAAACTCAAGTTGTTTCTCAATTCTAATGGGAGATGGGACTAAACGCTAGCATGTTTATATGAGTAAACTAATAGCATAACTCAGTTGTAGAATCCAATGTGAACTTTTGACTGTTACAGTTCTGGGATTATATTATACCACAAAACCATGACGTAACCACATGTAGGAAAAAGCGTAACTGAGGATCATTATTGTATTGTGTAATAATAACGAGAGGGAATTACTGTATCCTCAAAAGCGCTTTCAGTCTTTTTGGTTTGCTGGTGTTTTGCGGAAAAAATATGATGTTGACTTTATGAAGCCTGGCAAAATCTCATTGTCACAGATGTCCTCGAGCACGTTGACCGACGGCTGGAAATGTGGTCAGACTGGTGGTCATTCTCAGGCATAGAAAACAGGATGAAGTCATTTAGCAGACATTAAAAATAATCCATACACTCCCTTTTGATGCTAGTTTCCCCCAAAGTTTGCAGTGCGTCATGCGATTTCACAACATCTGTTTGTTTTTCATGACTGCTGTGTACGAAAAGTCGCGTCCATATGTCCACGGTTTGTAACTCACTGATGAATTTGTTTTGCATAGCCTCCAGCAACGCTTGGTGGGCATCTTCAGACTGCATGGCAGACGAGCATTCCCGAGCGAGCATGGTGCGGATCAGATGTTCTCCGCAGCCTAGAAGGAGACAGAGAAATGAAAAAGATGTTCTTCAACACAAGCATATGGATGCAATTACTGAAATTATACTTCTATTTGTATCAGCAGTTTACTCTGAAAGGACTTTTACAGCTTGATGAGTCACACAATTATGATCAGTTCAATATGCACAAGCCTAGAAGGATAAGTAAATAAAAGGTGATGCTCTGACATACAGGAGTATTCCAGAATATCACATTTTCTTAGACCACCTTACAGCATAGTTTACGTTATTCTAAAGTGGATTTCAACAAACCCCAACTTAAATTCCAGCTCAGACATACATTTAGCAACATATAAAATTTATTTTTATCTGTATGTTATTACTGTACTGTTTTTTAACTATGCCATATGAAGCTATTCTTCTTGAACACTGACTAGAAATACTGAGTAAAAAGATCCAAAAGATTTGACGGCTTTAACAGCGGCATCCGAAGATCCATTATGTTCTTGAACTTGAGCTCTTGAGTTTTCTCTACATTAACCTAAACATAGCTGCCATGCATCTTTTGCCACTAAACTTTTTGTTTGTACTGGAAATTAAGGATTACAGGACGTATTGATTCCAATGTACAGCAGGAAAGTGGTACCAGAACCAGATGCTAATTCCAGAGTTTCATCATATTTGAGGAGGCGAAGTCATATGGTTTACATGACAGAACACATGCCGGATGAAGCTCGATGGTGGTTCAAAGTTAGTGAAGATAAAGACACGAAGTTCAGGAACGTGGTTAAAGAGGACATAAAGGGGATAGGTGCGACTAGGAAGGATAATCAGAGGACTTCTGACAGAAATATTGAAAGATAAGGAATGTCATTTGCAATGAAAGAAATATACATTTCTCGCCAAATTAGATGGCATAAGCTCCAGCCACCATAAATGAATGTGAATGAATGAAACCAATGCCTGCAGCAAAACATTTATTGTGGGGCGTAGGGTTGTAGTGGGGACCATCAAACCTGAAACTGAGTAGAGACCAAGACCCATGACAGGGACGAGACTATGACCAACACCGAGTAAAATACAAAATAAAGTGCTTGTTTATTCAATGAAAGCATTTCAGTTCTTGGTTTATTTTGAAAAATGGCAACCATTTCTATCGAAGGAAGAACAAAAACATTTGCGTCTTAAGCTTCTGTATCGTCTCGGTCTTGGTCGCAACTAGGGCTGTGTATTTGCAGGTATTTTGCAATATGATACATATCCCGATACAGGAATGGTGATACCATATATTGTGATAGTTTAAGTTCAGCAACATACTGTAACAACAAGAGCAATTATTTTAAGGGGGCAAATTCTGTCGTCACGTTCCTTAATCAGCAAAATAACTAAATCTAGTATTAAACACGTGACAAATACAGCAGCATATCCAACTCTCTATGTATTAAATATCGAACCTAGAATATTGATACAATATTGCACAATCATGTACTGCAATACTTGAGTGCATTGATATTTTCTTGTACCCATAGTCTCAACGCGGTCTTTGAAAGTTGGTCTTAGTATGCTCTGGTCTGGGGTTGGGTGGTCTCGATTACAGCACTAGTGCAGCGACAGTTGATATTTATCGCCTTTCAGATTACTGCTTATAGTTGAGTTACATAATAATTTCATTTTTACTTCGGTTCAAGGCGAGTGTGGAATTCATAAAAGTATAAAGAGAAATCAAATATTTAAGAGGCAAAGTTGGACCTATAAAAGTGTGCAGGCAGTGACCACAAATGTCTCGCTTTTCCTTTTCCAACTTCCCAGTTGCAGCATGGCAGGTGTGCATTTTATATATCTCTATTCAGTGCAACTCATTGATAAATCACCAATATCATGTTGTTGCCAAAAAGAACAGCAATCATAATTGGTTGAGAAAGTTTCTAGTGTTAAAGTCTGCATTTCCATAAGGAAGCAGGAACTGGAAACAAAAGCAGGCAGGAGGGAAAAAAACCCCATAAAGACGAAAGAATAGAGTTGTGTTGTTTGTGTAAACATAAATGAAGGCCTTGTAAAATATCAGGTAACTACAACAGAACTGAAAGCAGGCCTGTAACTATGGAGACCAGCTGCCTGCAGCGATTTGACGTTCTTTTTAATGAGAGCAGAATGTTGAATTGGCCAGGTACTGTGTCTTTTCTGCCGTGTGTTTACCATAAAGTGCTGGATCCTAGAGGAGCCAGGAGAGTAAAGACAGCGGAGGGAGAAGTGCCGAAAGTGACTTGGACTAGACCAGTGATTTGGAGAAAACAAACTTTCCCAACAGGTCAAGATATCAAGATTTGGGTCAGGAAATCACGGCAGGAGTAAACACTGACGTTTGTGTATGGTCTTGTTTGCTGGCACCAGCCGCTCAAATGCCAGCCGCCAAGGAATTACCCGCCCACATGAGCCACATGCTCCAAAACAAACTCAAACCGTGGTGGTGAGTGGATTTAGATGGAATGACGGGAAAGAAGAGTGACATAGAGGGTGACGACCGTGCTGCTCATGTCAGGAGGAAAATTCTGCCTTTCTGTTTCTTTTGATGGAAATGCCTTTCATGTTCGGAAATGAAAAGCAGGTGTTGTACTGGAACACACGCATTATGTTCTGCTTCCACATAAGGACGGGTGTTACTTCAAAGGCTCGGCCACAATATAGAAGACAGAGGATGAGGTGAAAATATATGCAATAAAACCTCCACGTCAAACTTAGCTCACAGCAATGAAACCACTCGAAATACCCAAATTACACCTAATAATATTTGAAGCGGAATCTATCTCAAAATAACAATTCTATGGAAAAGACTAGAACAGAACCACAATTTAAACACGCAATCATTTCTTACTTATAGACTCTCAAAAAGCTAAACGTCTGTTCAAGACGCACACTCAGGTTTGTTCCACTTGTCACCAAGCAGTAGTGGTAATGGTGCTGTCTGACAAAACAAAAATGTTTCTCAGTTGCAAAGGGGAAAATGAATTGGCTTGAAAACAAAAGAGACCTACGAGCTCAAGTCCATAAAGAATAACTTATAAAGAAGAGCTGCCCTTACAGCTACTGGAACCTAAATCCACTTGGTGTCCACTTTTAACTAAAAATTTTCTCAGAAAAATCTCGATTAGTCTACTTCAAGGATGTTGTAGTTGTGGCATCACATTGTATAAATGTGGTGCACCTGAATTTGGCGAGCAAAAAAAAAAAAAGGTTATGTATTTTATACAAGATTAATGTGCGTGAATTCATCTAGTTGGTTAGCAATTCATATCTTTAAGTCGGTAAGCAAAAATTGTCTAGATCAACCGGTCCAAGTTTGACATCTGAGAACTTATATGGACAAAGCATTTCTTGTACTATAGATACTATAAATAAATACCTCAGATTCTCACCTCCTTTTGGAAGCGGCATCACCTTAACATGTGACATATCCGATATCAATCGGATCTCTATCACCTTCGTATGCGGCGTTTGAGAACATCAAAAGTTTCAGGGTGCCAGGGTTTTTTGATATCCGATCCATATTGAATGGCACTGAAGTAACCATGTGGAAAGGGGGCCACTGAGTCACACGCAGACGTCAGATCTAATCCCCCAGGGCTATAAGATGTATGTACATATTGCACAAACATCCACTTACATAAGGTTCCTTGTGTCAATCATGAAGCAGGCATTCAATGAAAGAGTGCAGGAAAATTGTAAGGAAAAACATCATGTAATCTTTATTGATTGCAAACTGCGGAGTTGACTAAACCAACAATAACATGTCAAGGTTATTGCTGTGTATCAGCTATGTCTCTTTGTCGCTGCTTATTTGTGATCATCCACAGTGGAAAAGCCTTAGGGGATTTGAAAATGCTGGACATCTTATGTACATATGACTTTAGCCTAAGCCTGTCTGCTCCAATCAAATCATCCGTCCTGAGAAGGATTTGGCTTCAGATCTACTTCAAAAGATTTTTTTTTAATGTTCCCCAGGAGCTACGTCTCAGAGCGAGACATCTATGCATCTTAAAGAGGTAGAGCTGTTTCTTCAATGCATCAAACAATTCTATGAGCGTGTAACACGTCTTTATAATGGCAGATTAAACGCACCAACGTCTTTGTCTCTCTCACATTGTTTCAGTTAAAACCGCAAAAAGCCACAGTTGAAGGAAGACACCAACCGTTCTGCCATGTGCGCCATATGGGCTTCTTCAACTTTGTTTTTAACCACACACTTTTCAAAGTTGGAATCTTGAAAGAGTGAAATACATCATAGAGCTAGAGTTCAGTGGCAAGACATGTGAGGCAAGTGTGATATTTCAGCTCAAGAAAACGTCTACATTTATTTTCATTGACTGCAACAACGTGTTTTGCTGGGTATTTTTCAACTCCGTTCCATTTAAAAACAGAGTAAAGGAGGATCATTTCTTATATTAATTGGATTGATCCATAGTAAGCAGTCTTGCAGCTTGTGCTGAGCCACAGGATATACTTACAGTAGTTTATCTGCAAGTGTTCTTATTTACCTATTTGTTACCATCTTGACTGTTTAATGTAGCTGAACCTGAACTGATGGGTTGGCTACGATCACAGGTTCTCACAGACATCAAACAGCCTGAAAACACATGATATTCACAAGCAATGATCATTCAGATAAGTCACAAACAATGAAACGCTTTCTTCACAGAAGTAGTTTGTTTCTGTGGGATAAACGGCCGACCTCTTTTCCGAATATCATTAAACCGACAATTTTAACAACGGAAACTCGACAGGCTTGCCAATCTGATTATTTGTGCTTTCCACTTCTGCTTCAATGGAAACCAAAGGCGACCACCTACTGTACGTTATTCAGCTTGCAAAGCTGCAACCGCGATGGTGATAATCCTGAATCAGCAAAAAAGTGGAAGGAAGTCTGTCTTAGAAATGGTCTCAACGGTGATCTAAGAATGAACTACTCTTGTCCCTTCACTGACATCCCATTTACAGAAAAAGTTTCAGCCAGTGGTTAATTTTTGGGTTTCTCTTGCATGGATTTCACATTATACTTGGATCCTTGGAGCATCTTCTTCGAAGCTATGATTCCACTGTGAACTCAACTGTGAACATGGCCTTCATGGTGCAAAATTCTCTGCTTAAACGACAGTGAATAGTCTCTCGGGTGACATTAGTGACTTCTTGAAGGCGTGCTACACATATTATTTGGCTTGACTTCTCTGTGAACTCACTGCGATCCTCCAGAAAGGTCTGTTCATACCAAACAATCCTGCCCATTTCCACCCCAAATTGAGTGTGAAATGCATCCAGACTTCTGACTTCACCACTTAAAACGCTCTGTCTTTTAAGGAAAATAAAATAACAAAAATCAGTATTGTTTAGCTTTAAAGTGAAATAGAATGAGGTTTCCATGTATAAATCCTTGCTATTGGGTCAGGTTTAATAAAAAAAATAATTCAACAAGATGAGATAAATGGAAAGATACCTACTGATGAGATACTTTGGTCACAATAAACTCCGGAGCCAAGTGTGTGACTTGCATTTTATGTGTGGTCATTTTAAAACTGGAGATGAAATCACAGCCCTGCGTTCTACTGCACCCCAGTGGTTTTCCTTTATCATGCCATAGCAGGTGTCCCACTCTGAATGCCGCTGCAAATCCAAAGGGCTTTGCGCGGCACCTGGCATGCAGATGACTAACAAAGAACACAGAGAGATGACTCAATCATCTGAGGAAGTGACTGATGAAAATCACCGAGCAGGAATGGCTGGAGGTCATCGGAAAATATTATCAGGCTTTACGAAGTTTGAGGGGCCAAAAAGGAGACTCACGTTTAATATGTTTCTGATTTGTATCATCTGTAAAACAATACTAGAAGGAGCACTACACACAACACAGATATCACAGTGGGGAGTGTGCCGGAATACCTGAAGTACTCACTGCAGTGGAGTAAAGGTTTTTGTGAGAGGCATTTTCAGCCCAGCAGCCACATCCATAGTGAGCAGCCTGTGGAGAGAGATATTTCAAATAGTAGAAACTCAAGCTAACACACAATCAGGGAAGCAAACCTGAAACCAAAAATACTATGACAAAATCAATTAAAACAGAGTGTGAAGAATTACATGAAACATAAATCAATAAAAATATTCAAATACGGATATCATTTTTATAGATTTAAATAGTCTCTTTAGGCAGAACATTTTATTTTGGGGCTAATATTTTCAAGCAGAGAAAATCTGGGTGGTAACCTGTATGAAAGACAAGACCCTCCAGGAGCACAACTGTCGAAAAACCTCCATTTATTCATGCATTTATTTTGGCCAACACAGTGGTATTCCATTGCTAATTTTCTTCAAGAGAACATTTTGTCCTCGAGGTCAGATTACCTGGCCCACTCTGCCAGGGTGTTTCATGGCCAAACCTCCGCTGGACACTGCTGCAGCTACATTCCCATCCTGGTCAACAACAACTGCTCCAACTGTGTCAAGGCACCCAGATCCGTTCCCCTGCATCAGGTGAGGGGAAATAGAGTGAACCTTAACAAGCAAATCTGCAGTCTGCAGCAAAGTCAAAACGTTACTGCTAAAATATAATTTTGATAAGAGACATTTTTTATGGTTAAGAAAAATTCATCCTTACTAAAAAAAAAAAATCAGAGGTATTTATTTTTACTTTTTTTTTCTTATTTTTTTACTTGATTTTATTTTTGATTTTTCCAAATCAAACAATGGACACATATTTTTTATTCATATTCCAGAATTACTGAAGACATATTTAGAATATGGTTTGATATATTATATATTTTAAATTACACATGTCGAGAACGCCTCATTCAATAGTCAGATGGTTTCATGACACTTTTCTTGCTGTTATACTCAACTTTTCCCATACAGAACATTGTTTAAAGCATTTTTATTATTCAAATAGAATATCCAATTAAAAATATGTACTATATTTTGGTTCCACTTTACTTGAATGAAGCCTCTATGATGCATTACTAACATTACTACATTAAAAAGTGCATTTAAAAATGCAATAACATCTTCATAGAAGATGTTATGAATGTTCATGTATGACATGTAACACGTATTGCAATTTATAATGAGATTATTGACTATTATAAGGTGCAGAAATGAAAGAATAGTGTTATATTATCTCAAACAATATACCATGAGATTAGGCTAAGGGTTAGGGTTATACTTAGTGTTCATGATAAAGGGCTGTTGCGTCTTTATAACTAGATTAAGTTAATTCCCAACCTATAACATTTTATAAACCTTCATAAGTTGCCAAACATTATTACAAACATTCCTAACATATTCCGGAAACTTTATGAATGCATATACTTCTAATGCAATATAGATGAGTCTCTTAAATCAAGTGTTCTTACATTCAGAAGATAATTTGTATTGCATAATCTGAAATACAAAGCAATGACATAATTGCTCAATTTTTGCTACTTGTATGAGACGTCAATGTAAGAATAAATATTTGAGTAACTTACTCATATTGTCATGTCTTGTGCAAATTGAATTGCCCTGCCCATAGCAGCTATCCCATTAATAACCATCAATGCAATTAAAGAACGCAGCAACAAAAACATTTCCAGTGCAAGAGTCGCCGACGGTGGCGGCTTGACTGCACTAAATAGCCACAGATAAATCAATATTAGGAGGCCAAGCAGGTTTGTGTAAACACGCATGTGACAGATTAGAACTCACGGCAGCACAGACCTTTAACGCTCATTAGCAAACAAGCCATTAGATGCACGACTCTGCCGCCGGGTCATTTACAAGGTGAAGCTGCCTGAATCAACAAACAGTCCAATGTGAGTGTATATTTTGGATGACTTTGTATCTGAAGAGAAGAGATGAGTGGTTCTGTTGCTTCATGCCTTAAAAAAAATCCGGCATTATGAAGGGATTTACTTGAATTGAAGGCACATAACCCTTCAATTTCCAAAGCAGAGTAATCTGATAACTGCACTTCACTTCAATGAGACTCACATTTTCACTTGATTGTCGCAATTTCTTGACTTGATTATTTCCTGCGTCCATTCCTTCCGCAATCTCCATCTTCCTCTTGTTTCTCTTGTAGGCTGACAAACTGAACTCTGGTTGGAGACATTCAAAGTTTCAGTTCATCGGAGGATTTTGATCTGAGGTGTTGAGCATGATAGTGAGATGCCATCCATCCTTTTAGAATACATGACAATAAATGTTCAATCCGGCTGAGAAAGAGAGCATGGTTCCTAAACTGACGTCATTATTTCCAATGTTCACAGTGAGCTCAAATTAAACAAACCCTAAATACTCACTTGTTGCCATCTTCTCTGAAGAGCATGGTGTGATTCCATGGCTGATGGCCCAATCCTGTGCTCCTCTGCCCACTAGAAAGCTTGAAATAGAACAGTACAACAACAATGAAATATGACACACCATCTTATTGATAAATGATAGAGAGGCATGACAATCACCAGGGTGGGATTCGGCCAGCGGATAGTTTCCCTTTCTGTGCCTCACTAAGCAGGCGGTTTGCTACCAGCACAGGATTCTTAATCCCTAATAGAAAACACACACACACACACAAAAAATATGTCATTAAGAATATTGCTCATCAGATATGGATATAAATTTGATAAATACAGGCATTAATGCATGCATATTGGATTGTTATTATGTGTTTCACTTCCAACGTAGGAACAAGTTTGTGCTTTGTGCAAGGCTGGTTTCATAATGTGGCTAAATATGTACACAATGTTCAGTGCCAGCTTTCACCCCTCAGCTGATGTTTGGAATCAATCATGTGTTCTTGCAAAACAACAGCTTTTGTTGACAGGACTCAATGAAAAACGCCCTGTGAATGCATCAACAGCGTGCCTCACTTAGTCCTCAGGCATTCAATGTGTGGTCCACCAGTGCCAGTGGTACCTGTGGTTAAAAGGTTTGGATCCATTTCTTCCCATTGACCATTCAAATCTGGGTTGATCTTAATGAATTCAACGAGATGCTGAAGCTTTTTCTATTTGAAACAGACCACTGAACATTACAGGCGGCATCGAGGCACATGTGTGTAAGTGTGTGTAGTTGGTCACCACTGATGGCACCGACAGCTCCATAATGCAGCGATTTCCCGTCCATGATACTGGCATCACACTCTATTTCCCCAGACAGGTTAAGGTTTGAACCCATGCCGGCATTCGTAAATGGGGAATCCTAGCAGGATGAAACATAACCTTGTCAACTGTCAGAGGAGACATATAGCATGCCAAACAATGTTTCAATCCTTTCAGAGGTCTTCAAACACAACAATGAAACCATGTCAATTTTGTTTATCCCAGTAGGTGGACAGAATGTTGGCTGAATGTTATTTAATTGCAGTCTTCAGTGTTTTGCTTTTGACACAGTGAATCAGTCTTTCCTGTGGGCTGCTAAAACAACTTTGTAAACAATAATTATGAACGGACCTTGACAAAACCATTAAAGCATTTATGTAAAGAACCTCCCAGGCCAAAAACAACTAAAGTTAGCTTTTATGTTAATATTTTCAAACTTCATATTGAGTGATATTTACCATTCCTGTCACCAAGCCATTACAGTGAACATTCTTCCTCACATAAGTTTCCTACTCAACTGCCTTTCATTGCTGCAAACTTGCTGATGTCGACAGCCATTATGAGATCACTCAAGTGCAGACGGGGAACACTAGACCATGATTGAGCACAGTGTAAAAAAAAAAAAAAAATTCAAACCTTCTCTGGACACATTTGCAGCTGCAGAGTTCATGAACATCATTATTTCTTGATCCAAACGTTTTCTGAAGACAATTATCCCTTACATCATCCAACAGGATGTGCGTACATGCATCAGAGGTCAGAGCCGTTTTGGATAAACACATGCATATGCCAAATTATATGTGTTATCTTTAATAACACTTTGGATGCTGCTATTCGTCTAAGACCTCAGGCTGTCTTCAATATGGAAGTTTTGCAATCGCAGTGGTGTGGTGTATTTTGAAGGCTGACGTCAGTGAACAAACCTCCAGCTCTACAAGTGCTGCAGCCACTGCTTCCACTGCATGCGCTCCTGCTTTGAGCAGATCCACAGCCTGGAAGAAACAAGTACACAATTCTTGCTTTGAGAAGAATGAGAGCTGACCTGGTGATTATTTCCAAGACAATTGAGTGACGTCAATTAGCGTTTATTTTCACGATGTGATATCTAGTGACATCCAGTGGTCTCCTAGTAGAATACATCTACTAAACAAATAAAGAAAAGGTCAAAAGGGTGTGGTAAGGTAATTATATTCATATAACACCCTGAAAAGCTACTTACTAAGGAAGCCATGAAGAGGGCAAGACTAGTGCTGACTAGTGGGGACAACTGATGGTGACATTAATAAAATAAAGAATAATCTTTTTTTAAATTTTTAATACATATATATGACCAATACAGTGTGCTACTACTATAGTGCTGAACACCCTGTGTAATTAAATTTCCTCACTAACATCTAAATACATTTACAAAGCTATGAATATTTGAGATTATTTAATACTAATAAAATTACAATTAATAAGCAGGTCCATTGAGTAGTTACCTTTTGACAGGCTCTTTTGCACACATGCTTGTACTCCTTGGCTTTGGATTCAGAATGGTATCCAGCACCTGAAAGCAATCGTCACACTTAACTTAGATAATGACTGTAATGCAACATATAGCAACATAGTACATAGCAATATACATAATTACTTTGCATCTTAATACAGGTTTGTTTTATATATTAGTCATATTGGTATCATTATGGTGGAGAGAGAAGAAGTATGATGTCTGACCTGCATGCACCAGAACAAATCCTCCCACATTTACACGTTTACTTTCCTCCACTTTGTTGGACCATGAGTTGACCAAGATAACAGAAGGATCTTCATCTGAATTCACTGGACTTTCCATAACCCCTGCATAACGCAGTAAGCCTATAATGGCGGATATCACCCAAGTGAGAAGGTCATTGTAGGAGCATACCTAAAAGGACAACATTTTTCACATCACTTTATTGCAGAACATATATTACTTGGATCATACTGTAAGTATCAGGTTCAATAGGGTGGATCTATCGGTTTTTATATTTCCATAAAAGACAAATTACTATGATGACACTATAAAATAAGCACAATAAAATTCGTGAACACGAAAAAAATGCGCATTTTTGATCACTAAACTTATTATTTACAAGCATTGTTTTTTTGCTTGGGTTATTTTGCAAATTAGTGTCATTAACAAAACACGTATCATGTTTACGTTTGTTATCGTCCAGCTACTTTTTAATCCAACACGATCCTTAAAGAAGAACAAACCTGACACGAGAGATTCACAGGAGACAGACTGGATGTTTGTTATTGTTAGCACGAAAGCTAACGATGCGCGATCAAACTCAACGACGATGTTAGCTTACAAGTTGCGCTCGTCCACGATGAGCGGCAGTCTGTGCGAAGATCAGGAGCTTGTTTCACATATGTTCAACAGCTGTTTCGCCTTTAGTTTCAGCAAAAATAAACTTTGCCGTCACCTCACGTAGCTAGTAATAGCGGGTTAGCTGACGAGTCATCGAATACTTCCTGGTTCAGATACACGTTGCTAAGGAAGTGACGTATAGTTAGACGTCACGTGTCAAAACACTTACTTTTCAGAAAGACCCGTTGTAATTCAATCGAATCTTAAAAATTGCCCCCCGCGATGAGTGCCGTGAGTGTATCATGAAATGTGCTGCATAAATATGAATTAATTGTCAAACATTGCTCGCAATGATTAAATAGTCAGACTAAAAAATAAAGGTTGCAAAAGTGATATGAATTTGTTTAAATTTTATTTAAAATAATTTGTTTGCAGTGTAACAAAGAAAAGATAATGAAACAAAGATTCCATTAACTTTTGGAGAAAGTGTGAACCAAAACGCTTTTTATATGATATTATTTATATATATTATTTTATCTTGAAGGTGTCTTAACTTACTCAATTTTTGATATCACTGATTAGAAATAATAGTTTTATCATCTTAAAATGCACACAAGACATGTGTGAGGACAAAAGGAGAAACATCCCTTCGTACTGTGTGATGTATTTTTTTTTCTTTTTTCCTTGCAATGAGTCAACAGAGATGAAAGTATTCTACAAAATAATTAAGAAGTGTTGGGGGCCACAGTGTTAAAGGGAGGCTGGTGAGGCTTGTCAGTGTTGTTTTAGTATTGCGTACCATCCAATCTCTGTGGAAACTGCTGTTGTTAATAATGGTTCGCAGGAAAGAAAGATCACTTATCTGCATTGACCACACATGCTGCACATGTGATTCTTTTGAGGCTTTGTTCAAAGACAATGAGTTACTTAAGGCATGGAAAATACTTTCAGATCAATATTAATCAAATGACAGATCAGTGGATGTTCGCCCTGCCACTGCCAGTTTAAGCTGGGTACCATACTTTTTATGATGTTTTTGATCTATCTTAAACTGCATTTATTTATATCTTCAGTTATTTATATTTTAAGTTCAATGGCCACCACGTTTGGACCTCTTGCCATAGCTGAAAAAAGGTTATTTGCTGTATACTTATATGAAAACTAGCATTTTCATCTTATTCCATGGTAAAATTGAACGTTATTTTGGATGTCTTTCTTAAGCATAGAGAAACCAGGGCGCCTTGGTCTGAAGAGATCTGTCTGATGGGTCTTAGAGTATTATATACTGTTTAATATACAAAGATTTGTTGCAACACATTTCACAATGAAAACAAACCACAGGAATCCTGAAGGGAAAGAAAAATCACTGCCTGAGACTTTTCAGTTCCAAGTAAGCAGACAAAACAAAGAGACTGAGAGCACTATTACATTCATCTCTCATTCAAAATGTGTGAAATGAATTGTTGAAATCATAGTGGAAACATGTGTCCTGGAAAATACAAACCCTAATATGAAAACAGCGCAGTTGGAAATTTATAGAGACATTAATGGCATATAAAACTGAAGCTAAAAGCGGAATGTTTTTTGGTCGATATCAAACAGACATTTGAAGACACATGGATGGAAGTGTGTATCAGATTAAAACCAGTCTTGCCTGAGGTTTTTGCCTCCTTTCAATTAAAATAGTTTCAACATGTGCGGGACAGATGAGTGACATAAAAGTATGTGTCAAGATACAGTCAATGATATTGGTTGATGAGTGTTTGATTTATGTGAAAGAAACCGCAACAAACATTGGATTGTAAAATGTGCGCAGAAGATATTCAAGAGGTTTAGCTTCACACAAATGTGGGCTATATTTGAGAATGTTTACAGCACTCTGTTACTACAGGCTCTCTGTCAAAATTCATCATCGTGATGTTAGCCTCAGGTCTTTCAGAGTATCTCCGCAAAATTAAAATGTTTTGCACACTGAAAATTCAAGGCACCTGCTCAAAACCTCAGGGATCCTTTAAGAAAGCAAATCTAATCACCGGCACCAACAAGGTTAAGCTGCAAACGCAAAAGCCAATTACTGAACTAAACAAGTGATGTTTTTAGCTTGGAAACTGGAGCTCGATCAAATCCCACCATTGAAATGTATTTTTTTATGCAGCTTATAGATGTTGACTTTTGAAGATCTTTTGAAACACATCGTGAATAATGTATTCTATAATCTGCAAGCAATGCATTTAGGAGTGTTACCACCTCCACCTGCACTGGTTTGAGGGCTTATTAGTCACATCACAAACCACTAGATTCGCCTGTTCTTGGCATCCTCCTCAGCTAGAGAAAAATTACTATGTTGTGAGCAGCTCCTGCATCGTTTCATCATTACACTGTAGATGTGGCATGTGGGGCAACCATAACCACCCCTCAGTATTGTGTATTTTAATTGTTTTTGTCTTCATTTTACATCAATATTTATTTATTTTTTAAGTTCAGTAAAATCAAAGATAATGGGTAGTGCTCAAAAAGTAACATTTATACCTCAAACGCCTACACAAGGCCATAAGCTGAAACAGAAACTCTATCAAAGCCATTCATTCCCACATGAAGCTTTTCTACAATGATTCTAGATGGTCGCCTCATAATGATTCACACTAACGTTTGTAAATGAATTACAGACATCTCTAGTCACCAAAAGAGTGTCATTGCAAACTCAATCTCCAAACTTGGGTTTCTTTGAAGTGATAAATGATAATGACTCCACATTGCCAACCATGTCAATACATACCTCATGTTCATAATAGCACGGTAGAATGCTGCCATCTAGTAGTTTGGTTTCGACATTGCTGACATTTAAAATTTTGAAACGGCAATTATCACTTGTATATATATCCACCAGAGGCTGTAATTTAACCGGCTCAATAGTGCATCTAAGTTTGTCAATTCATTGTCATTCTCAGCAGCTTGATATGAAATCAGAAATATTGATGCTATTTAATCAACCCATACCCCCCACAAGAGTTCAGTTTATTCAAAGAATCTAAAACTGATTTTTTTTATTTAACAGTCTCTGACTATTTATTTCTCTTAATGTTACACAACTTGTTTTTCTGGACGATTCTGGTGATTTAAGGAACAGATGGGTGTGGAGCAGACCTAACACAAGAGATGACAGACGGTGGTCATTGGAACCAGCACACATGACAGCCGGGCGTACTGGTCTGATCTTTTCGGCATGAATGCTGTCCTCTATCATGGAGCTTGGTCGTCCAATATATCTTTATTTAAGCCAGAATGATAACAATCCAACACTCTCTTACAGTATCCACGCATTTGACATACAGTAGTATCATTGTTCCCGGGCATAATGTTGCAAAATGTACTGTATAAGTATGTACTCCTCCTCAAGAAAGTAAAGCATAAGTGAAATTCGATTTTTGATAAAGCAATATTTTTAAATGAAAAATGGCATAGACCTTTATTCCCAATGTGATAAAAAAAATCCTTGGTCATTATCTGAATAAAAGGGTATACAACACAAGTGAAACCTTTTTAATACCCATCACAGTGAAGCTTCCAATCTGAAAAAAGGAGATATCCTGCTAAAAGTGCAACTTACTACTTACTAACAACTAGACTTCAATTTTTAATGTTCCTTTTGTATTAAAAAACATAAAAAGATATATGTTAGAATTAGGATAAATGCAAGAACATTTATCTAAGCCAACAAAAAGGCTTGGATAAATGCATGTTTTCTTGTTATCCAAGAAAACACGGAGGAAAAGAATAATAATAATAATAATAGTAACAATAATAATAATAATAATAATAATAATAATAATAATAATAATAATAATAATAATAATAATAATAATAATAATAATAATAATAATAATCATATCACCTCTCATCATGTCAGATTGAAAAAAATCCATCCACGGAAAATTCATTCACTTGACAAATAATACAGTCATTAACATTTATTTGGCTTTCTGTGGAGGACCTGAATGTATTTGTATTTGTTAATTCATTTCTTACAATTTTTTTTATCAGCGGCAGAAGAAGGTGAAGGAGGTGAAGGTAATTAATTTCTATGACTGAGTAGTTAATACTCATCAATTTTATGTTTGCAAATTATTGATGTCAAAATGTAACATTAAAAACAGGATAAAAGTCATGATGAATTCACATTTTACTTAACAGTCATTGTTTTTTTTTTTACTCTTCTTTTATAAAAACAATATTTTATACTGGCATTTCTCACCCTCTGAGGGCAGAAACACGGTTTATTATTTAATGATATCGTAATTATATACACATTGCCAAGAGCAGAACCTTGTCATGATAAATCTGTCTCTAAATTAGGAAGGTGCAATTTAACTACCGGGCGTTATTAAACAACTCACACCTCAGGAGGACGGACCAGTGAGAACAAACACCCAACCCTGCTTCACCGCGGCAAACACATCATTTGATTGACATTCAACATCAGCAAATCGTGAGGTCACTTCCCATTTCGCTGCAGCCAATCACGGCGCGCAGGCTCGTACACATCTCCCACGGCGCAGTCACGGTAGGTTGAGCCGAGTGAGGTCCACTGATATTTGACAGCTTCACAGGTGAGACGTCCGTCCAGCGGCTGCTCCACTTTCTGGTTTTTTTAACTGACGGAACGCAACTCACTGTGAGTCTGGGGTTGCCACACTCAAAAAACAACCACTCGAAGTCCAATCACGCCGGCAGCATGAGCAAAAAGAAAAAGGACTGGAAGACTGAGAAAGGTAAGGTTTGTTTTGAGGGGGGTCTCCATTATCATCACCATCACCAGCACCATGGCAGAGATTGAGACAGTGCCAGGAGGCTGACACGCTCTCATCGTGCTGCGGTGGACACTTGTTTTACAAAGATGCTGCGTCTGTGAAGCTGCCGCCAGTGTTCGTCTGACTCCAAACTAGCTTACAATGAGTGCACTGACTGAATATTGAGGTGTTCTTCTGGCACCCACTAGCATGTCCCGCCTCCCGTCCACCTGTATGATGCTCCGCATATACAGAATTTGTCAAAGCATGTTTGTCATCATCATCAACAGTACTGGGATGCTCAAATATACGACGGTGTCCACACTGTTCATGCAACTTCATTCAATCGCTCTCAGCCACTTGTCCCTCTCCTGGAGTCCAGGGGGCCTGGGGTCTATCCCAGCTGGATAAAAATGGAGGCAGACACCCGTGGACAGGTTGCCACTACATACAAATTGGGGCCCCTAGTTTTGTGCCTTGAAACTGAGGGGGGAACTTAGAGATTCCACAGGAAACCATGCTTCCATAGACATCCACATGCACTAGTTTAAGTGGGATTTCCTGTTTCCCCGATGACTTACTCAAGCCAAGTCACTCCCATGTGAGTTTAAGATCTCATCAGCTGTTTCTTCTTTTTGTTGGTAATATAAGGAAAACTAAGGAAAGCAACAATGTGAAGTCTCTTATTATCTGCCTGGATCTATACCTTCATTCATAGCAACTTCTAGTCAGCATCAGGTCACAATTCCCCTACACCAGTTAGCAAGAATATTTCCAGTGAAAACATGCAGAATATTCAGTGCAAGAGTAGATCATTGTCTATGTTTAGGGTGCTATTAGATTCGATGTCCTTTATTTGTCCTACGGTGGGAAATTCAACAATGTAGTTTGACAATGTGGTGTAGACTCACAGCAAGAAGATTGTAGTTACAAATCCAATACGAGATGACTTTGGGTTTTTTGGTGACGTTTGTATTTGTCTGTCTAAAAGTGCACAATGGAGTTTCACCATGTGGTCAGGTGTGCCTTCAGCCCTTTTCCTGAAATATTGGGAATACAGTATGAGGTGGAAGGTGAAATCATGCACACCAAAAAGTTTTTTTTTTTTTTTTTGATCCATGTCTCAATATATGTTGTGCATCACTTTTATGACTATGCTTCATTCTTTTTTCTTTCAATGTTCCTTTTATTGAATTTTCATTGATGAACAAATTATACACATCACAAAAAAGTAAATAGTACTAAATAAAAACAAACTAAACCCCGCTCTCCCCTCCCCTGAGCTTCAATCTTCATTTGGACACTCCCCAAAGCTCAGGAATACATGAAATGAAGGCTTTGCCTTTTGGCTCAGCTCTGTCTTCACGGTGACAGACCAATACTGCGTCCTCAAGAGGGAATCTATCAATCTTCCTCCACTCATTTGGGGCAAAGACTCACAACCTGCTTTGGGCATTTCCCATTTTCCCATTGAGTACCGAGGTTTTAGACTTGGGGTTGTTGTTCTTCATTCTAGTTACTTAACACTTGTTCCTGTTCCAGCCTTTTAGAATGAAGGCTCTGGGTTTGAATCCTGCTTGAGTGACTTTTCTTTCCCACCATAGTGATTTAATTTATTGTAACAGTCAGATTAAAAAGAAACTCTCAGTTTAAATGAAATATAGAAACAATTCAACTCAAACAAGAAAGTGTCTGACCTTCGCCGCAGTAACACTAAGTAATCTCCTTGAATGAAAAACAAGCAGTTTCTTCCCCTAGCAATTTTGATGACAAATAAATGTCGTCATCATAGAGATAAATAGGCGCTGCTGGATTATGATGAGCCTTAAATCAAAGCCCATTGCCTTGCGGGACATTGCTTGTCTTCAAGTGCTGCTTGGTTAATATAAAATCACATTTTTTTGGAGCCAGGATGTGTAGGATCAAGGGAGAACTCGGTTGGCACGACACATTAAAAGAGAATTACAATGTTTGGCATTGAGATAATGCTCACGTAGATGTAACACATTCACGCTTCTCCTTTTCTTTCTTTTAATCTGCTAAAGTTCTACATTTCCTTTCACAGAGAGACTCCTCCGTATGGACCGAGAGGAGAGACGCAAAGAGTATCGACGTCAAGATTTTATTAGTCTGGACAAGATCCCAACCTGGAGCGAGGAGAATTACCGTAAGGGAGCGAGTCGTTTCTTCACATGAGAGAGAATTATTGACTCTTATACACATATTAACCTTTAATTTTGTGATAATTTAACACATTCTCACATCTAGAGGAAGATGTAGACTAAATCTTCGTATTCATATATTCCTGTTGTAGAAGAAGAATCACGTTAATAATAAACTCATTGTAAAAAATGGCGTGGAAGCATAATTGGGATAAATATATTTGTTATATCTGTGTACAGAAGCTGTAAGAAATTGCAGCAAATTATCAACAGAATCAGATGGATTAGGATTTTAGTACAACTGGGTATTAAAGGATACGGTGGTGAATGCTGCTTGAGTCTTTTGCATGTAATATAATATGAACGTATTTAGATCATTTATTAGTTGGTGCTGAGAAATAGGATTATGTTTTGCATCAAAGGAAATGAGAACATCATACACCAACGAGTCTTTCAGGTTCACGATGCTGACGAAACAATGAAATGACCTAGGTTTCCATAAATCTGCAAAATAAATATTTTCTATAGACGTGTGCGTGTGCCTATATGGTAGATACACAATTTATGTTGATTTGTTAAAGCATGTTTATTCATCCAACACAATAAGTCCATGTGTGAAAGAGGTTTAAATATGTTACTAATATATTGCTTTTACTTGAATTATATCCCCCTGAATTGAACAGGCTTAAACTTATGTAGATAGTTTATTAATCTCTTATCAATCATAATAAAGTTTCAATTGTGTCCATATTTGTACCTTTAGCTGTACATATCAGGTGCAAAAATGTAAATGAAGATATGCAGTTGTCATTACAGTTTTTGTGAGCAAAACGCTTTGTCTCTTGCAGCTGACGACAAAGAAGAAGAGAAGGAGATGACAGGTGGAGGAGGAGGAGGAGGTCTCAGCGATAAAGTCTCTCTCTACAAAGGTGACATCACTGTCCTGGAGGTGGACGCCATCGTCAATGCTGGTAAGGTTTCTGATATATGGCCCGATGCAGTCTTCTGGTGAAAACGTGATTCATTGTCACAAGCTGCCCTCTAGTGGTGAGATTTAGGAGGCGTTTTTTGAAGACTAACGTGACAGTTGTTGACAGTCTTTTTGTCATTCAAGCTTTTATCCATTGGTAAAATATATTTTTGCTCCTCTTAAGTTCAGAGATCCATCACATTGAAGAAAATATCTTTCAAACACTGAAAGTATCCTATTTTTAGAAATCTGCTTCAATATTATGTAATATATTTTGCAGTCGGCTGCAACCCACACACCGAACAAGAGTGCAAAAATTGTCTGTTGCACTTTGCAGCTTGTTTCTTCACCAGTGTGGTAGTATGATGGTCTGCTGTGTTTTTCCATACTGCAAATACATGTGACATGACACTTCACCAAGCATGTTGAGTTAAATATTATGTATATGCTGAATTCAAAGAAACACCGGCCCTGCTGAGTTGCTTGATAACAAATATTTTCTTGGCCACTTTATTTTTTTTTCGAGATTCCCCAGTGTTGGACCAATATCTAATGAAGTATAATCAAAGACACACTAAGTACAATAGCAAGTTGATTTAGAAAATGTACGGTGGTGGCTTGCTTCGTCCAGTGAGCTCATCATGTAGCTTTGTCTTACTCATGCTCACAAATGTTTGTCAAAATTTCTCATTGTGCACAGAACAACTCATGAAATATGTCTATCACTAGTATAAGAAATGTTTTTTTTATGTGGATGGAAGAAAGGTAGATTTATACAACACTGCCATTAGGGGCCAGTATACCTCTCACTAATTTCACCTTTGTGTTCGACCACACTGCGTCCATGTCTGAAGTCATGATTTCTGTTCTGATATTTCAGGGTTGAAATCCTGCCATTCTATCTTGTACGTTTCTCTGAGCCAGCTAGTGCTCACGGGAAGTAAGAACAATCTGACGTGGACGTGGGTTGCAGAACCCATTTTCTTTCCTTTTATTTATTTATTTATTTTATTTAATTGATCGAAGTCTGACATTCTTTAAAAATATTAATTGGTATTTATGGAGAAATTATGCTCATCAAATCTGTGTTATTTTGAAGGTTAATCTCCTTTGTCTTGATTTTTGGATTTATTACTTTAACTTTAGCCAGAAGATTTGGTGAGTAATACATGGTCCATCTCAGATATTTGATGATTTAATTCAGCTTCTTGCATTTCAACCAACATAATAGCCGCATGAGAACTGGTCTGTGTCTGGTCTACGTGTTGCGCTTGATTCTATTTGTCTTAATCTTGTTCTTTTTACTTTCTTTTTACTTCCGATTAGATGAATGCACCCTCCCATCTTCCCCTCACCCTCTCTGACCTCCTTCCTTCAGATGATACTGTTTTGGATGTCACTACATGATCAACACTGTTACACAATTATCTATAGGTTATGGTTGATGGTGAGAGTTTTATAGTAGAAACCTGTGGGTTGGAGGTATAAACAGTAGTAGTGTCATGACTAAATGCCACCTTGTGACAACCAATAAACTGACACAGCCATCAAATGTTTCCCTCAACTAGATGGAATCTCACTCACAGTTAGCTTTTGTGGTTGCACTGCATTCCATATAGTACAAGCCTTGAAAGATATTGGCAAAGAGATGTGATGCAGCAGACCTTTCTATTCCGTCTACTTCCAGATTTGTGCATAGTTTGTGAGACTTAAATCCCTTTATTGTATGCTAACGGGATGGAATTAACTCTGCATTATCCGAAAATGTCGCAACAATTTTCTTGAATAATTTATTGCCATTATATCTAACATTTATTTTTTTAAGTTGAGGCAACATTTTAAAATGGAACTATTTCCTGCCAAGTCAAGATGCGATGCTCTTTTCGGCATTCCACTGACCTTTTCAAATGTGAAGTTCAAACAGTCTTTCACAAGCACGATTGCGATTCTTCAGTAGTGCACAATTTTTATTTCAAATTGACGAATAATATTGCAGCTCAGGCAGTTCCCCACAGTAATAAATGTGGCGGGCGGTCCCTGTTCTGATTGAGCTGCCTGTTGGCTCGGGGGCAATTTGTTATGTTTAGTGGGCTGTCAGAGGGTGTGAAAGGTTGATGAGATGGCTGAATAATTTTGTGAAATTCTCCGTACTTGGCTCTGCGCCTCACTCCTCCATGGTGCGGTACAGGTGGTGGGACTGATAAGAACATCATGGTGGACTTTTATCGTCCATTTTTTTTTATTTCTCATTTCTGACACCATGGCACGATGAAGTGGGTGGAAAAGTTCAAGAGCTTATTTATGTGCTATACATCACGACTATTATGGTTTCACGATTCGAGCCCATGCTATTGCTTCATTGAATCCTAATGGCAGTTGAAAAAAACTGTTTTGGCTTAAACCCTATGTACAATTTTGAAGCGGCATGGAGATTTGAAAGTCACAACATTTTTTTTATTCTTCAAACTATTGGACCCCTGTAACAGATCAGCAAACTCATCGGACCAGGTAGCCACCAGAGCCAAAGACTGGGCGGCAGACCTGGAGATTCTGGGCTCATGTGGATTTTGCTTCACACCATAGGTCATTTTATTCCATCTTTAGTTTGTAATTGAAGTAATTTAAATAATTAACATTGCGGAATCTTGTAGCTCATACGTCATCCATTGGAATCTACCTATACAATTGCAGTGGCTCTGTTGGGGCCACATCAATGCTATACTTGGTGGCAGCCCACCCAACTGTATCTTAAGGACCTCAAATGTCCCACGGGCCTGTTTCACACCTCAGCTGTAGGACTTCTTGATAATTTCATTCATTTAAGTAGAATCTCCTCCACATGCTTGACTAACTAAATCTATCAATTGAATGAAAGAACCTGCTCCAAAACTCCCAAACTGAGTTTTCTCCCGAGTTGGATCAGAACCTTTGCCATCTGGTTGAGACTCAGTGTACAGAATGGCTGCTAAATCTTCAATTCGTCTTTGGTAAGGTGGGAAATGTTGTGCCTTGCAGTTGACCTGGGAATACCCTGAAAGATCTGGGCTGGTGTCTGGGAACAGGGACATCTGGATCTCTTTACTTCAACTGCTGCCTTGGAGACCAATTGATGGAGTGGTTTTCTGGAAAAAAATATAGATTTAATGAAGGAGTTACAGTTGTCAAGAGTAACATGTCTATGATTTGTTAGCTTGTAATTGCTAATAATTTTTCTTTTCTTGCCCAAGTTAAAAAAAAAATGTAAAAAAGTGATCAAAATTTAGTGTCCTACTCGACGAGTTCATGTGAATTCAAAGTTGAGTGGCAATTCTGGCACTAAGTTGTTTCCAAAGGAGAGATGTCTGTGATTTTATGGGCTCAGTAGTTACCGTGTTCTGGTGTCTGCCTATACCTTTTAGAGGGTATTAGGTTGTTTTATGTCTTCCATTAAAGTTTAATTAGCAGGCTCATTGAGCTTTTAATTCTTTCTTAATTCTGTTTGGCTGGAGGTTGGACTGAGGTGCCCCCGCGTGTCACCTGGGGGTGGAATAATGATGACAATAGCGTGGGTGTTGGATAAAGAGACGCATGAGGACAGCCGAGCCCGATGCTGCTCGTCCCAATCCGACCTTTTGTTATCACTTTGGTGAACTTTGTTCGTTTTTTTTACAGATCAATGCGCCGTAATTTTTCCGATTGCGTATTCATCAGGTTTAATAGTCTGCATCCTTGGCTTGTGTTGAAAGGACAACCTGAGAAAGGATGCAGTTTTTAAATAATTCATTGTGAAATCTTGGTGATGAAAAGAATACATTTCCCAAAATGAATGTATATCATTATGTTGTTTTGAGGTGAACGCCGCAATAAGTCTCCTCGTCTTTGTTTGTGGAGCGTGTCGGCGTGGCTCTCAGATCTGAATGAGGTGATAAAGAACGCCTCACAAAGCGAGGAGGACTTTCCTAATCATGATTACTGTAGCAGAGGCCTCGACCTCCGATCCGCAATCTGCTGAGAACCCTCACCATCATTCAGTGTAGCAGATTTTACTGGAGCCAATTGAGTTCTTGCAGGCAATCTCTTTATAAATGCTATAATGATTCTGACAGGGTTGACATATTGGTATCGGTTTGCAGCTGTGTGTGTGTGTGGATGTGTTTACGGTGGTTGTTTCCTGTTATTTATTGTTGACAGTTACATGACGTTGGCTTCATCTGATAGAGGAGGCTATGCACTATGTCCCTGCAGTGGCTAAAGATGTCAATATTATATTGTCCTCACCATAGTCTCAAGGATATTTGTTCATTTGAATGATGTCATACACATCGATGATTGTACAGTTTTGTTTTATATTAATATATATATATATATATATATATATATATATATATATATATATATATATATATATATATATATATATATATATATATATTTATTTATGGGAAAGCAAGCCTAATTATTATATAATAATTATAATATAACATTTCTTTGAGTTGGAAGTGTTTAAAAAGGGGTTAAATGTCGGCTTTACTACTAAAGTGACTTTAAATAATAATTGTTCATAATTTAAATTAAATAATAATTGTACAGTAATAATTGAAAATAAGTGACTGATGGCATGTTAATTACGCTTGGGTTGGAATATTGGGATATAACACTATTTTTTTTTACTGGTTATTGGCCCGAAAACAAAGCAAAATCAAACTTATCTTTTCTGATTTATTTATTTAGTGTTTTATTATAATCAAGGTTACATAAAAAAATTCATCAAATATTCATCAAATACAAATGTCATTTTCCCTTTATTAACAAAAACTTCCTTAACCCCACACATTTTTCATATTTTTCCCACTGCTATTTGCTAATTTGCCTCTGCCTTACGCAATTTTGTCCTGTTTACGCCTCAGTTCTTCTTCATCATTTGTCTCTTGTTAACCTCTTTTCCAAGAGGAATCGACCAACATTCCTATCACTGCAAAGCAGCACCATCATATGGGGACTTGAAGAAGTGTTGCAGTTTTTTACAGTTGTTTTAGATTGTTTTATTAGCAATCATAGCGTTGATATTTTGACACCCCCCATATCCCTGCTACATACAGAGTCAGCCGAAACAGTCTGTACACAAGTCATGAAAAGCTGTTTTCCTAAATGTGCGGCAATCCTGTTGGACACATTGGCCAACGTTACCCAAGCAGTGGTTCACCTTGCACATGCCGCTGACCATCACTTGGGGCACCTGCTGTGTTTGTCTCGCATAGGCAACTAATGTCTGGATAAAGCTTTGATTTTTCTGATGCTTGTATGCATCATTTGGGCCTTCAAAATGACATCTTCTTATGGCCCACTTCTACCACACGGACTTGAAGCATCTAACCTGATATTTCAGTTTTCAGTATATGGGCACATTATAGCTAGTGGCGCTATGGGTGTAAGAAGATATTAATACACCCAAATATTGCGATACGTGATTGCATGATAGTTTTATTATTTTTAGTAGGCTGTATCAATACTTAATACCTAGATACTCGATGCTTACTTATACTTGCTGCTATATTTGTGACAGCAATAATCTCTTTCATGCACATACTATTGTACTGCATTATCTGAAACACTATCACAATATATTGCAATGCATCGTATCACCACTCCTGCATTGGGATAGGTCATTTTAGATACGTCATTGTGACATTAGGGACACTGTGCTTCCAAACCAGGCACCCTGGATTGATCTTAGTTACGTGGCCAAGCTTTTTTGGATTTGTTGTTGTGGTTAGAAGCTACATAAGTGCAGCCTCAGGAAGGGACACTAGGATTTGTCAATCACAGTTACTTTCATCTCTTGGTGTAACTTTTAACAATGAGAGTTCACCATGTTCCCTGAAAAGTAGTGTCTGCAAGAGAGTGCCAGTATTAACGTGAATGGAGAATATCATGTGCTCCTGAGTCACTCTCAGTTATGCTGAATGTTTTGTGTTTTATTATGCAGTGGCTCTCTGAGTGCCTTGGTAATATTTCAGCCCTGCAGAGCAGTCGCCTTCTCAGAATGATGTGCCGTTTCTATCCTCTTACCCAGACTCTAAAAACAGACGCACTTTTCACTGTCATACTTCTTAACTGTGGTGTGCTTTTAACGGCAAGTTGATAAATAGAACAGCATATTCTACTTTTCAAAAGCCAAAACTAGTCTTTTGCTCACGTCTATCAAAACGGTGACACTGATCCCCTGCTGTTGCTCAAAAGGTTGCCTTGCCAAAAGACAATGGATAGATTGTGTAGGTGAATTGTGGTGTCAAATGCTTGTTTTTGCTTTTACTTTCCTCTTCATGATTGATAAAACCTCTGTGTTTTCTCTGTGCGGATCTTTTCAGCCTGGACTCTTCATTAGATGCTCTGTCTGGATGTGCTTGACAACACACTCAGCCCCCTGAGAGTCTGGATCAACCAGTCTATCTGTCTCTCACAGATTTAGTCCCACTGCCATAAAGCCAGAGAATCAGACAGCCATTCTCACAACAATATGACTGCAAGGGACTCTCACTTTATCTGCTCTCATGCCCTTGCTGTCCATGGCCATCAGGCCACACAGCACCAGTGTTTCACTACAAATAGCAAGTCAGACAGATCGTATTTCAATCAATATTGTGAAACAATTTATATTTACTGTATGTATATCAATATACTGGAAACATGTAATTGCGGAATGTGTTTCATCTGTCATTCACCATGTGCCTGTTATAAACAGCTATTGCTCTCCGAATGCATTTGTTGTTTTGCGACAGCCTTGATGCAGGTCCTTTTAAATTAACCACAAGTAGCAGGTGCTTTGTTGAATCTTCACACATGGAGATCGATCTTTTTTCATTCTAAAAAGGATGAAATAATTTTTCAAACGCCACTCTGAAGCATGCCTGATCTCTTATTTATTTTTTCGGCTTAAATCATATCTTACCTTGTGTAAAATTGCTATTCAAAAAAGGATTCATGAGACAAACTGAGCCTCAATACCTCTATTAAGTAGCACAGATGCACAAGAAAAAAAACAACCAAACATGGACACTGTATGTAAGATATTATGGCAGAAGACTTCTGGAGCAAACTGGTGGTCGTCACTCTGTCACCGAAAGAATGAAAATCAATCTCACTGCCAGAAAGAACTTGCTGCTCTGCTGAACAGTGAAATGATTCTGGTGAGTGAGTCCTGTGCTAAAAAGTCCAGTTAATTGTAACGGCTCAAAGAGAAGCTTTGCGCGAGGGCAAGAGCTTTCTCACCAGCTGGGTGTAAATAATGAACTGAGGTGACAAGCGACCCAGCATGTGCGTCTTCCCTCCAATTTCCAACCTGATCTCTGTCCTCCTTATGTCCAGATCGCGATGAGCCCTGTGTGCTTCGTCGTTGATGTTTGCCTGAACCCTGAGGCCCAGGCTGTGCCAACACGCCAGATAAACATAACTTTCACAAGGTGTTGCTAATGGAGAGTAATCATGGGAATCAGTGCTGTCACTGTGTGTCTGCATGGTACTTGGAGAAATGTCTCCCCACTGCTTTGGCTGCCAATGGTGTATGACCGCACTGAGCACACAAGCTGTACACACAGACAAACTTGATGCCGATTTTTATCATTCTACTTTAAAGGATGGCGCATTGTGATTTTTACTTTTTAGAATCCATTAGGTAGTAGTGTTTTTTTCTTCTTCTCATGTTTCATTGTTTTCAAAAGTTTGGATTCATTTCATTAAGTCAGCATTGTGATGGACAGTTATGTTGCTAGGTTTGCCAAGAGCTACTTCAGGCAATAGGCAATAACCTTTGTGACTTTCCTTCATTAATTTTCCGACACTTACTTCTATTACGATTGGGATGAGGGAGTTTTAGCGGATCACGTCTCGTCTGGAGTGTAGAGTGTCACAACCTGTGAAACTTTCACTTTGAAGCCGCAGCATCCACTTCAAGCTTTTGTAATGGACCTTAGTTGGAGTGAAAACACCATCTCCCTTTCTTGTCTTTTGCATTCCATGTGGTCAAAAAACTTGTTTAAATTGCAGCAGTTGTATACCCACTCACCCTTTCCCCCCCATGAGCCACTTTTCACACTTAAAACTACGAACACTCAGACATTTAGAGCCTGGAAACCAACCGTCTGTGGGGACACCTGCCAGTGCTGATGCACAGGCCACTGACTCAGGTCAGGTCCTCACTTGTCTCCCTGGCAGACAGACAACTTAAGTCTCCCTTGTCAAGGTCAGAAAGCCTCCGTTTTTATCCCTGTTTTTCAAGATGCTTTCTCGTCTATCCTCCAGCTCCTATGCGTGCTGAAACATACATTTAAAGCAGCTCCCCTTCACCTGTGTGCTGGCAAGATCTCATCTCTCTCAGACCTCAGCCGCTCAGACTGAACCGTTATAGTTTCGAGAAGGTTATAGTCAGTCCCCTCTACTTCAAGTGCACAACTTGTCTTTGACATATTATGTGATATGAACCCACTTCTTTATTATTTTCAAAATACATTTCAATCGTTTTGTACCTGTTACCGATTGTTAAGTGGCATTTTAACTTTTTTATTACAGTCCATCATGGTGTGATCACCAAAAGCAAAATAAATCTATAATTAAATAACTGGTGCAACAAAAGCAACTGTCAGTGAAGGAAATAATAGTATTCATTTTCATAAATCCAACACTCTTAGGCTGGTGCATTTTCTTCCCACTAAATCTGAGAGTTCGGTTTCATGATGGTAAAGTGGGAACTAATCAGACCCCAGACTGGGCATAATCAAAGAAATACGAACAAGCTTGCCTGGCAATCTATCTGTAAAAAGGAAAAAAAAACACATTTAAAAGGGACATTAATATGATTTATTCATTTCTCTGCTGCTCTTGGCTCCTAAAAACCACACTGGATTGGAAGAGTTGTTGCTTATTTGCTGTTAGGATTGAAATAAACGTCTTCTTCCTCTTGAATAGGAGAATCAGAAAAGGCCATTTAAATACATGTTTTCTATATGCTTATTTATTTATTTGAAATCACAAATTATTTTGAAACGTCTTCTTGCTATACTATTAATTTCGGGGGTCACTGTAGCAAGACCTTGCTCATGCATCCCTGCCTGAACACAATGCCTGTTCTTTGATGGAGTTCTACATTTTCCCATATAGAACACTTCAGATATGTTCGATTGTAATCGCCCTCTCGATTCATCTTTAAATCCACAGTGCAATATAGAAAGGATGGGGGCCATGTGGTTGACCATCCTTACCACAGGGACACTGTTGCCGTTGTTACAGGTAACATAAGAAGAAAGCAAAATGAATTAAGAAGGTACTACCATGATTTTGTGTAGTCCATATTATTATTATAATTTATATTTTGAGCTCATGAAAACCTTCACTGGAATAATGAGAACACTTAAGATTATTATTTTAACATGATGGATGGCTGTGAATAGGCACTTGTAATGGAATGGTAGTGTACAGCCTGTCCTTAAGGGGTCGCTGTTGCTCCATCTAAATATCTTTGGGATTTTCTATCCGAATCACATTGAGGTCTGGCATTCCTGAGCTGCTTGTGTGGTTTTGATGTAAAGGCCTTTCTTCAGTTTTTAGATGTTACAGCTATACAGGTGTTTTTAAGGTGACAAAAAAGAGATGTACAAGGTATCTGAGAGCTTATGGCTTTTCATCTTTGTCACTGTAGCAGACAACTTGAAGTGTAATGTTGTTCCCTGGAATCAAGAAACGGTGATCAAAGTTACACTGTAACTGTTGAAGGCATGTTAAATATAACTCTAGGATGGCAGATATGTGAGCACAGATATGGTGCGAGACGCTATACGGATGAGCTCTCCTTCTGTATTGGCACTGGAAAGGTGAAAGGGAGGGTGAACCCTGACTTCGGCTCTCACGATCCCAGTGCTGTTTTGTTTCATTCATCTCAACAATCTAACCTGTTCTGTCTTCAATATTAGTTCAGCCTCTCCCCTGATTTTAGTTTTTCATTAAAAATGGTTCTGCGGCGTTTATTCTGATAAGCCCAAAAAGTTTGATAGCAGAACATAATTAAAATAATCATTTTCGCCTCGGGAAAGTGTTTGATCCAGCACAGCTATCACATTCATCTTTTGTTACTCTTTCTTGCTCCACTTTATGCTGGTATGAAGCTGATCCCACTGATCCGGAAATCGGGGAGTCTTTGCAGGTACCAGCTAAACACAATTTAAGATGTTATGAAACTCAACTTAAAAAGATGTGGTGTCCAAACTTACTAAAAACCAAAACAGCTGGTTTGTAAATCTAACAACGTGTGATGTCAGTCCTATTCCCTCATCTGGGAGTGTGTGATGAAGATCATTTTCACGTCTTGTTACAGATGAACTCCCTGCTGGATGACAGCAGCTGGAATGCATAATATAGAGAGGAAAAGGTACAATTTAAACAGCAACCACTTACTCTCTTACATGCTGCAACAATTCTCAATGGTCTTTCCTTTATTCCAAAACAAGAAAAGAACTAGGGACTCGGTTTTGGAAAAGATCTCATGGAAGGCACTGCATAGGAAGGTTGTCAATAGGCACATGTTTTAAAGGGCACCATTGGGTATTTGTCACATGCCTACAGAGTTGTTGTACTGATCTCTCAAACTCATTCAAGCCAATTCAAATGGGAAAAGCGTAAGGACTACAAATGTGGCAGATGCTCCAAGATCCCAAGGAGTTCACAGTCCATTGCGAGTCTGAAGCGTGTCCATTTCGGTCGAAAACAAAAATGACTTATGTCTCATCTTTGTAAAATATTTTTATATTCAGAGCAAGACGGATTTGCAGATTGTAACTGGGATCCAAAGAAAATCGGATCCAGGACCAATTGTTGGGACGAGTAGATTGTTTTGCCTCAGAAAATGACTCAAAACTCAATTACTGAACCTTCCTAGTTGGGTCTTATCAAAAGGCAAAAACATGCTTTGACTTCTTTGAGAAAAAAGCAACCAGCCCCTCGTACAAAACCAGTTGTTTCGATCATATCCATCTACATAGAGACAAAGTTATCCAAAGCAGTGTACCATCAATCCCACGGGACTTTAAGTACTGGTACTTCTGGGCATAAAGAAGTACATTGTATAGACAGAATAAGGTAGGAAAGTAAAATGCACTTTCCAACACATTTTGGTTTCTAAATAAGTTTTTACAAAGGTTGTCTTTGTTTAAAATCAGAGTGCCATTTCCATATCTGCTGCTTTGTTGTTGTACAAATCAATATGTCAGTCAAAGCGTCTGCATGTTTAATGTCCAGGTAATAGTAGTTCAGGTAATGAGCTACTGGCAGGGGAAAAAAACGAACCCATATATTTTGTTCGGGGTGTTTTTCTTAAGGATGCAATTTCCTTTCACCCGACACGCCATTTGAAAATGTAATGCTTTAACTGTGCACTTCTTATTTTGTCAGAGGAAATGCGGCTGTTAAAATACAGTCCCGCTCTCCGAGAAAATGTAGTCTTGAAGCAGAAATAAAATAATTCACTGTAGCAGTCGTGTGACCAAGTCGAGGCTCTATGGTGATTGTGTCTTCCCCACGATTTCCCAGTGAGCAAAACAGAGGACAAATCACTTCTTATAAAAAAACAGCCTCTTAGCAACTGAATTGAAAGACTGTGATGTTTGCGGAGAGGCTTTAAATGAGAATACACTTGCTGTTACCCAGGGCCCTTCATTCAATATTTGTGAGCATGTACGTTTCCCTCTGAAAGAAAAGATCCAGAGGCCGGGTTTTTCACCGTCACTCCCAAATGACCACTTAAAGTGAGTTTCCAACCGAATTATGTTTTTGCTTTTCTTTAATCCTGTGCTCCAAGTCTTCAGTCTTGATATACACACACTAGAAGCATCTACTATCCTAAAATGTTTTTGAGGCAACACTTATTTATTTTTCTTTCGCTTTCAAGGATATTTTCATGCCCTACTCTTGAATCATTCATGACTCTTCTAGCAAACAAGTGAAGGTTCCTGTTGGTTGCTGTTAAGATCAGTGAAGAAGTCACAATAAATGCAATTAATGTTTGGCGTACAAGTTGTTTACCACTTAAAATATCCTGGAGCTGAATGTAAAGTAACTCTGCTAAGTGACAGAAAAAAAGAGTACAAGTATTGTTTGTGTGATCTGTATCGATCGCAATACAACTTAGTGAACGTAAGTTATGGAATCTTTTTGCACTTGAGTTATGTATTCATTTCATGTCCCAAGAGCCAGTTTCACCTTTACAGATCCTACGTTTCCTCTCCTAGGACCGGAAGGGTTACAGGAGCCTTGTTTTCATTTTCATAGTGGTTTCAGTGAATTGCTCTTTGTTTGGACCCAGAGCAAGACCCTCCTCCTGATCTGGACCATGAGACCATCATATGAATCTAAGTGATTCTGTGGCCTTTAATCCAAAAATTCTAACCTGCGTAGATGTGAAATAATGACCTGGATACTGGACTAGTGCATGTGAAGTTTTCTAGTTTCCTATTAGTTCTTTCGGCAATCAAGTATAAATTAATTCTGGATACAAGTCAGCACTTAACTGCAAATGTGTTCACATTTTATTCGAGAAAAAGAGCAACCAACATCTGAGATAGAAGTAACAAGTATTTGTAAAAAAAACTAAAGTGCAACGCGGTAGAAGAATTCAATTCAACCAGAACAAATACTTTATTTGAATGACAAAAACAGAAGTTGAGACAAAATGCCTGGTTTCGACTGTATTTCAATTTTTTTGTGTTTCAAAGGAAAATAATGGTGTATCAAAATAATGTCTACCACTGCTGTTGCCAACAACCTTGTCATATGACTTGCTGTTTGTTTTCTGTGTTTCATGTTTTGGTGCTGAGATTCATTGGATTACTGTTAATATCTTAGAATATGCTGAATATGTCTGTTAATACCAGCATTCAAAAAAGCATTGTAATTGCTGAAAGTATGATTCACTTTGTTTGGCAGATGGTGGGACCAGTGAAAATTGTCATTGTTTCTGTACACCAGACTTATAAGTAATGGTTAGCTTCAATAAATATCACACGCCTAGTTCATATGGACTTATCGTTTTAGTAGAATTCGATAATAATTTTAAGCATGGATCAAATAACCAGATTGATTTCCGGAATGAACATTAACATTTCGTCATGTTAAAAAGACATGCCATTTAAACGTATTGATCATCTGTGAGTGCATCCTTTGTGGCCACCCTTGTGTTTGCAAGCTTGAACTCCTCACCAGTTCTGTTGAACTGGAGAAGCCTCCTGGACAGATGGCAAAACATTTTCAGAGTCAGAACTTTGTCCGGTTGCCTCACTCAAAACCTTCTTGATGCAACCAAGTAGATAAATCTGTTATCTTCTCTTTAAAGATAACCAGCTGTCAGCTTTATCGGATGCATTAGAGAGCTGGGAATCAGCTTGGCACTCAACTGACCTGTGGGTTTGTATGAATTATGTTTCCTCTATTTACTGCACAGTTATAATACAAATCTTTGTGAACACAGTGAGCTAGAGCAAATCATCACTGGCACTTCAGGTTTCTTGGCTGCTCACTTGCTGCCTATGTTAATGAAGCAATGACTGGATGTCCTGATGAAATAGATTTTCCTTCTGTTGACACAAGTGATTGTGTGGTTACTGTAGGGCTTAGGGAATGTGGACTCATTATACACAAAGGCCTTCTTTCAGCGGAATGGTAATAGAAATGAGGCAAGGTCCCATTGGCGATGATGAACGCTGAGATTTATGTGAAATGTCTATTTGCCACGATGGACTTATTTGGGGAGGACTTCCATGGCTGTATCAACTGCAAGTAGCTTGAGAATAGTGAGCAGTAACCGGTCTCATCAGTTTTTCATAACTGAACCGAATTTGAACTTGGCTATAGAATGTCAAGAGCATCTATTTTATGCTGTTATGAGTAGACCCAGCATGAATTTGATTTTTTTTCCTCTCTTAATCAAAAGTAATTTGTGTCAACATCTGTAGCATACAAGTAAAGCTCCTTGACATTTCATTTATTTTGCTAAATTCCCAAGAAGAACTGCAAATTGTAGGCCAACCATAGGTCACATTTGATTTGCAACATGGGGCACTGAATGAATTGATTTTTATTAACAAAGGACACTGAAAAACAGGAATCTACTCTGAAGAACTAATGAATGCAGCAGGGTTCAAAGGTTTCTCTGTCAGAGTAGTTATGGACAAGCTGATGATTTGTTGTGATGTACAGGGACGGGTCGGCTGGACCTGACTTGCAAGTTGTACAACCTTCAACAAACTGCACTTGTTTAACCCCCGCTCAGCTGTGGAGCTATAATGAGATGATGCTTCTGCCATTAGCATGATGAAACAGACAAATAAGTGACTTTAGTGAAACCCACTTAAGTAGCAGGCAGCAATTTGGTTGGCCTTTGATGCTTCACTTAGCTATGGAAACAATCTAATCTCTCTAATAGAATCTTGGTGCCCTGTCCATGCACAAACAAAGCAGATTAGCATTCCCAATAAGGCAAAGACCACACACCTTATGTGATGGAGCAGAATTCTCAATGCTGTGGGTGGCATCTGGGAGAGCGTGAGGCGAAAGTCAACGCATGATTTAAGTGAGAGAATAATGGAAATCATCCTGGCAGATCATTTTGCATCCAATAATTTGTGGAATAAGACAAGTTTGGGTAATCCAAAGCAAGTCATTGGATTTTTGTTATCGCTAAAAACCATTAGAAAGCTTGCAATTAAAAACAATTTGAGATTTGCCTACTTAAATCAGAGGTTAATGAAACCAAGCACTACTTAATACTGAAGACAGCACTTTAGCCTTGTAAACCAATGAATGGCACGCATTATGAACATTCTGTTTTTGAAGCAGGTTTTTAGTTCATGCAAAACTTTTATGCAAAAAGAATTTACATAAAGCAATTATACTGAGGCTTAGAAAAGTGTTACTGGACAAAAATGTATTGTATCTGTTTGTGTGTTTTTTTTTTTTATTACAATAACGTCTAATAACAATTCATTTCTTTTACTACACAAAGTACTTTATTTTTAACGCCATGAAACATTTTTCTTTTTTAACAACTAAATTTCACCCTGGTTATTCTACCTATTTTTTGATGGCTGTTTATATAATATGTTCTCAATTGATTGAAGTAGCTTCATTTGTGTTAAATGTTGAGAAACATAAATTACAGTATCTCATTTGATATGTTAAAGTAATCAGGCAGCAAGTCTTACCTGGATATCATGCATTGTTTACTCTCAGTGCCATATCACTCTAACTCTAACAATGTCACCTAAATACTGCAAATATAATGCCATGTATCCTCATCACTTTTTCAGTCACCCAACCCCAAGGCATTGTTTCAACTCAATTGACTAAGTCAGTCAAATTAAAATTACAACAAATATTGAGTTGATGTCATTGCTAACATGATTACTTCAACGCTACTTAGTAACATAGTGTTGGCCACTTAAACTGCATCTCCAAATCAATAAAGACACATCTTCCAACAAAGTGTTTACAAAGTCGTGGCCAAAGAGCAAAGTTATTTTTTTTGCAGTGAAAACGAGGCAAAATGGTGGCGTCTCAAGAGTCACTGTTTCAACATGCTGCATTTTGAATCTGTTTCAATTAGCGCTGTTCTGTGAGCCTCCATGGAGAAAAGTCCCATCATCATCCTGACATCAGCAGGTGTTGTTCCTTTTAAGTATATGAATTGAGTCCGGATGAAAGCTGAAAAGTGTCGTTCGAAGCAAAAACATCATGTATTCACCATCTGTTTAGTCAAGACCAGGTTCATCTACACAGGCGAAAATTCAAAACAGGTGCAGAGATGCGTTTCATTGAGAGGAATAGTTTGAAAAGCTGCCAGCTGAGAGTATGGACGATGAAAGATGTTATGGCAGAAATTCGGCTCCAAGTTAAACGCTGTGGACTCGCTGTAGAGTTCATTTCCCTGTATAATCAGACACCACATGGTCGTCCTCGAGTCACAGCGGCTCCCCGGGGGCTGTATACCGTTGTTGATGAAAAACAACACATTAGAAGCTGATGTCAGTGCGTTTATCATGTCTCTGTGGATGTCGCGATGATATGTCGGAAAGGTGGCTCCAGTCAGGACCATACTGCGTGGCCAGAGGCGTTGGCCACGAGACACTATTACCCTTCTTAATGACCCCACATGGTGACTTCCACAGGGCGTGAGAACAGATGCGGCACGTTTGACTGGCTTCTACGCACACGCTGCCTTGTGATTAAAGCTATGCACAAATCCTGGTAAGATATGTCGGCAGGTGCTGGTTGGTAATTGGATTCCATATGTGGCTCGTTAATTGGTGCATCGATTACAATAAATTTCGGCCATATACATATGTATGATTTCAACTGTTGCCGGCAGTATTGCGTTGAGTTTTATAATTTCCAGCGTGGTTGCTTTAGTTTCACCCGCTTTGGTTACTGCGGATGTAAGAAATGGGACCTTTCCTGGAGCGATCCGTCCCGTCTGGTCAATTTATGTTCATACTCTCCCGATGGCCATCAACTGAGAAAATAAGATTTACCGCAGGTTTTATCCTGACAGTCAAGGTGAGGAGCTCAGTCATCCAAACGAGACTCAGATTAGAACCACAGACTGACCACATCAAGAGATCCTTGGTCATCTCCTATCACGATGCCTCCCTATGGAGAGTGTAGAGAGTGGTTGAATTATTAATGTTGATAGTGGAAGTGTTACTCATCTCCCTCTGCACATTTTTTAAATATTTTCCTTGACTGGTTTGATACACAGTCTGGTCCTGGATTTCCCTGGTTTGTGTCTGTGTCTGAGTTTCTCTCTGATTTGCTTGCAAGTGTTCGCATGTGTGACGCACATATATTATTCATGGCAGCCCACAAGTTCGTACATCCCAGGTAGAATGTAAATATTATTCCAACTCTGTGTTTGTAGAAGCAAACCGTTGAGGTTTTTTGTACGGAAGTCCCACATTTCACAGCCGATCCACTCCTGCATTGTATGACTACATGTTGCTTTAAATGTTAATTTATTTCAGTACATACTTCAGTCTTGCCCTGTCCTCCTCAAAATATTAACTCGGTACATGTTGTGTTCCATTACAGATATCCAGACATGATCAGGTTTCTGAAGATAATTTCTATCCTCTTTTGGAAAAAGACCATATTGCCCAGCATTAGGGATAGGCAATATTAATTTCATATCATGATGTATTACGACTGGATGGCGGTATCCAAAGTAAATACACCACGACAGTTGAATTACAACTAATTTTATTTCAAGACTTTCAAAACCTTCCTGAAAGAAAGATGAACCATTAGCACAATGCTAACATAAAATGTGCTGGAATGAATTTAATGTATGAAACAAGACTATTGACTGTTTCAGACTTTAACAATGCCCTATAACATGTTATGATGTTGCCTCTGCGACTGAGAACAGATGGAGAACTGCTTGTAAGAAAGGGCTTTTCTACAGTACCAAGTAGACAAAGCTGAAAGCTGTTAAACGCACTCGCGTGCTTCTGAGCAGCGTTTGATTTGATGATAGAAAACGGTGGTGATTCAACTCAACAACATTTTGGTATTGACAATATACTTCTGATGCCTGTCAGTGTCGATTGCCGTATCGGTATACCGAGTCAGAACTGTTTATCAGCAACTTTTATTAATGTTTCTTGATCAAATTCTAAGAATTTTTGTCATGTAATTTCAGAAACATTCACGTTAGTCAAGTAAAACTAGAAACAGCCACTCTAAAAAAAGCTGTGCTGTAAAGAGCCTCACTCTTATCTGACGTGATACAGGAATTGGACACATTTGGTGCAATGGAATTATGTGGGATTTCATCTAGTGGTTTTGTTGGACACCATTTTGCTTGAGTTTTCAAACTGACTTTTTCACTCAAGATTAATCAGGTGAATGGATGCTGTTATTTGTCTTAAATGCAAATTTGTTTTTATTCAATTAACTCTGCTCTCTCTTCGGCTACCCGCTCTGACTCTGACCGATATTTGAACCGTGTCCCTGAGTGGTATGGAGGCCGTATTAATCATGAAGCCAACACCGATCTAAATGTATGAATCATGCAGCGCAAATGTAATTAAATCAATAGATTTTGAAAAATGAATCAACATGACTGGTAAAACCAAAGTGGCTTAACAAGGTGCGGATGTCGCACATTGATCTTAAGTCTGTTTGACACAATGACACGAGAGAAAATGGCTGCACGGTGATTCTCACGTAGGAGAGCAGCTCAATTAACCGTATGCCAATTAGTGTTGTCTGCGCGGCTAAAATTAATGAAGAGGCATGTCACAGCGGCCCGGCAGGATGGAAGGAGAAGTGGAAGGTCGGTCCGTGTATTTATCGGTCATTTTATGCTTCTTCCCAATTAGGTATGGAATGTCATCAAAAACTGTCAACACAAACTTTTATTAATATGAAAAAGAATGAATATATTTTTGAGTTTTGAAGTGTGAAGTGTCATTTAAATTGAAGTGGAAGTCTGAATGTGTGGAGCAGAACATATTTGTATTTGTAAGTAGTATAAATAGCAATGTTTGTTTACGTGCAGTAAATAGCAAAAGTGTGTAGATGGTGTGTAGTTAAAAAAAAGAAACGTATGCATAACAAATAGGAGTGGCATTATTGGCTAATGCAGCTCGATATTAAACCAAAAATGAATGATGCATTATCATTCAGTAGGGATACGTTGTTGGTGTCTTGTGATCCCAACAAGTGTCTTAAAATTTGCCATTGCACTGGAATGTGTCAGACATTACTTCAGATACCAGATCAAAACAGTGGCATCAAATATGTTTAAACTTGCATTTTTGTTTAACATTGCATGGGCCTTTGAACACAGTGTCAATTGATAAATAAACAGAGAAAGATGACAAGCCACTGATAAATTCATTTTGCAAGCCTTGAAACAATTTGTGTAACTGAGCTTTTGTGAGCCGAGCAAATCCACCATGTGCCGCGTTTTTAGTGTCGACTCGGGAGATTTTTGTGTTTGTCCATAAAACCCATGTGTTCGCATTTGAGTCGGGTATAGAAGCCGGGCATGTGGAGTGCATTTCCTTCCCCTGAGATCTTCATTATGGTAAACCGGGTTTAGGCTAGCGCTTTAAACACCAGCTGTCGTCTCAATCACAGTCGTCTGCTGTGAAGATGTATCATATCTTGTTGTTAACACTTTCTCATTCAATTGCTGCTCTGTTGTTCCAACATTGGTGTTAACCCACATTGATGTTGAGCCTTTAATAAATGCTGATGTAATTATTAAAAATAAAAAAAACAACAATCACATGTAGTTACTGTTTTTGATATTTCTGTTTTGTCATAACATGTCTGTGTTTTAACTTTATGCAGCCTATGTTGTACCCCCACGCTTTCCTCGATAGAAACTGATTTGTAAAGTAGAAACTTTATCTTTAAAGTGTTCCTTGTTGCAGAATGCCCCTGTGCAACCATGCCTACTCAAGTGATGTTTTCCTTCCGTCAATAACACACTGAGCTCAGTGGACACATTTCTTAAAAAAAAAATCCCCATTTGATTGTGCGAAGATATTTGAAGTGAACATAAACATCTTTTTGCTCAGTCAGATGTGGACACTAACACATAATCTAAGGCCCCACGCCCGTGATCTTGGGGAGGAAAGATCCATAACTTTAGCTCTTGACTTATTATTGGATTCCTGTGAAACTGCAGTCATCACCTTTGACAGTATTGACAATGGTACTGATGTTAATGCCTAGATCTTTTCAAGTACTGCAGTTTTGTGAGGGCAATTATCCGGCGCGGCATCAAAAGCACGGCATTATAGAAGACAGATTGAGATTACTCATGTTTTAATGGCTTTTCTGTCAATGCAGTCAGACATCCTCAGAACGTGATATGTCAGCCAGAAAGCATTTGATTATAATCTGCCTTTTTAAAGAACTTATATGATCAAGAATAGTGAAAGGAATGTTTCTAAAGACTGACTTATCTATCCCTTCCATACCAAGTGCATTTTAGCTCTTCATTTGTGCCTCCAAATATGCTTGTCCCTTGGGTTTTGCTAGTTTGTAAACTGCTTATCAACGTATGACTAAAGAGTCAGAAGCTGTTCTTCTTTGAAGTGAGCTTTCATTTCAATACTTCTCCTTTGATTCTAGACCAGTCCATTTTGTCTCACTGTTTTTGCACTCCCAATATCACTAAACTTTTCTTTATTAATGAGTGAATTAATCGACACCTTCGTCTAACACTTTTGAAGGCTTCATTTGAAATATTCAGTATTAAAAAGGTTAATGTTTTACTGGAAAGAGGCAGCTCAATCGCTGGAGGGTCCTCCTCTTTAATTCCTCTTATCTCCTCTACATTCTTTCTTATATTAGACATTCGCCTGTCCTTTTCTTAAACACACACAAAAAAAAAAACATGAATCAAATCAGTGGGCTACTGACCAAAAGAATACGTGGAAAGACTCAAGCGGCACACATGGACACCTGCCCAAACAGTCTACATTAGGGTCAGCTGTGGACTTCATTAAAGATATGCGCTCATTTGCAATTAGCGGTAAACATTCTCTTCCCGGCACTTCCTCTCTGATTGCCTTGTTATTGCACAAAGGGAAAGAGGGATGGGTTTTTATTTGACGCTGTGCACTTTTTCAATTAGCCAAGTTTCTCGGCTCGTGGCTATGTTTCCCTTGGGCATGTTAATATGACGCAGACCACCTCACTAAAGCAGAGCTTGGTTGGGATTCATTTACAATTAGCCTAACTGGAAGCACATTGGATGTTGAAAATGTAGATTGGTTGGTGGAGTTTGGCAAATTCAACTGTTAACTGAAGTGTTGCATTAAGAGAAAAAAGGCCACACCATCTGAAACTGTAATTTTGTCGACCATTATGTTGTATTGAATTCCAATGATGACACAAGTGGACAGCAATGGCACCATAGCAATGGCTGGGAGTCAGTTCATCTAAAATGAAATAAAAACATTTTGCAGCCAAACTATGTATATTATCATTGAAGGCTTGGTTTCATCACATGCCGTTGGGTTATGGTCATGATGTTTAGCATAGTTGACAGTTAAATGGTCGAGGTGTAGTTTACATTAAACTAGTTTCTATCCTCCGCAGGAGTCAACCTTGTGACTACAAAGGCTAACTGCCATTTACGAAGTCATGTTTCTAATGAAAATAAAATTAATTTTTATTTTTATTTTAATTTATTAAAAATAAATGACTTTGGTTAAAATATGCATGGCTCCTGGTTGATTTATTTAAGCAGCCATAGCTAATGAAAATAATTTGTATTATTACAAAACTCACAAAAACTTCAGTAGTGGGATATTTATTCTGCTCATCCTAAAAAAGGAAGTTCTACAAAGATAAAGCGTTCCAATCTATAATACATGGTGGACTCACTGTTGATATGTTTCTGTCACTACGTGGTCAATTTACCACCGTTCTTTTGTGCTTCATCGCTGCCCTCACACTTGACTTTCACAGGGCCTGAAACCCGAATGAATGGCAAACGTTGATTCATGCTGATGTTGGTGACCAAATTTGTTTCAACTGCTCACATAAGTGGTTCATCTATTTTACATGTGTGACTGATTTCCCTTAGCCTGGGCAAGAAGTCAGTGTGCGGTGGATGACTGCTGCACTCCCTAGACATTACTAAACGAGCAAAGCAGCAGTTTACCGCAGCCAATCCTGCATGTTTTATAGATGAGGAGAATCTCACCAACTGTCAGAGACAGAAAGCACCTCTCAGTGTGGCACCATAATGGCCTCTCAGTGAATGAGACAAGGCTTTATGGGTGTTTATCAATGCACATTTCGCCAACTTTGCTTTTTTTATAGCTCAAAAGAAGATGACAACAAAGCTCAAGAGAACACAGAGGCTTTTATTTCATTAGCCGATATGTCAGATTGATCAGAGCACACCAAGAGTACTTCAGCTGCTTTATTATTCAGGCAGCAATTAAAGTGAGAGCTCCACTGTAAAATATCAAGTAAATACCTAGTGGTGTCGACTAACTGCTGCTGTTCCCTGTGGACTTTTCAAAGACTTGTGTGGTGATATTTATGTGCTCACGATGAAGATCCTTGAAGCATTTTATGTTTTTGATTCTTAATGTTTTGCCCGTAACTTCTTTTGCTTTCGGCATTGCCATTCATGTGGCATGCCAGATCAGCATGAATTTATTAGACATTTTGCGTTTAGTTTTCATCACCAAAGAGTATTCAGGTGAATTGAAGCATGCAATACTTTATTTACATTTGCAGTATCTTCATGGCGCCATCTCTCCTTGTTCGTCCTCTTATTCCCAGTACTTCAGCTGCAGGAGGCTACCAATCCAAGACCTATTTGTGCACACATTGGAAAATGTTGTTACCAAGTAAACTTGGACTTGCTTGAATACTGTCTTGATTATTGTGGGAAAAGGTGGAAGTTACTTGTCGATGGCTCCGTCCGGATCCGTTTGACATGTTAAGCTTAAAGGGACCTTAAAAAGGACATATCCTCCTAAGTTTCTGTCGGAGAATACGCTGATAGTGATGCTCTGATTCACTTGATTTGTAGTAAAATTATTTGTTTCCAGTTGACTCACAATTACTTTTCAGTTGCTTGCTTTATGTGTCACTCTGTAATATGCATCTTCCCACTCCAACTTTGAACCTTCCATCATTGACCAATGACTGGACAGCGAACGTGGTATGGACAGGAAAACTCAGACACAGTAACAAATAATCCTTTTTTATCCCACACAATTTAAACTTCATGGATTATTTTATTTAAAGAACGTGTGTGACATCTTATCTGACAAGTTAACAGCCCCGGAAATTAGGATGAAATGATACTTTTTATGTGTAGACCTCATCTAAAGTTCAACGCCATAATTATACTTTGTTTTCTGCGATTTTATTTATGCCAAAGTGTGCTGTAAGCAACAAAGCGGGCGTGAGTGATCACTTTGAAGCATTTTATGGTAATATACCCTTGAAACTGAAATACTCCAGTTGTCAAGTCTCTCGCGATGACAGCATCTCACAACACGGCAGGGTGGGTCAGACTGTCTTTAGCTTGCTAAGTTAAATGTAGGACAGCTATTTAAAAATCTGATAAACACCCTCTTGATGTCATTAATGTCCTTGTGCCACTCATGGTGAACACTCATGCATGCTTGGATTTTGAAAAGGTTCAAACTAATTTTGTTTCATGCAGATATTCTCAAACCCATACATGTACCACACGTCTGGAATCTGGCGAGAGTATGCGATGACCTTCTGTCAAGGTTGCAGTATATTTTATGTTCTGAAAAGAAGTACAGCTTTGGTGTGCTTTAGACTGGAGCATCTGTATCTTTTGGTATTTTCATTTACATTGGAAGCGTCACTGGCTTTAGCTTATGTAAGCTCACAGTAAGAGTCTCTAAGCTTCTTCAGTTGTTCCCCTGGTCAATTAAAATAAAATAAAATAAGCTTTTTAAGCATACCGAAAGATAACGCAGCAATTTGTTTAGTATGTACTCCCTCGGGTGACACAGGTGGGAAAATATTAATGGAATTTCATAATTAAACCATGGCCAAGCAATAATAACTTGTGGGAAGGGAAAAAAATCTCCTCGGGACTACACGCGTTTCTGAAGTAGAAGTATAATTATTATAATAATTAGAACATTAAGACAATCTTTACCAACATCGTTCCTGGAAGTTTGTGTAAAAAGGAAAAAGTTTGGCTCAATGTTATGATTTTTTTGTGCAGCTTTGCTCTTTATATGATAGGCAGACCACCATGTGACACTGCTTCCATCTATGATACAATAGTCCCTTTGAAAGTAGTCACTGTTTGACTATTGTGACTTATTTAATAACAAAAATATATGCTGTAGGCATTGTGAGCAGATGTTGCCAGACCGCTTTGACACTTCAAAACTTGCGTGTGAAGACTGTGATTTTAATCTACCTCACTCTTGAACTGTGGGCTGTTAGCCAGGTGAGAGGGCAGATGTCACCAGCACGGCGCAGTCCAAGCACTGAAGGGAGAAAGATGAGAGCTGCAGGTCCTCCCATCGCCTTAAAAAAAAAGCTTCAGGCCATTAGGAAAACACGAATCTCATGCCTCCTCATATAGTAACTCAATATCTCTGCCCACATAGCCTTCAACGTCTCAACACCTTCCCATAGTTGGAAATGTCTTCACACCAGTTAGCTCCTCGGGATGTTGACCCAGCATTGCAGGTCATCACTCCGAGACAAAGAGATTGTTATCAGCCCTTTTGGCCTCTTCTTATCCACACTCGTCGCCACTCTTGAGCAATGACTTCTGTGAAACTTAATATCGGCGATATCACCAAGGTGCTTCTTTGCTCCCCTCTCTGAGGATCGAGAGGTCTGTTGTGAAAAAAACATGATCAGGCACTTGGCTGACGGACGATGCCTCCAGGGACTGTTGGTCAGTTTGGGGCTATTAAGCAGTGTGTAATACAAGACTGACAGAGAGAGAGAGAGAGAGAAAGAGGTAATTGTGGATAAGGAAGTTAATGCTCCGTAAAACCATTTTTACCTTTTTTTTCCCCTGCCATTCCAACAACTGGGGAAAATTACATTCTGTGCCTAATCCATTTATTCTATTTGGAGCGTTTTAGTCTGGTTTGTTTCCTCTCCCATTTTAAAACACGGTTCACCAATCAGAGCAAGTTGTGCTTTCATTTTTTTTTTTTTTTCTGTCACACACACAACCAGTCCGTCATTTTCCCAGACAGTATTAGAGCTTAGTCAATCAATTACAAGGTCCATTTTGTTGATAACAATGCAATGCAGTTGATTTCCGACTCAGCAGACAAAAGCATAAACAGTTATAATTAGCTGCCCAAGCTATGATTGCCGTTTATTTTACTGGTTATTTAACAAAGCATCCTTTGTGACAGTCGGAAATCTATTTTCAAACAACAACAGCAACACAACTAATGATAGACAGCAGTCACATGAAAAAGCAGATAGCAGACAACAAAACAACCAGGACATGAATGGAATCCAATGAAAAAGTGCAAAGGAAACAAGCTCACGCAAGATTAAAATAGGCAACACAATTTAGGATAGGATCAAGTATAAATGAAAATTTCCATCAACAAGACAAGCAAAAATTATTGTTGTTTTAATGGCTATTGGAATGAACTTATTGCTGCAACATTTTGGCCTTACTTACTTCACAGTCTTGTGTCCAAAGCATGGCATGGGAGACCAAATGAATTCACTAAATTCAGGCAACTGTCTGATGTGGGCAGTCTGAAGATGCTGAGGTTTTCATCATTGCAAAGGCCTGATCAGAAAGAAACAACTGTGTTTTGAAAAGTTTGGGAAAAGAGTTAGGCAGATGAGGTGGTTTGGACATGGGAAAAGGAGTGACACTGGTGGGCAGTTGGACTGTTTTGGAGATATAATATATCAGGTTGGAGGAATAGAAGACACATAACGCAGTTCAAGGATATAAAGGACAAGAAGAGGATGTATATTTGCGCTTGAAGGGGAAGTGTCATTGGTGGAGTACAATTAATGTTAGTGTCACACTGCGAGATGTGAACGATAGTGGTGCACAGCAATGGCTTAAATGAGAGCCACCATGCCTTCAGAATGTTGATCATGATCTTATGATTAAACAAATCGGAACAAAGTGGAAACATCAAAACGGGTGCAAAACAATGTATCATGGGGATGGGCCTTATTATGGTGTTGCTAACAATCCAGTAAAAAAAACATCATGATCACTTATAATCTCTGAAGTCCGATGCTCACGGAACAAAAGTCACACACCCGGCTGGACATATGAAGAGACGGAATGCATGAGGAAAGCTGCAGAGTGGAGAGTGATTTGCTTCTCATGATTTAAAAGCAAGCGTCTTTATTGTCACCCATCCAATAGATGTCAAGACTCCCCCCTCTGCTTCCTTGTTACTCTGTCAGACCGCCACCGTTTCTGAAAATCCTGCCCAGAAGCCCTCTAGTTTGCAAAATTTAGACCCTAAGCCAAACAATATATTTCCAGATTTTTGTGTTTGATTTCATGTTTAAACAGTGACTGAAAGGATGCTCAAATTTTGCCCCTGTTTCATTTTGATAATTTTTGTTTATCAAAGTTAGTCAAATCCTTGTCATTTTGATTTGCAGTTTTTACTGGTAACACTTAATATTCTTCTTGTGATTTTGCCTCTCCCAAATAAGAATTAACTGGGGTTTACATACTTCTATTCAGATTCAATCTCTCGGCGTAAAAACCATTAAACTTTCATGAGTGTAATTCCTCAGCGAATCTTTTGCTATTACGATTTATACTGCTGCTGTCAAGTGGAATCGAAAGCTTGGGTGTAATACTTGTGTACCGTGCGGTCTGCTACATTTTTACATATGCCGATGTCTTTTAGTAAAGAAGTCTAATGTAATGAAGTAAACACACACTGCTCTTTGCAGATAAGTGATTTTGTTCAACTCCGATTGTGTTTCCAACATGGACTCTGCTTATCACCTAATCACAACAGAGTGCCATAATCGAATAATCAATGAGCCATCTGACCAGACTCAGTGTGCCACCAGCCGAAGCTGCCAATTTAGTTTTCCATTTTTCACCCTGATCTGACATTAGGGTCAATGGAACATCCTTTGTGCCAGCTCCTCTAAGTACATCATCACTTAGGTTCAATGTACGTGTGGCTGCTAAACAGATAAAGGCCATTAATTAATCCGTTTAGGAAAATGGATTGTACGTAGAATTTGACAGATCTCCGTTTTTTTGGCGACTTTCTCGGATCAGAATTTTTGCGGATGAACGGCAGAATGAGCATTTACTGATTTTGGCAGCCGCTCCACTTATCTGGAGAGACACATTGAGGAAAACAACAGCGTGAGTGCAAACAGTCTGTTTGCCAACATCACGAGCGGCGCTGGAGAGCAGCGTCCAGGGCACTAGCCCAGAAAATACAGATTTGAAATATGTTTATTTTTGCCAGTTTGATCTACTCCTGATACGGTGTGTGGTAAATAAATGTTAAAGAAATGACTGCACTTGAAATGCACATTATTATGCCATTAAATTGGCATGTGAAATTTATATTGTAGCTCTTTCGGCTCCCTTTGCTTTTACGTTACGTTTTTATTCATTTATTTTTTATTTCTTATGAGTCTCTGAAACCCAGTTCAAGACAAGTATGTCCTCCTAATGCTTGCTAGGTAGCTGCATAAAATGAAGGAATATTTTTTATTTCCTAAAAATCAAGTGGATTTCTGAATTATTAAAAAAGCTTAATATTTGCTCTGTCTATGAGTACATATTCTGCTGCTGCCTATCGATATGGATTGTGGTTTATGACTTATGTTCACATGAGTCAATGTGCTATGTCGCTAAGCCAAAATACTATTAAAAGCGATGAAATTAAAAGCTTTGCACTTATCAAACTTCACCAGAGAACTGTATTTTGTGGGGGAAAAAAGTTCTAGCTCTTCTCACTGATGACCATAAACAGGAAATCTTTTGGGTGACTTCACTCTTGAGCCTGTGTTATGACCTGAGGTAAATAGCCAAATTTCAGCTCTCTGATGGTCTGTGACAGGGTATGCCAATTTTTCTTTCTGGAAGGTGCAGGTTCTGAGCCGTGGAACTAAGCCTCTGTCAGTCCAGCTGGGGTCTGGCCAGCGCAGATTACCGCCACTTGACTGGACCGCTATAGGCTCATAAGAATTCTTCTCAAAATAATGCAAAGTAATCCTTCACTTCACTGTGACATTTGTCATTCATGGCAGACAATTCCTCTGACACCTGTCACCAGAACTTAAACATGGGACTATTGTACAGAGAGCAACTTAATACTGGGGATGTCTGAATAATAGCAGAATGTGACTGCCCGGTTTTTGAGTTGAGAGGCTTGACGTGTATTTAATATAGAAAAAGGGCGGCCAAGTAGTCGTGTTTTTAAGCAACATGCATAGAATTTGTCACTGTAACATTCTTAAAAATATATTGTGATTTGTCCTGTGATCATTCATAGTGTTCTGTGGAGAGGCTGCATACATATTCTTCTGATCTCTTTTGAGTAAATCCGTTCCTCGAGCTGCAAGAATTACTCCCCTGGTTCAGATCAGTAGCAAGACTCACAGGTAAAATATTCAACAGGGGAACTCTTACTCTTGTCCAGATGGTTAGTTTTCCCTGCTGCAATGTGAAATTGGAATGTCGGGACATATGGTCCATGTTGAGCAAATTCACTAAGCAAAGAGCGCTGGACGTGTCTGATTGTTCTCTGGTTGAGTGCTCTTGTTTGGTTTCCCCCCCTTGTTTCCAAACCCATCCAGACAGTGGAGGACAGTCTGCAGCTAAGCTCTTTAAAACAGATGGTTTAAATCTTCTCTTGGAGTTAAACACCCTCTTTACTCTCTCAGGTACCCTAAGTGGTATTGTGTTTTACAGAAAAGCCTGTGGCATCAGGGGTCAAACTGTAGATCAGTGTTTGTTGAAGCTGTGCGATTTTAAGTTAATCTGGGCATTTAGCGGCGCACCTACTCGCCATATGTTCAGGGAGCGACATCGGAAATTAATCCACAAGCAGGGAAACTCTCTGTACCCTGACTAAATCCACTCGCTGCTTGGTGGAAATGGAAAGAACTGACCACATTATGAGGGAACTGTGGGTAAGCATCCTTTCTCCCTGTAGAGAAGGGCACCACGGAAGGGTGAGCAGCTCAGAAAACCAGAATGGAAGCTAGTTAGGGGGTTAGTGGGCAAGGGAGGAGGTAAGCCACAGAGGGCGTGGAGTTTTTACACAGCCTGGGCTTAAAGAAAAGAACCTGGAGGATCTCTGAAAAAGACTCTTCCACAATGAGCGGGTCACTGCTTCTCACTGCAACTCCTTGTCACTCACACAGTGGTTGAACATCCAAGACAGCTGGGCTCCGGCTCGACCTGGAACTGGGAATAAGTGAAAGAGACTGGCTGAGTCCAGTATTTGCTGAGATTCACACAGACAAAGGAAGGATGCGAGCAGGATTTTGTCCAGATTTAAAGTCCGCCTGAATCTTTCATTAATGGACATGAACAATGGGGAAGCGTTGAGTCGAGTGGATTTGCAACAGAGGAGTGATTGTCGGTCAATCGAAATGTTAAGCGGACATATATACATATTGATCTAGTTAAGCCACTGAGGGTATGTCCTCATGAAGGCGGTGTTGAGGTTTTATTTTTTGCTAACACATTCTTTGGCATCAAATAGCAACTATTTGCAAGTGCACTTTTGCATACTATGCTGATGCGGAAGTCAGTCAGTGTGTACGCATAAGTTTTTGGCTAGAGTAAAACATTTCTCCGCCCGTGTGACATTCCAACGAATACTGTTTTCAGTTCGATTGTTATTTAATTTTTTGTTTTTGGCAATATGTAGTGAGGTCAGTCGAGGTCCTTGCCACTTCTGGCGCATCTAAGCGTCAACTCAACTTTCCTGACTTATGTATATGTTTCAAATGCCGAAGTCCTCCTCTCAATGATGCAGTAAGTCCCTCATTTAGATGCTCCATTTTGGAGTAATAGGGAACCTAAGCCTCCGCCCCTTCCGGTCAGTCAATGGGAGCAACTCGATTGAGAGTCGGAGCTCTCACGCCATTAGAATGTATATTCCAAGTTCAGAGACATGAAATGTGAGATCTGTGTTACAGATCAGAAAATAGCTTTTATTTCTCTGTTGACTCCTGTACATATCTTTTGTTAACTTAGCTCCCATTAGACAGAAGTCAATAGGTGTGACTTGGGCTCCTCCCCTGTATGACCCCTCAACCCGCCCACCTCCTATAAAAGACGTAGGTGCGACAGAGGCGTGTTTGCTTTGCATTACATCAGTGATGATTTAAATTAGTTCAGTGTTTCACTTTGTTATGATTTTAATTAAAATGTTGTGTGTGTACACGAGCAACACACTCTCCCGCAAGTAAAATGATCTCTGATTTGGATCAATACGTCTGTCATCGTAGGCAGACATTAAAGTGAGTAAGAATCAAGCCATGACTCCGTCATTTAACTAGTATTAAAATCTCATGGTTATTAGTTTATTATAACTGCTCGAGTGACTCAACGGTCGTCTGCTCCACAAATGCAGGAACTGCGTATTTACATGTCTAAACAACCAAGCGTGCTGATGGGGTGGCACACAGTTCGTTTTGACTCACAAGAAAGTGGGGCTTTGGCTACGAGAGATTTTATTTTCCAAGTGGGCAGTTTATATAGCGTTTAAAAATACAGTAATACGCTGCAGCAGCTGTCAGCAGAGGTGACCTGAAGGAAGTGAGGAAAAAAAAAAATAAATTAAAAAAAAAAAAAAAAAAAAAAATATATATATATATATATCTATATATATATCTATATATATATATATATCAGCTCTGGGCAACAAAGCATTCTCAGATGGCGGGACTTATGCATCAAATGAATTTTTTCAAATCAGAGGGAGTGCAAATGGACACATGCAGATTTGTTCTATAGGGCTTCAATATCATTTTTAAAAGACACTCAAACTGCCAGTTAAGGAGGCCTTTTTCCTCCTCCGTCAAAAGTATTTTCAAAAATTTTCCTATTTAATTTGATATTTTTGTGATGCCAGGTGTGTGATTCCTTTTATATAAATAATCTTAACCATCATTCCATAAATCATAACCAGATGACTGGCACAGTTTACACCAATGTATTATAGATTTAAATAAGACATTTTTATAAATATCTTATTTGAATGATTCATTGCCATTTAAAAAAACGTGTTATTTGTAATTTGTGCGTCTCTCAGATGTTTTGGTTTGTTCGCCAGCCTTTTTCGAACAAATGCTCGACTCAAGATCAAATCCTCCCCTTGAGACCACTATGAATGATGCAGGGGAGTAATGTATCACTGAATATACATCCTGTCCAATGTCATCCTGTCAAGTGTCAGGACGCGTGAAGCCAGATTGGGAAAAGTAAAAAGGTTGTCAAGAAAGGTCCCTGCCCTGCGAATTAAATAAATGTTTCATGAATCTTAAGCAGCTTGCTGTTTGTCAGCCGAGCGTCTTTTAAAGACCAGAGCTTTAAAAAAAAAGAAGAAAAAAAAAAGCAGTACAGGCTGGTAGAAGGAATATGCATACATTTGCATTCATTTTGTTTCACGTTAATTTGTGCCTTTTCCTTGGAAGCACATTTACAGTGCCAGTGTCTCATGTACTCCCATCCTTTCCTTTGTATTGCAATTATGAATAAAGCAAAATGTAGCATTTCTTGAGTGAAATGTTTCATGTTCATGGCAACAGCATGGTTTTAATCAAATAATGTATGGATAAACTGTTTGATAAAAGGGTGTTTTTGGAAAGTATGGTACCTGGAAATGTAGTTTGTGGTGTTGAGAATAGCTGCCAGTGACATGTAATGTCATCTTTAATGCTGTTGTCAGAATTCATATCATGGTTACCTTCTGATGTTTGACAATAGAAACAATGACTGGTCCATTTTGTAAGTCCAAGTTATCTGAGCACGTCTTGATCATTGCTTCACAAAAGTCTTTGAATTCATCAGTGTATGTCACCCATGATGCTGTATTATTATCTTTTTTTTTATGCCATCTCCCACCTATTTTTGAAAGTAGGTTGTCGTTGGAATACCTTTCCTCATATCAGAGATTTTTTTTTCCTCCATTGTTCTTTTCCTCTCCACTTGTGAAGCACCTCTCACTCAATTATGTTCAAACACTGCTTACAAAACACAAAATTAGGCCATTTAGTTCCAGCTGTGCCTTTTAGAACCATTCTCCACATTTTTGTACAAGTTTAGTCATAACATGACCTCAAATATTCTCGCTGCCTCATGAAAAATGATGAGAAATCTGTGCATCCGCTCTCACACGAGCAAAATTAGAGATTAAAATGAGTGAAGTGGGATGGGACTGGAATGTGCTTTAACTTTTGATGATTGCCTCTTCTATCGTCCCACTTTTGGCGTACAGGCTTTTGCCCGGTGACGAAAAAGGAAGTATTGTTTGTCACTGAAGCCTAAATGGGTTTGTTTGAGGTTTTTGAAATTAATGCATGATTTGAAAATGGGATAAAATCATATCTAGAAATTCATTGACTGGCCAATACCGATCTCTGCGATCCACATATCTATTACAAAAACTATTCTAGAGAACAACACTGTGCAACACTGTGTTTTGCATGCTTTAAGCACTGGTTCTCTTTCATGTTAGCCCCTTGTTAGGGCAAAAGTTTGGTGTGGTGATTTGAGGCCATGTGTCAAGTTTCTGCTGTTCAAGGTAGGTGTCTCTGCAGCATCACAACAAGTAGTGTGATTTTCCGAGTCTGAACATCCGACTTTCGCCTTAAGCAGTCAGTTTTGCACCACTGCTACATTATGAATTATTTTATTGACTTGATTCATACTGTTTAAGATTTCCTGTTCATATTGTCATGTCATTTTTTTTTTAAACCACGTAGTCCTCAAAGAAGCATCTCAAGCATTAGGTTACTCACACTTGACACACACGGCAAAAAAAAAAAAAAACGTTAATAGCGTAGCGACCCCTATGCACGCTTTGTAAATTCCTGAAAAAGTTGTATCTTTTTGAGTCAGTTTGATAACAGACAGTCTGTCCAAACCTCCCTTGGTGGAGAAAGTTATTCATTTGTCATCACTTGCACCACCCACAGTTGAATGATCCTGGATTTGAACCCACACCTTCTGTCCTGTCACAACTCTGTTGTGCTGAAACGTTCGACCTGGAGTTCCAATAGTTATTTCTTGTTTTTATAGTGAGGAAAAGCAATCTTGCTTTTCTGCTGAAGAAACAGCGTATGAAAGTATGACCTATACAAGCTTGGCTAACTGGATACAGATGACTGAATGGAATATGACAATCCAAAAATTATACAATAACCCCCCTACTGGTCCTGAGTTTGGGCTCCTGTGGATTCATGCAAGCCAGTATTTGCCCTTTGAAAGCTGGAGCCAGACAAAACATGTCGAAAAGCAACAGGGATGCCGCTTTGTAACACACCTTTTATTCATCAGCGTACAAACAAGTAGCCAAACTAGGTCAAGGCATAAGAAATATTCAAATGTGACAAATGTGAATATTCAATGTGTCATTTTAAAGACATTTTGCAGCCTCAGACATCGGTTGGATCAGATGGATGTGCCAGGAGGAAAGAGTGGGAAGTCGACACAATGAGTGATTCTGATTAGAATTTCGGCAGCAGGTGCAGATGAGTCCTCTCATTTTCTGCGTACATGCTAACCCTTTGAAAGGGTTTTAATTTTTAATTGCTGTATTTGCATATCCTCCTGCACGCCATGTCCTCCTTGTAGAGGAATTCAGTTACGTTGTTGGTTTTTCATTTTTTTCTTTTTCATACAAAACAGTAAAAAAAATATTCTGAATAAGAGGCTGACTGCAGATAAAATCATAAACATCCCCACTTTGATGCAGATCAGTTCAGTGGCTGTATCTCTGAGTGAATTGTAGACAAGCTCTGTCTTTAATTAGGGATCAAGTAGAACTGTTGCTCTTTGTCAAGTACGCTTTCAGAAATGCATGGAGGCTTCTTTTTTTTTTTTCAGCTTTCATATTGACAGTGATCCGTCACTGCTCCCCTTGAGGTTCATCACCGTGCTACACCCACACACTATACAACACTTTCCAAGCACCTCTCGAATTGAAAATCAACTCAGATTCATGCTCCACCATTTCCTGGGTTGGTTGCACAATTAGTTATGTAGGTTTGTCATGCATATTTATCACATGCCTTCTTGTGTCCACACATCTGCTTGACTGTATATGCACTTCGACAGCAACACTCAGAAGACTGGTTGCTATGCTACCAGTGCACGTGCCACCCGTGAAAAGGCTCACGGTCTCAAAATTAAAAGCAGCAAGTGTTGAGTGCAAGGTATAGAAACAGTTATCCCTCGAGTGAAGAGCATGATGGAGGGATGAAAAATCTCGTCCGACTTAAACACCTCTTTGTGTTTTTGAATGTCATGCTACAGTTTTGGAGCTTATTGTTTCAACAGAATGAAGTCATACACTCTGGAAACTGAATAATTTGAAATGCATCTTTTTCTTATATTGCTTCTTATATTTGGAATAAATTTACATTTATAAAAGAAAAAGCTGCTACTGGGTGACAAGGTTGAGGAGATTTATGCATTCTTCTCTTTAAGTTTAACATAACAAACGGTCAACCTTGGATTGACATAAATACAGGTGATTGTGCCCAATTTGCAGTATTTACATTGTGGCCGTACAAGCACTATTTTCAAATGAAAAAACAGTCAACTTTGGCATGAAATTGTGTTGTGTGCGAATGCTATGAAGATCTAGCATCTCAAGTTTTCTTCCTCATTGTTTTTTTTATCTTCCTCCTCCAAACTTGATGTTCTTCATCATCCCAACTTTCACCTGTTCTTTTCTTGACTCATCCATTGATTATCCTCCTCGTCTCCTTCTTTTCTGAACTCTCCATCTCCAACATTCATCATCCAATCACCGTCTCTGTTCTCCACATGTCAAAACCATCTGTCCTCCCTAACTATGCCGTTGCCCATCTTTCGAGTCACTCGGAATGGCGACTTCACTGCCTTCGACTCTTCTTACTATGCTTCCTGGGACTCTAAGCCATTCTCCATGGCATCTCTGTCTACTGTCCGAGGAAGGCTCCTTTTCATTCTTGCTGCTACTCTGACATCCCCATCATGTTCAGGCATTCCACCTTGCCAGCACTGCTCTTCTCACCTTCCATGATCCCTGCCACTAATTTTCACTGCTTCCACTTCCTGCATCTTAGCTCTTCCTGCTGCTCCCCGTCTCCATCACACATTTGTATTCTATCTTTCTTCCGCTGACTTTAATTGCTCCACTCTCCAGCTTCTCCACCGCCTACTCTCACTACTAATCACCATATCATTAGCAAACACGATCGACTTTTTAATCAGTGAAACGTAATATTTCTTTCCTCTTTCCTTTTCTTGTATATTGGGACTCTTAACTCAAATCGAGCCCAACTATCATTTTGGCTACTCCTGAGCTGCTGTGCTGTAATTCATTTGTCAAGACCATCTGTACTGACTTATCATGCTTGTAGAAGAATGACTGAGTCAGCTTCTCCTTTCATTTTTTATCGCTGTTCTATTGGAAACAACTTTTTTAAGAAGTCACGCTTTCATTTATAGCGCCTCTCGCATCCTGCCACAAATGCAATTCCACTAAATATGTCAGGAAAAAGAAACATCTATTTTGTTTTGGTGGTGAAATAAATATTGCACTGTCCTCTGAACTGGTCCGGAATCCATTATTTTCATCTCTTTTTCTTTCCCTCAGCCTGAGGGACAGGTGATAATCTTAGATGGCCTGGTGGAACCCTACTTCGTCTCCTTCTTATTGGCTAATGGCATAAGACAGCTGCTATTGACCCCTCTCACTGATGTCGCTCCTCAAGGTTTTCCTCCCCGACCTTTCAGCTGACTAAAAGGTGTTTCAGTCAGCTGAGACAATCTTTTTTTCCCACAGACATTCTCTTAATAACTATTTGATGGGGAGTAATATAGCTTTATTGAGGCAGTGGTTACTATAATCGAAGAGTGCTGACACAACCCAAACACGTTGGGTTGTAAATGGGCCGAAGCTGAAGATCTTTTAATGCCAATTAACAAGAATGTATGTTGTAATTGCACAGAAACCATTCGATTCTTCAGTGGTCTTTTAGCCAAGTGAGCAGCGCACATGATTACTGTTTACTGACAGTTTGCGTCTATGTGTATTCTCTAACCGACTCCCGAATGTGAAAAGTTGTATGACTCAATAACATTGAATTCAGTCATCGCTCAGGAGAAATGTGATGGAGATGTAATGTGATATATTGCCACATGATTTTGTTAAAGGCGTCCCAGGCATCCTCTAGCGAACGGTGTTGTTCCGTGGGTACTTGACTGAATTTGCCTCCTGAGCCAAAGCACAAACAACATTACTGACTCGGCCAGTGGAGTTATTTGTCCAGATGTTGTTGCAACTGCATTAGCCAAAATTGTGAAGTGATTTATTTAACAATCCAAGTTGTTACTACCCGTGTGTATCTGTTGAGCAAGAGCAGTGAGTGACCTTGCCTCAAGGCTCGTAGCAGTGCTTGTATTTAATCAGGTCTTAAACAAATCTGACTCCACTTTGTATCGTTTTCATGCCAGTGGTGACCACTAATCCAGTTTACTGGTTCTCTTTGTGGAAGCTGCAGAAAGTCATCATTCCTTTTTTATTTTTTTTTCCCAGTCATCAAATTTCCAATCTGCCTTTTGGCTTCATTATCACTCTCCAGTGTGTGTGTGTGCGTGCAATATTTTCTGCTTAATCTGTAAAATACAATACAAGGTTCCATTTCATGACCAGGTTTTAATTGATTCCCTGCACCAAGATAGGTATTTCAGTGTACCAATGTTTTGTTCATGAGTGAGGGGACATAGCCAGGGGTCGACTGACAGATCGGCTCTTGAGGCATTAGGTTGCTGCATCAGAATTTCACCAACCAGCGAACTGGTTGAAGAGCATAGTCATTCTGCTGACACTCAAAGTAAGGCTGCTGCTCCTCTGCGTTCAAGCTGTCGACAAAGGCCTGGGTCAAAGATCAAAAATCCAGACGTGAATAAAAACCAAACCAGACTGGTGCCTGTGAGTTTAGTCAGTGGGGAGAGGTGGATTTGGTCCTGGACTTCTCTGGAAACACATGTCAGACGTGCAGCAGGAGACTACATAATCAGAGACGTATCCAGCGTGGACCAGCAAGGACTTCAGTAGTTTTAATTGCACATTCATTTTGGAGAAAAAAAAAAACGACATGGGTTGAAGTCTTAGTGATCTAACATTTGTAAGCAAAGTAAAAGGCAACGTATCCTAATGAAAACTGAATCGCCAAGATCACAAGGACCTGTGGAAGCACTCTGGCATGAATTACAGAAGCACTTTCACCTCACAAAGAATGCACAGTGCAGCCAATTTGTATCACTTTGCAGGATGCATATGACACAAGACGGTCTTTTAAGACACATTAAAATAATAAGAGCGTGGGACATCAGGTGTTTAGTGTCCTGTTTCTTCTGGCTTTCAGCACAATAATTGTGGGACTCCCCTCGACAGTCCCTTGAGGGAAATTGCAGGCTCTCTTTTAAGTCAGTGCAGTGTGATCTTATTGCTCGACAGTTGGCGAAGATCAGTCTCTTGTAGATATGGGCTGTTTTGTACGCACAGTTTCTCCCAAGTTTTTGTATCATTAAATATTTTAATAAAAAGGAAGGGAAAAATACTGCTGGAGATACTGCTGGAGATCTGCCTGGATTAAACTTTTTTTCCATTAGTGTGGTCAGTATATTTAGATCCAATACACAATAGCATTAACATAAATTTCACAAATAGTGTAATGCAGAGGTGGGCAATTGAATTTCCTAAAGGGCCACATTAGAAACTGTAACGGTTGTGAGGGGCCATCATCAAAACAAAGACAGTGAAGACTACAAAAGATGATGGAATATATCCAAAATATATACTTAAGTAACAAGGACGAAATGAACCTAAGAATATCAAATATAAGTTGGGATATTAAGAAGTGTAAATATGCCATGAAACCTATTTATCAATGATGGACAAGGCGGACAAGATAAAAAGGCAATTTATTTCAAAATATATTTTCAGTACTACTTAAATGTATTTTGAGGAACAACAAAAACACAAATATGGCCAATGAAAAGAAGATTTTAGTCTTAAAACGAGAACATGCTATATTTACTGCTGAAGTGGTGGTGGTGGTGACTAAAAGAGAACAAAAGGTGGCAGAAAAATTGGCACATATTAGTTATAGTTTTAGTCCGGGCCACCAAAATACAGGCATTGGGCCACATATGGCCCCCACGCCGCACTTTCCCCAGGTCTCGTGTATTGTGTGTTGTTGTTGAAGAAGATTGGGTTTTATGTTTAACATAATTTCAAAACGTTGATTGTGTAGGTTTCTCCTTCATTCAGTGCAGCTATTCCTCAAGTGGTCTCCTTTCAGATCACACTTGAATTACATCTGGTCTGGACCACCTTCTTGTGTGATGAAATTGGAGTGACCAAGTGTCCAGGGTGTCTGGTAGCTGAGAATTCATCTTAGTTATAGATTCGAAACGTCCGCATTTCATAAAATGGGACCTGGCTGACAATCTAAAAGTTATTACTGATGGTATTTTCCACCATGTTGTAAGTGGCCATAATTTCCCACCAATTTTGTCGTCAACATTGCCTTCTATGTATCTCACCAAGTGCTTGTATCTCTCCTAGAAGCTTTATGTTGCTGAAATAAATGTCTTTCATGTCTGTCTTTTTTCTTAAATGCATCTAAAGGTAAAAAATAACTAATGAAAACACGTTAATGTACATTATCAATATATACTTCATCAAGTATTTGACTGATATCAAAGGAATGTTTGAGATTCACTGGGAGAAAAAATACTTTTCCGTTTTACCACTGTTTTTGGAACGAGGACGAAAGGCTCGAAACTGTCTTTTTTTTTTTTCCAGTGTTATGTAAAGATTACATAATGGAGAAATGGAATAGTCTTGTTTAAGGTGGCGACTCTGCGGCGGAATAGGGAACAATTTAACTGTCCCTTCTCATGACACTTCAAAATTCTTTCATAAATCATTAACTTCCTGTGATGAAATATTAAAGTAAATGTAGTTGGGAGAGTTGGAACAGAGCTATCCATCCATCCTGCGGCGGATCCCTTTTGTTATCAGGTGCTTATGAAGCATCAGCAGCCACAATGGTTCAAGACGAAGTGAGGAAGCAGTGTCATCAAATGTGAGAAAGGGTGAGCTTTAATTAAATTCGGCTCACTCTGATAAGAAGTCAAGGTTTCGTCGAAAGTAGAGTTGAAGTTATTATAAGACTCAAATTAAATACAGCTTTTTTTAATCTTCATGTCTTGCTGATTATTTGGATTCATATATTTTTATATTACATCTCAATTGTTTAAGCAAAGTGGGAATATAGAGACGCTTATTCAGCCGCAAAACAAATAGCTCTGCTGCGGTTATTAGCCAGACAATGTGCTGTATGTCATGTGTAAATGCATTTCTCAGATGGGTTGTCTTGGAAATATATGGCTTCTAACTCTGGGTAGCGATGAGTCAGTTAGAACAGTAATGAAGTTATTTTTCCACCGAGTGAGAAATGGGAGAAAGAAAGGGAAATCAATAGTGATATCTCAGGGCTGGAGTCTGCCATCTAATCTCTCAGTGGTACTGGAAGTGCTTCATTTGGCCTTTCTGATGCTTCCCCACCCACACAGGCTTCACAAAAACATCTACTCCCAAGTGCTTCTTATAAGTAAACATGCATAAATGGTTCTCATGGAATCTGAAATATCTACTTACCTAAGCAGTACTGAATTTTAGGGAAGTAAGTGCAAGCATGTTTAAAGTGGGAGCCGTTAGAAGTAGTCACGGGCTGCTGGCGGATGAATTGAAGAACTTGGCTGCTGTTCATCATAATTAATTCAGATGCCATCTTTGAACGGAACTACAAAGTCACATCTGTAGTTAGAACATTTTTTAAGTGCACTTTTTTTTGTCGGAAAGCACTTTAGCTAAAAATATAGTTTTTGACTTTAAATATACTTCACAAACAAATATGCTTCAGTGTTGATTCGTGTTTTTTTTTTTTACCTACTTATGAAAATTTTAAGTCTTTCACTGATGTTTTAAATCTGTGACAATTCGGAACCAATTCGGAGCTAGGAGAGGTTGAAATGTTGTGGCACTTAGTTAAGTGAAGTTGTTTCTTTTCTGCATAGAGATGAGTTGAGTTGTACAGACATATCTTTGACGATGTTTCAGTCATATCCAACTAGTGCATGACGGACCGAAAACCAGAACCACACATTTTCACACATAATTGCCAGCTATTTTTGACTTTTGAACTAAGTCCGCTGTCTGTTTTATGTTGACGCATTGGGCTCAACTGAATCACTTTTCACCAGTTGCTGCATCTCCTGACACAGGTTGTGCGGCATCATGTACAAGAAAGGAAGAAATTGTCTTTAACTCTAAGCTATTGGGTGCCACTTGTTTTGTTCTGAATCATCAGTTGTGTCACTTGGCATGTGTAGCACCTCAAATGATCATTACAGTTGGAGGCACCGTGAGTGAAGCTGAGGGCCACATACTGTTATGCATGAGTGACATAGTGATGTCAACCGAAGTCCACTTGAAAATAGTCGCGATTGGTTTCATCTGGGAGAGAAGCTTCTGTACAATTCACGTAAATTCACATCCCAAACCACCATGGAGGTTTGAACTCAGAGCAAGAACCAACATTCTTTAGTAACTTAGAAGCCTGCTGCAAAAAACACACTCCAAGTCATTAATGGCAGTTCTGCCACACTGTCAATGAAAGTCATCAAGTCCTGAAGCTCTCCTGATGTTCAGCTATCAGTCAGCGCTTGTTCCATCATTAAAGAACCTGGAGAGCAAACAGCAGCTAATCTGTTGCGCGTGATGAGCCCATGATTGTTGGATCAGGTAATCTTGATTAGTTGGTTGTCCATCGTCCAAAGTGCCATCATCTGCTGATCCAGGAAGAAATCAAAGTCAGGATCAACTCCACTAGTTTGGTGACCCTATACAGTCCTTGTGTTCGTGTGAATTATTTGTGATGAATTGTTTGTGCAGACAAAGATTGTTCTGTTTTCTGACTTTTTGCGAAGTGGATATAGAGCATAAACTGTTCGTGTCAGTCAAGGCCATGTTCAACGTCACTCTTAGTAGCAGGTGTTAATGATCAACTTTAAATTGATATGCTTAGACATATATGTGGCAAAAATACAACCAGAATTCCGTAGGAAAATGAACATCTTGGTATAACAAAGAGTGCGTGACTCATTGTTTTAGAACACAACTCTTGGACATCTGTGGCCTTGTACTTAAATAAGATCCAATTAGCAAGCTTTGTTTGTTTTCACTTCAGCACCTGTCGGTGTATTGTCTTCAGTCCGCTCAGCTTCCCGAGCGTTTGGTTGTGAACATTGAGTAAGTTTTGTATGATTTGGGGCATCTGAGTCAGTGTATACTACTTCCTGATGGATTATTTTAAGGCGGGTAGTTGTTTACAAAATGTTTTTTTTTCTATCAGAAAGAAACTCAAAACTTTTCATTCTTACACCAATGACGATCCTTTCAGATGTTATTATATTATTATATCTCATTCTTTACAATGCATATATTGTGTGTTACTCTTGACTGTTTGTAGTAATGTAAAGACACTGATATTATTTTATTTAAATTAAGATTGGCTTCAAAGCAACTGCTTGCTGACTTCCTTGCCCTCTGTGTTGTAATGCCAATCAAGTAAAACTCACACATGTTAATACAAAAGAATATAAATGCGTGATGTTGTATACATTATACAACGTTGGTGGTAAATGACCTTAAAGAATTGCACAGGTCCAGTGTTCAAATAACCCCTTCCAGTAGAAACTATGTGGGGGTTGTGTATAATAGATAGCTCTTGTTTCAGTGCTGTGTTGGCTGAAGAATGTAAATCAGGAGTAATGGATGAGAGCTCATAAAAGCACCTGCACATGTGATGTTAATGCTCCGCTTCACATGATCTCACATTTGAAAGGGTGAATTTAAAGGCCATGAATAAATCACATGCTTTCTTGCTAAAAATATTCCTCCTGCTTTCTTTCCTTGGTTGATTACCAAAACAAAGGGCAAAGTTGTTTTAGTTGACACCAGCCAACCATGTCTCTAATATAGTATGGGAATGTTTGCGTGTTTTCATGTACTTGTAAGTGAATATTTTTTTTTTCTACTATTCTGTGGATGCATGCTTTTCAATATCATACAATCGGTGACCACTCATATTTAAAACAGCTGTGTCTACAACATTCTGCCCTTGTTTTCGATTAAATTGGATCCAAAATGTTGTATGGCAAATAAATATTCTTGCTTGGACTTGGTATTTAATGGGATGTAAAGCAGTGTTCCTCGTCTAACTATGTGGCTGTTTCACTTCAACTATTTGGGGATACCTGAATACCTGATGAATGTCCCTATTGTGAATTTATTTGAGCAAATTGTGTTTGGTAATGGCGGTGTTCAATCTCTGGGGATTTGCTTCTGATTTTCTGAAAAATGTCTGGCCAGTTACAAATCAGAAAATAAGTATTAAGTGGCAAAGACACTCTAAACCCACTCTCTTCTCAAGGTGACAGAATATTCAAGTAAATGAATAGTGTTGTACAGTACTTCTCAGCTCCTCTTCACCTCACTTCCGCCCCTGTCACTCCACTTTATTTTGCAATGTCTTTACATTTTCTCTTTTCTGGTTGCTTGCACTCACTAGGTCTGTAGACTTAGGTTAGCGGGAGCCGCCGGTCGGCCTTTTCCACATATTAAATTAAGGTTCACCAGATAAAGGCTTCTGGAGCTCTCCATCGGAGAGGAGAAACATATAAAAAGGGTTACATTTAGAGTCTCATTAGAAACGGCGATGGAAATCGGGGGGAGTAGAATCAACCCCCAGAGTTTTGGTACTGCTCGCCTTAATTCCCATACTATCCACGGCATATCTAACCCTGTGGACTCAACATTTGAATGTCATTATGGTCGGATACACTGAACTTCACATGTGCAGTTTCTTGTGGCCTCGGTCTGGGTCCAGAGGACGTTCTCCTACCACTCATGGGACTAAGGTGGGACCTTCATCTGTTCCTTCAGGCCACATGTTAACGCTCCCTCTCTATCTGACTAAACCCAATTTCCTCCTCCACTGCACTGAACTGCATCATCAGAATAAGGCGCACTTCAGCCGGAGTGCAGTATTCCCAGTAGCCAGATTTGCATATGTGCGACTGTACAGAAATTTCCCCACTCTGATACTTCCACCTCCGCTTCTTGCATTACCTCTGGTCGTTTTTTTTAAATCCGCTCTTTACTTTCACATCCCTAGGTTCTTTACATTCCCCTTAATGTATGGGTTTTTGAGTCCATGACTGGATTGTAATTCCCACCCGAACAGGATGTTCTCTGGCAAGCAAACAGCAAAACAGGATGTAAGCCAATATGAGTTAACCTTTTCTGAAGGTGGCACATTAGGAGCAGAACTGGCCCAAAGCCTGGGAAAACCCTAATTAGCCCCTTTGTTTTGAGTTTGCGACACACAATCTCATAATGGAACAAAAGAATGCCAGTAAGTTACTAAAAAAAAATAATAAAAAACCAAAAGGAGTACTCACCTTTGGCACTAGTTTTGTGTCTTTCTTTGGGTTTTGAGGTTGTGTACAGCTGCTAAGCAAAATTTTTGTCGAAAGATTGTGAAACTGTAGTTTTTTTTTTGTTTCGTTTCGGTGTGTTCTTAGTCTCTGAACTGACAAGAAACGTTCAAATACCAGATGTCCCTGTTGAAAAGGGGGGTTAGCTTTGTGGTTCTGTGTACTCAAGACAACTACCCTCTCTGCAGAGTGGATGGGCCGCATTTTATTTCTGATTCATATCCATTGCAGCTCAGTACCATACACTGATGTAGTCTTAGGTGGAGTTGTAGAATGGCATTTTCTGATCTCCCTTTTATAGAGAGTAAATGGAATCGCGTCCTGTTGACATTGTTCTACCATGATGGTACAGTTGAAGACAAAAGGTTTAAATTATTCGGTCCCTGTCTATTCTGTTATTGCTCATGTGACTTAAAGATATAGAGCTTTCAAAATCCGTTTATCATGTTCAAACAAATACAAAAGCGAGTCATTTAAGCTTTATTGTTATCATATTAATAAATCTGTGTTACGATCTTCAAACAAATCATCTCTAGCAATAATCCAATGGGGGTAAAATGCCTGTTCTTAGTGTAGAACTTTCCATTTTTGCTGCTTTGAATCCATCTTCCTTGAGAGAAATTCAATTATGTCTCTGAAATAAGATAGATATCATTATATTTGGGACAGACGACATCATCTGTGTGAAGCAGTGGGAGTTTGTCTCTTAGACCTCACACAGTGACTCCAGGCCCCAAATGAAACACTCCCCAGCCCCCTTTGAGAACCTAATTACATATTTAACTTCAGGGCTATTTCTTTCCTAGTCACCACCATATGACCAAAATTTCAATGGACTGTCTGGCTGGTTATATATAACAACCCTTGAGCTAATTGATTAAATTACACACGCGTAGCTTTGAACTGCACACATTTGAGCTTTGACTTTGCTCATTGATTCTCTTCAACAATTACGCCGCCGCAGCCTGCTGTCTGTTTTCTGGTATCCGTGCGTGAGGGAAACCTGGATGTGGCTTCTTGTTCTATTAAACAAGTTGCTGGGTTTTCCCCTCAGTCGCATTTGTGTGCGGGCCAGGGAGACTCCGATATGAGCTCACAGGAGATTAAACTTTAGTTTATTTGATTGTGTCGCTTGTGTGGTGGGGCTTTTACAATGGATCTACCCAGACGAGTTTGGTCTGAATTAGCCTTAGCAGGAGGGGAGAGCGGGGGCATCGAGAGGGGCTGCGGCTAATCCCAGGATATTGAGCAGGATTCCTGGGATGAGGCTGCGCTCCTTTGCTTTACCATGTGTGACGATGGGGATGGGTAACGCAGGGGGGATGAGCGAAGAGGGTGGATTTGGGGTTTCTTTCTTTCCTCAGTTCCTTTTGTGGCGAGAGTTTTCACAGTTTAGGCGCACTGTGTCTGGGATCCCCTGGCCACTGGAGTGAGTCTTTTTGGGGGGATAGCAACAGGCAGTGCCGGCCTCTGAGGATTAGACTCACTGAGATAATCAGGATCAGTTCACAGTGGACTCGGAGGGGGTCTTAGTTTATGTCCAGCTGAGTAAAAGGGGATGCCACTGTCCTGTGTAGTCACTGGCGCTGCCCACATCCCCCTCATGATGAAAACTGCAGGTGTAGTTTGCTTACTTCATGGGCAACGGCCACACATTCATTGTGAACTGATCTACAAAAAACTTTTTTTAAGCTTCAATATATAGTCGTAGAAAGTAAATTCTGATGCAACCGATGTACGACCTGTCCAACTACAGCACCGCCCTTCATACTGTTTTATTTTCACACCAACCTTTATTTTCAATTAAATGCTGTTTATACATGAATCTACTCAAAGCATCCACCAAATCAAAGCCAAAAGGGTTGACATTGAAGTGGACTCAAATCAATTTATTGACGCCATCCAGTTTGGCAAGAAAATAAAAGTTGTGACAGTTGTGACAAAGACTTATTTTAAATGCATGTATCAAAGTTTGATTTACTGAATAATCATCACCACATCTTAAAGGATGGATATGAAAATTTCAAGGCCTTAAAATATTTCTTTTTTTATACTTTATGTATTCATAAACATACCAGCATCCTCTTTGTTATTCATGTTAAATGTATTGTCATTGCAATGCCATGCACCTCAGATACGGATGAAAATGAAATGTTAAGTACTGTTTGTGTCAAATACTGATGACCTGTGATTCCTAATACTCTTTAGACACTGTCTACATATGACTTGCAAATTTAAGACTAACATTGATTCTTGCCAAGAAATACACAAATAGGCACCGGGCTCGCTTTTTTCTCCTCATAGACCAGAGTGTCCACTTCTATTTTTCTGCCCACCACATCTGTTTTTCATATCAATCCATACCTGTTTTCATGACAAACTTGACTTGAACAAAAGCCCAGGAAATGGGTGGACCTAAACAGGGACAGTCATTGAAGCTTGTACAATAAAAGGGATGTACAAAAAATGGATACCCAGGTGGTGTGAGCGTATAATGTTCCCCACCAAAGGTAACAGGAAAGACTGCCAACTTAGCACTATTGTTCATGCTCCTATGTGAACTAAAAAGAATGTGCTTGTACTTCTTCGTCAAGGTCATAATCTGCATCTTTCTTAATTCATACAAGGGAGATTATGATAATTTGTTTTCCATTGACCATATTCTTAGTCGAACTAAGAATATTGCAACATGAGTAAAAATAAATTGTATGTATTTTGAACAGAACTGCATTTAGATTGTGATCGTAGATGAGAATTTGGTTCCAATATTAGACCTTGGTTGCTCAGTGAGATTGTGTTCTGAATGGGTGCAATGCGCTTCAAAAAGACTGTTCTTCTTTTCTACAATTAATGAACCATTTTCTTGATGGGCATGCCGTGCAATCATTTGCGACGGTTGGGACGCAGTAGCAAAAATAATGTTATTAATTCAATTATTATTATTAAGTCAAGTGCATAAATTAAGTTTACTGCCAAAGGTAGATAACACTAACTTGCCTTCAGTGCTTCAGAAAATGTTTCTTGATCATTATTTGTGACTCAAACAGGAAGGACAGTTAAACATTGACAACCATCTGAGGGATTGGGTAATAATTTGGGATGAGCCCATAAAGAGCAGTAAAAAAACTGCATGATTTATCTTGAAATCAATTCCAATATAGTCAGGGAGCCAGTGCAGCAACTTCAGGATTGGTGCGATATGTTGTCTTTTTCCGGACTTCATCAGAATATTAGTACTATTGCAAAGTTAAGGATTCATTTTATTTTGTTTTATTAATCTTAGGGGTGTTTGGATAAAGTGGACGCTCTTTAATGTATCCTGAAAAACACAGAAGAACTAACATGTCACTTTTCCTTTTATTCCCAGAGGCTAAAATCATCATTCTTCTCTTTCTCTAAGGTTTCCCTTTGACTAGTGACGCAATATTGTTTTTCTCTTAGAAGCAGATAATACTTAACCTTTCAATTTGCCTTCCTTCTGTATCACTTCCTCAGTTGGAACTTATGGATTGTTGACATTGATATTTGTGAATCACAATATTGAACTGCCTTGTCCACTATCTTGTTTTTGGTGTACATGAAATAAGTATTGATTTGCATAGCAGGCTTCAAGAAATAACTTGACAGGCCAGATTTGGTCTCCCAGCTCCTAAGTTGGGCACAGGTTTCTCAGATCACTGAAACAACATCTGTTGTTATTACATGTAATGTTACTACATTTTAATCATTGTAAGATCAACACTTTTTTTTGTGCCAAACTTTGCAATATTTCCATCCAATAGTATATCTACTGTAGTTTGCTTTGCTGTTACTAAGACACACATCCAAGCAACTGCAAGAATGTGGCAAAGCTGACGAGCGACTTCAACACGCACACAGGCTGAGCAGTCGCAGCACAAAGGCCAACAAATGAGCGCTTTCATATCTAACCTCCCCCTCTTCTTCGGGACAGTGGAGCAGTTGAATGGAAAACAGAGAGAGCGGTGTTGGGGTGGGGGGGTCACTGCATAAAACAGGAAACAGTGTTTATCACGTTTAATTGTTGAATTTCATGGTTGCTAGTTTGTTTTCATCACTTGTTTACATGAGATCTTATTTATCTGCAAGCTCATGATCTTGCTCTCAGATTTAATTATTCGATACTGTATTGATCTTGAGTTTTCATTTCAATCCCCACCCAAAAAAACCCTATAAAATCCCAGAGAGAATCAATTCAACAGAAGCCTTTTCCCACCTTATTAAGATAGCGTGTGAAATGATAGTAAGCAAGCTGGATTTCAAGTGGCATTTTAGCTAAGTTCAAGAAAAGTTATTCACCGTTAATGTGAGTTTGTGTCACTACTGCACATTTCTGGTGTAATGTCATTACTGTGTAGCGATCCTTTGGCTCAGGTTTAACAATATAAGCAGAATTGGCAGCACACGATTAGTCCTCTGCTCTTCTGGCAGACACTTAGTCTCTATAGACCCTTGAAAGCCAGACAGTGCAGATCGTACAGCAAAAGAAGCCACTTAAAGCGCGATACCATCCCCTGCTTCAGAATGCAGATTGTTGCAATTTTTTTAGAGTAACCTTTTATGATGACTGCAGATCAGGGAAATCATTCTACATTTCTTGATTTACACTATTTAAAGATGCCCCCAGTGACTTGTCTTTTTGACTGTTGACTTAAATTGAAACACCACGTGACAATGAAGTAATCTACCAATTCATAATGAAGCCTCACAGCAGAATCTGAGTTTGATTCCATCTTCAACAACTCTGTGTTTGGAGCTTAAGTGGAGATGTTCTCCTTGCATTTATGCACAGTTCTTTTATGTGTGTTAAGTACTCCTCGTGTAAATCAACAGGTTGGACAGTTAAACCAACCTGGATGAGTTTATTTACCGTTTGTCAAGAACAGGGGATCAAGATGTAGTGAGATTCATAGCCAAATTCGAACCAAAGCCAGGTTGTTTGGAAATTATATTTTTTTGTGGGGTTGTTTGATTGGCATGTTCATGATCTACACCAGGGGTCACCAACATGGTGGCCGTGACCAAAGGAGTATATCATGTAATTCATTCAATGAACATTCGGAGCGAAAGAGAGCTCCATCCCTAACCCTCTACCGCTGTCTTTCTATTCGTGATGCCCATGCCATCAGAATATGCCTGCAAGGCGGCACATTTGGGCCAAATAAAATTTTAAACGTGGTACATGTGATGCGGAATGCCGCAAAAGTCCGTTAGAACAGTTGCGATTTGACGCCTTGGGATTGGGAGTGTATTGCTTTTCAAGGCAGCTCCCTGACAAGTGCAGCCACGTTTAACGTTTCACCAGTTGAATTATTCTGCACGGTAGTTTAGCGTGGGAAAAGGTTAAGTCCCATCCTCAGTGGCCACCACATCATATCGCACAATTTATCTCGTCTCTCATGATTTGACTTCAACTTGACACCTTAAATGGTATGTACGGTATGACAGGAAAGGTAATCCCATATTTAATCCAGCATTGAAGTAACCCAATATTTATGAAATAGTCAGAATGTCTGGCTTATCATTGAAAGTCACATATTTTATGTGACTTTCATATTTCAAATTTTAAAAAAATGTGTGACATATTTAATAGTCATAGTATTTTTTTTTTTTTTTTTAGTTTAAATATTCAACACAGTTGAAATATGTTTTAAGGTGAGAACTATAATCGCTCCACAAAGGATTTTAACAAATAATTGTTCCCTTCATGTTACTTCTTTCCTCCTCTAACCCGATCACCTCGTCTCACTTGAGTGCCTTTTGTTTTAATGATATTGTGTGATTAAAGTGAAGTAGCAGCCTTTGTCAGAGGGAAACCACGTTTTAAAGTACCTAGTAGCAGTTCACTTTGTGGCAGCCCTTAAATCTTACGGGAATAAAAAAAAATAGAGGAAATCACAGTTTGACTTGGAGCCCAAGCCTCGGAAAAGTGTCTGTAAGGACATCCGCATCAAAGAGTGCCAAATGTAATCTGCAGATGGGTTAAGTTGCCGTGTCCAACGCTGGAAGAGAATCAGCCAAAGAAAACAGCAAGAAACTCATATCTCTGTTTTGATTGTGTTCCTTTTAATCTCTGTTGTTTGCTCTTTTGAAATAAAAGTTAATAGTCACCACAGAAGCAGCCATTTCGAGCAGCTTATGACATCTCTTTTACAAGTCATTTTGCACCGTGTGATGCTGCCACTGTGAACAAATATCTTCTAAATCCCTCCATCAGCATGTCATTTTTGATTTCCTTGTGTCGCTTATTCCCCGCGTAATATATTTTCAGCTAATATTTGCCGTGTAGCAACGCTGGTCAGCGCCAGCCGTATCTGAGACTGTATTACATGATATGCCTCATTCTTGTGAAAGTAATTTTGGTTGCCGTGCCTTTTGTGTGAGCTTTTGGAGAAACACACCGCTTCAGTGCTGGTCGGGTCACATCTGCTGTCCTGCACAGCTGCAGCTTTATTAATGGCATTCAGTAGCTCATCTGAGCTCTCCGATAATGGAACAATGGAGGACCTCGCTTTGACAATCCCTCATCTCCGAGATGCTACAATTGATCACCAATTCAATTGCTAACTGTAGAAAATTGAATTTCTAGCCCTAACATTGTTCGCTAACCACGGTGCCGATGAGATGACCATCCAGATTAATGATAATGGGAGGCTGAGATGGCTTCTGAGACGGCCTGTGAATTTGATTAGCTTCAGACGGCTGCGGAGACAAAGAGCAGCCAGTCAGACTCTTGCGTGGAAGTACTTAATGAAAACCCTGCATGGACGGTAATTGGGAAATGTTTGTCTGGCTGCGCGCTTCTCAACTTACTGTACGCAGTCTTTAAACCTATCGCTTTTCAATCTTAAAACACACACACACACTTTTTGTGCGTGTCCTTTAAAACTGATTTTCCCTGAGTAGTTAAGAATAATTGAATCTTAGAGCCATGTTAACATTCTTGAGGACAAGACATTTTAAAAGGGATAAGCCAGAAAGGCATCTGGATTGCTGGTGTTCTGTCGAGAGCCATCAGTGTCAGCAGGAACACATTTGCTGAAAATAGATGTAATGACAGAGTGACGTATATCCACTTGGTAGCTCTCAAGGAAATGTGCATTTGGAAAACCTGGAAGGCGTGAGCTCTACAGCTCTTTGATAGATTCCATTTTCAAATTACATAGGATATAAATGATGTATTCTTATGTTAAGATCATGGGTTTATAAATTAGTGAATCATTTTTGACAGAAAATATCAAATAGTGGTTGACCACAGTAATGCATTTCTAGCTGAAAACTCCAGTGCAAACCTCCAGTCTGGTAAATGAAGAGCCTGCAAAGGCCTCCTTGATCTATCACATGGGTTACTGGATTTTGTTCATGAATTTATCTCATTCTAAACATTTCTGTATATACACACCTGCTACATCCTGCCAGTGGCATTTTGTGGTTTCAAATATTATGTCCGAATGTACACACAGCTGGTGAGTGCTGAAGTGGTATTCTTCCTCTGTAGCTTTTTAGCAACAAAATGCTGGGCCTAAGATAATAAAAAAATGATATTGGATTTCATATTTAAAATGTACGTTTTTTTTGTTTTTTTTGCTTTATCAATCCGAATGACTTGGCTAGTAGTGCAAATGTACACAAAATTTTTAGCTTTTTAGCAACAAAATGCTGGGCCTAAGATAATAAAAAAAATGATATTGGATTTCATATTTAAATTTTACGTTTATTTTATTTTTTTTGCTTCATCAAGCCGAATGGCTTGGCTACAAGTGCAAACGTACTCAAACTTTTTTCAAGTGGAGAGGCTGAACTTCTATGAAAACAAGGACGTATAGATATGTGGGTTCAGTAAAGGACAGATTTTTTTTTTCTTTTTTTAAGTCTGTTTTTTTCAATTTACCATTTCTGTTGTCGATACACCTCAGGTCCATTCCCTGTTTAAACAATTAGTCTAATGCTGCACAGTGTCTCATTGGATGTCACACTTTTATCGGCTTGTCTCTTTAAGTTTGACACTGCAAAGATCAGTGCAGCCTCCATTTATCTAATCACAATTTGACACGTCTCGTACAAATAAGTACACTGTTTACAGAGAAGTCACGGCGACACTCTAAGAACAGAATGTCATCGGACTAATTCGGGAGCCTCACCAGGTGGTTGTTCTACCTTCCTGCAGATTTCCAATCATCATCTGTTATGAATGTGGTTGTTCAAGGGTGTTGTGCTTCTCTGTGTATTTAAAAGTTATCAATCCTATCACAATGAAACATCACGGTGAACTGTGATTTGTGAGTTATTTCCTTTTTTTAAAAAATCCTTTAAAATAGATGACGTTCTACCCAATTTGTTTGACTACAAATGTCCTTGTGTATACACGACTGTAAAAGTTCATGAATGAATGACTTGGTGTCACATCTTTTAAACTTAAATCCCAGGAAATATAAGTTTTGTCAATATGTAGTGAAGTGTGACGCGCTATGTCAGTGCTCCCTCACCGCTTTTTAAGGTAGAGCTTAAATGGGCTTTAAGAACGACTGTTATGGATGTATGATTTGCTTTGCTTTTGTTTCCTCCGTCATCAAACTCTGACACATTGCCACCTCGACCCCACCAAAGAGACTCCCCTTACACTGGGGAAATGCTGTATCTTTGGGAGAACCCTGCTTTGCAAACACAAACACTTCATATGGTAATATACCAACACATATGTTAAAAAATGAATTTACAGACATATTTATAAATATATTTGATTTTAATGTTAGTTTTAAAGTAAAAAGTTTGAGTGAGTGTATTCAGCCTATTTCACTGTCCACATCATTGTAAGTGTGTCCTCTAAATGACGGTGACATTTCAAAAGTGACTCTCCGCCCAAACACGTGCGCTTATGCTCTGATAGCAGTAAGATAATGTACCAGATGACGCCATTTTACAGTCTGGCTTCATTTTAGCTGAAGTGCTTCATTAGTCTCATTCACCAAAATGGCCCTAGAACTGCATGACCAAATGGTTTAAAGACATGCTGGGACTGATAGTACACACATCATAAACCTCTCGAATTAATTAACACTGCTTGTTCTCAGCGTTTATTGGGTGATGACTTTTTAATTGACACTTTAAACAACTGACCAATTCAGCAGGTAGTGCCCATTGCATGAGTGCAAAGAGGCAAACCAAAGTCAATTTAGTTAGAGGTAGATTGAATGAGTAGATGGGAGGCCTCTCCAGACTGCAGGAGCGTGGACTTGGGCAGGAATTCAGACTATTGGGGGACACAGTGTCTGCCAGTGTGCGATAAGGATTGAACTGAGACTGTGGAGCACAGACTCGTGCTGTTGCTTTGGAAAATGGAGTGGGGAGAAAGGGCCGGGGTCAGACTTGTTGCGGGATCAGTTTTAAGAAAGCGCTATCCCCAAAGAGGCCCTCAGATATTTGCAGAACAGTCAACGCTTGTTCTTTATTTACATTCTTGTTCAATTGGCTGGCATGAATTATGCCGTCTATTTTGGTTTGCAAAGGGGTTGAGGATGAGGTGGGCCAAAATGCAAGTGAAACCCTAGATGCCTCCAGTCTCTGAAGCCGTAACTCCTTAGAGAGAAAAGACATGAAGAGCAGGCCATCTTGGTGGTTAAACGTCTCCCTGGCCACAGGGGGGGCAACAAAGCCAGTGGAATGGACTAAAAGTCAGTCTATAGGACACTTGCAATTTATCTTCTGCCGCTTTTCAGTTGATGCAACAACTTGCCAGTGTCTCTGGATGAAATCTTTGGAATGAAAACTTTGCCCCCAACGGACCTTTTTGAAGAGCTCCAAAAATCAATGATCCCAATCTCCCTCTGAAGGAAGTATTTGTTTGATTCATTTTATCAAAAGATAGATACCACAAAGCACATTTCAGAGTTGAGATTATTTTTTTCTGAAATAAACAAAACGTTGAAATATAGTGACATAAAGTAAGACAAATCTTAAAATCAGAGTATATATTAGGATAAAGGGGAAAAAATGAAGACAATTTTTATTCTTATTTTTTATTCTAGATTATTATTGTAACTATTATAAAAAATAATAATTATTGTTATTTCGATTAATCAAAATAATATTTGGGATTTCAGTGTTGAGTCAAAAAGGACAGAGATTTCTGTCTGTTCGTTTCATGTTTTGTGTAAGTTGGCTGAGACTTGTTAAGTAAAAGTGCGGGTGTTCAGAAAACATTGTACCAACATTTTAAGATGTCATACTTAAGCATGTCATCGCTGAAAATGAAAATGGGCTGAGAAATGAGCCTTGACCACCATAGTGCACCATAGCACTTTTATTCATGTTAAACACAGCACCACTATGTAAGGACAGTATTATAATAGTTCCTTGCAATGCCACCATATGACACAAATTTTTCTAAGCCAAGAAGTCCATAAATTCAATCACAATTGTGTAAAGGATATTGCAAGTCCTCAGTTGCTTGCCATCAAGTAGCTTTTGCTGTGAAGTCTTGATACCAATAAGCTTACCCATTCAAAAATGTCTCCTTCTAATAAACAAATTCATCTGTTTCAGTGAGTGGCTCTTCAAAGTCACAAAAACACAGTTTTATGGCAAATAATTGAGATTAAATTCATATTATATTTTAAAGAAAAATACTTTAAAAATCAACTCAGCCAACAATTTGTTTTATTTGAAGTTACATCTCCAGCAGTAGGTTTTTATTAGTTTTTGAAGAGGCCCATATATTCATGACAAATATTGATTGAGTCTAATACGTCTCCTCTCTATTTGCCCGTTGCACAAACATGACTGAAGAAATAACCGCGCTGATGTTTTGAGCTGTTTTTCAAACGAACATGTCAAAAACTCTTGACATGTCTCACTGAAACTTCAGACTCATAATCAGTCACAGCTTGTGGTTTCAACAGCTTTTGAAAGTTCAATACTCTGTTTGCCAACAGCTTCATCTTCATGTCAGATACGATTAAATTCAAATTAAACCCAATACAGACTGTTAAAATCAGCGCAGTGAGGTTTGACTGGCTTCTATTAATGGATGCGTTTCCCTCTATTTAAAAGTTCTCTTGAATTTAGAAGATGGCTGAGGAATTGAAACTTGATATCCAAACTCTGATAGGAATAATTTGTCTCAGTAGAAGCTGTGATATGAGGTTTACCTGGCAGACTTAATTTATTTTGCCTGATGAATGCCCACAACACTTAAGGTCGTCTGAAACTTCTCATCTAAGCAACATATGAATCTGCCTGAACCTTCAACCAACAACATTCTTGCTTTTGAAAATCATTTGACACTTAAGCATTGAAATACTTCATTCCAAAATTACTGGACAAGGAAGTCGACAAGGAAACTTTTTGCAAATAAAACAAATTCAACAACCTTTGCTTTTGAGGCAAAGGATTTTGTGATTAAATAGAATAGGTCAGTTGCAGACAGTTGCAGTAGAATGAAAACAGAAACAGAAATAAATTGAAAACATAATTTGCTCAGTTCTTTCAAATGCATCTGTGAAAAGTGTGGATTGCTGCAATATAATTTTAGTTCCCTGGAGGTCATCGTTGGTGAGGTTCATGGGAAATCGCCAACTGGTAAAGCTCAACTGGTTTTAAAAATGCACCTAAAAATTTTATTTTTATGTAGCTTGACTTCTACTTCATTGACAACAAATTTCATTACGCCTGGGATATATGCCTATGTCCTGGTTTAAATGTTTTCCCAATGCTTGGGTGCTGATTTGATTCATAGTGTGATAGTGTGATACTAATTTATAAATAAAAAAAAAATGCATAATATGGTTTCCCGTGGACATTTGGTGACTGTGGCGACTGTGGCTGTATTTGTTATGAGTATAATTCACTCCTTTTACTCAGGTTTATATGCAATAAAATAATAATAATATAAACATAAATAATATAATAAATAATAATAAATAAATCCTGGTGCTGTCAGGCTGCTGAATGTTAGACAGTAGCTGCAATACTGTTTATTTGTTTATTTGTACATCTTCTGGACTAGTATTTATCTAATATTTATCTATTTTTGGACATATAGTTTTGTTTTTGGAAACCGGAGGCCTCAGACCGAAATTTCGTTGCCATAATATATAGTGATATGTTTTTGTGCAATGACAATAAAGAAAGTCTAAGTCTAAGTCTAATAACAAGGTTCTAGAACATCTTCTGACGGAAAAATTTTGGGGGCTAAATTGTTTCACCAGTGATTGAGAGTCTGCGTTGTCACAAACTTCTGCTCAGATGCAGCAGGAGTGAGACGCCAGAGGAGCTGGATTAAATAACCAATATCCAACTATTTTCAATCACATAGTTGGGGCTATTCCAGTATCTACAACCCTCCAGGAGCTAAACTGAGCAGCGGTGAAACTGGGCGTGAAACTCACCAAATGAGGCTTGTGTCACGGCACACTTCCCATTTGTCTCACATTCTAGCCAAGTGGTTAAATTTGTATACATATTATGAGTGCAGTCCGCATTGCGGTCCGCAAAACGTGGAGTGACAGTTGGCAGCCCTGTATTCGTATCGGCTATGTGACTCCAGTGATGATTCCTAGGTATGTCTTTGACAACAGTTGGTGTTGGAAACTAAATGTTTGAAACTTTTTGATCGGCAACACACTTAAGCTTGTCTGTTTACTCACAAATATATGAATTCATGTTGCCATCAAAATGTGGAAAAAAAACAATTCTGGGGGGAGACATTGATATTTAATCCTGTCACGAAAAAAGTCGTGAAGACATTCTCTTTGTGGACCAACCTCAGCACCTCCTTATTTCAGCAGCACTTGGACAACTATAGACTGCATATTTGACCATGTAAATAGAAATGTCATATCTTCACAGCCTTTAAATTCTCATGTTTGCAGCATGTCATACAATTTGCAAAACACTTACATCTTAGGTGATAGTTATTCCAGTCCTAAACTTTGACCTTGGATGTTGTTGCTGCTGAATGCAAACTTATAGTCACGAACGACCATGAAATCTAATCAATAATTTATTTTCACTGTGGCAACAAGCTTACATGCGCATTGATCTGGAATTCATTGGCTTGAGCTGTATGACTGAATGTAGTAACTGAGATTGACAATTGCTTTGTACTTAATCGTGAATGTTCCTCATAGAAATGAAATGACTAGCAAAAGGTTCAGATTCAGGTAGTGACTCACAGAATTGCTGTATTCATTCCATGGGAATATAGTATATGTCGTGTTGAAATGTTCATAAAAAGGCATTAGAAGGACCATTTTTCCTCCATGCTGTCATCACTCCAGCTCTGCAGTGAAAAATATGTCTTTATTTCCGTTCACGCTCTTCATTAATATGCTTTTGTTGAAGCAATTCCCATACCAGATATGCTCTTTGTTAGTCAGAAACCAGGGTTAGCCTCTCAAAGTGTCAGCATTGTGTTTGCTTTAAAGAAATTTTGCCCCAAGCAAATGGCACAGTGCAAAACTGTCCATGCTCGCCACTCCAAAAAGGCCGAGTAATTGAGTGCACTTGCAAACACATTTGTGCTGAATTTTTGCCAGTGAAAGCTGGTGTGTCGCCTTGGACGTCTCTCGTGTTGGTGTTCCTAATTAACATGTTTTCAGGGGGGATTTAAAATAGGCCAGTGAAGAGACACACTAAAGTGGAGTAATAGAAAGCCTGCTCTTACAGTAAATTAACCCTGGCTGTCTTCCGCATCCTAAATGCAACAGCATGAATAGTACAGTTGGAAAACAGCTCAATCAGAAAAGCCTATCCCCTGTATTCGTGCGTGGAATGAACAGAAGGTAGCTGTGTGTCGGGTCTTTATCTCAGGAAACAGGACATACCTGCATCAACCGCATAGCAATGAGAAATAATTCAGGAAATCCATTGTCCAGCAGCTGAATCAACAAAAACTCTTCACGTTGTAGCTGTTCCATTTGTGTAATTGAAGAATGTAAAATGAGATCGGCAAGTAAAAAATGATTCATGAAGATCAGATAAGCCACTTTCATTCATTGTACTTGGTAAAGTTATCACTGTGATATATATTTTATTTTATTTGATAGGGAGCGTTTATCACTGGTGGATCATTTTTATTCACAGACTAGAAGTAGTTGCGTTTTAGTTGTTCTTCTATGTGAGCCAAGTGCTGCGATGTCGAGACAAGACAATAAACTTTAATATTTTCTCAAGGGAGAGAAGCATGAGTCAACTGAGCTCCTATGACAAAGTGTGATTATTAACAACTTTGTCAGTAAGAGTCAGACTCCCATGAGAACCTCAAGGGTCACATGGGTGAGGAAGCCCACTGGTTAGAACTGTTGTGGGTGGAAATTAAAACTTTGTTCTCAACACTGCAGGCTGCATTTATTCAAGAGATTGTGGGTCAATAACATGAATTACCTGTCGTTTTTTAAATATGTGTATGATCTATTCTAGTTATTTTTATGGCATTCTTAAGATGGAAAGAGCAAATTCTTGTCATCCAATTTTTTTCCCTAATGTACTTTCCCTACTGTTACTGTCCTGCGAATATTAGCATGCAAAGTATGCATGTTGAACATAGGCCAAAGTGACGTAAGAAGGACATAGAATAGTTGACAATGTCCCTCAGCGTGCTTATTTGTGTATTGATTTCAGCAGCTTTTGTTCTGAACCTAAAGAATTAATTCGGAGGACTTGATCATTGTGTTGCTGTTTTGAAACAAAGCATCCATAAACATACAACTATGGTCAAATACTAAGTCCACACCGCTTGTATAAAGACTACTGTCGCATTGACGTTTACATGTGTAATGAGATTCGTGCTTTGAAAAATAAATAAAATGTAGTCACGCAATTGTTCCATTTGCTGCATGAAGAGTTTGTGTGTTTGTTTTGCACAAACACAACTACATAAATATCCCCAGAGATAAATTATATCTTCTGTGTTCAACTTCATTTTCTGCCCTAATGGTAATGTTTTAAATATAATAGGAACACAAATTGTTACAGAAAGAATTGCATCTAATTATCAGCCGACTCATACATCAATGAAAATATTGATCTAGTTTGAACGCTAACTGGATGAAATGTGATTTCATTTTCCACCGTGTCATTAGCCCACATGAAATATGCATTGTAAAAAGGTTTCACATCCTGATGACTTTAGCTCAGCCGGGCAGAATTATGGGTCTCAGCACATAGCTATATATATATATATATATATATATATATATATATATATATATATATGATACCTTCAAGACCCTGGATAGACCTACAATTTGTTTACACCCAAACTAAAAAAGGGCGCAAGACGCATTGTTTGTGTGATGCTTGTGAATAAGCATTTGTTTATATATTTAGATATCAACTTTCATTACAGCCTGCTCGTGTGCAGCTTGCTTGTAAGAAAGAAGCTCTCCCACTGCTTTGTAAACCTGAGTACTCGTACATCAGAACAAAAGATTCCTCAGCCACTGACATTCCCCCATGCTTTGGCGGAGTGATTTAGGACCCTCTGCTCTTTTTTAGCATTGAAAATCATTTATTACACCGACTATCTGCACTCCTTTAAATGAAAGACAACCAGTGAGGCCAATTGTCTTGTTCAAGTGTCCAGCGAGTAATGAAGATGGATAGTCGATGTTGTGGATGACTTTTAGTGTCACTATGTATTGATGGATTTTATCAATCCTGCACAAATAAATTTTAGACATTGCAGTCGTATTAACTGCACTTCATTGTATTTGAACGTCTGTGTTATTATAACCACATGTGTGGCTGTTTCACTCTCCTTCTTATCGTTCAGACACTTCTAATGTCATCCTGTAGTGGTACCGCAATATCAATTTCAGTGAGAAAAGGGTTGCAGAAAGAAAGTATAATAAATAAATAAATAATTCTTTTTCAGGTGGCCTTCACAAACTGAAATATTTGAGTAGTTATGAAGTACTGGTACTTGTTATTACGTAACATCATGCACGCAGAGTAAGTCATAAGAGGTTGATGTGGAGCAATCTTGAAACATTTAATGATTAAAATCAGATGAACCGACTTCAACACAATGTTCTTGTTGGGGCACTTCTCTAGTGAGGTCAACATTGCAGACCCTCGACATATGAAATATTTTTATGTCTCTTGTATGTACTAGTTGTATGTCTAGGTCACTTAGGTTGGGTTGCTGTCCCTGCGACCTGACTTTGGAAAAGCAGAAAAAAAGTAGATCGCTAAGATTGATGTGTCTTTTAGAGAGAGGGTAACAAGACCCAATGTATATGTACTTTGAGATTATTGCAAAATACAGACTTAAGTTATGATTAAGTATTGTTTCGGACCAGCAGACAAGCTCCTTAAGCTCCACTCTATTGTAGAGTAGAGCGTCCGTCACTAGATGATAAATCAAAACGTATTGTTGCTATATAACTATGTTTTATGGTCACATTGGGCTTTTGTTTTTAATACGATTTAGCATTCCAACCTTTTAGTTAGCTGATGAAAAACATCAGTTAAAATTTAAAATGATGACGCCATCAATGACCACATGACACACAGCTCAAAGACAGAATTAGTGTTGACAAATAATCCAACAATGAATTGAAATCTTGACAATGAATATGTATTTGTCTTTAATCTTGTAAATCATTTTTGTCCCATTATCAAATGCCATCAAATTTGTGCTGTATGGGAATATTGATTAATTAAGAAGCATTTTAACTCTGACATGGCATTTTATCTTGGGGACGTCGTGACACGATCGTCCTTCACACTGTTTAGTATTCTGACTGGACGTGATAAAGAAAGGCAGCAGTGATTTCCCTCAGCAAATGTGTTCAGTCACCCAGTGGGGGGTGGGGGGCAGTCGTGGGCATGAAACAATGGCCTCTCCGCATTAAAGATTTCAGTTAATCATCACTTAAAGATATTTGCATTTTTCAGCAATTGCCTTTCACGGGTTAAATGTATGGCCACCTTTAGATTCCGTTACCATTCTGTGTGAAATGTGAACTCAAATGGCCGTCGACATGACAAATCTCTCGACTTCAAGAAACCAATGGTGATCATATATCTTCTCCACTCTGTCAAATACACATTAAAATTAACTTCAGCTAGCTAGGAGAAAATCAGCGGACGACCACATCTTCTGCAGTCCGTAGAAAAGAGTGGAACATATGCCAAGTGAATGTTTTACCGATTAAATATTCACAAGGTGATCCACGTTTCGCCCCGTTTTGTAGAGCAGGACTGATTTGTGTTGACAGACGGCGGCATTGTTTGCTTTGCGAGTTGGCGGATGACCTGTCCAAGAGTGGACCTCCTGCGTGCGGCGTTGTTCCTCAGGGGAGAATTTGGCATTAACCCTTCTGTCATGTTAGTTTCCCTGCACCCAAGCACTGAGACGCCCTTCCGGATCCATTCTGTCATCGTGGGATTAATTAAAAAGCTTTGCAGCAGAGGTACTGCAACCCCCTTTGGGGCTGCGGTAGATGCTAGAATGACACACACATGTGTAAATGCTCTCACACGGGCTGATCTGACATGCCACTTTGTTGCGCATAGTGACCTCGGGGGGGGCGGATGCCAAACCAAATTATTACCGCTAGTGACAGATGAGTGGACAGATCGCACATCTGCATTCCCCTTTGTCGTCACGTGCTGCCCAATAATAAATTGACCATATTTATAATATGAAACATTACTTATGCCTGACTAAGTGAATTTGCCCAAAACTGGGACCATCTGGCTCGTACTGTTCATTTGCATTTTGCATCGTTTTTCTGGCGGTGACAACTATCCAAATTAGCTGCCTTTATAGTCGCATTCACCACACGTCCCACTCTGAGGGCGTGTAGTTCATTTGAAGGGATTCAAATAAATCCTCAGGAAAGGGGGGCTCACTTATTTATCCCCAAGTCAAGCAATGGCAAAGAGACAATAGGGCTGAGGGAAGGGGGCTAAATGAATTCTGTTGTCCTGCGTGCTATACATTGCTATCAGTGTAATTTGATTTGTGACCTAGGGACTATGGCTGTGTGGGGACCCCTTAATTCAAGTCCACCGAGGTTCCAGGGGGCACAAACCCGTGTTACAGGGCTCAGCCCCCTGCCATTATGTCATGTATACACACAACCAGGCGATATGGGTGATTAATGGCTTAGCTTGTGGTGCCATTGACAAGTTTCACTGACAACACAAAAGGCATTTCCCGTGTCACACTACTACCCGTCTGGGAACATTTGAACCGGGGCTGCTGGAGCAGCGAGGACACCACATAATTTTGTTAAAGAAGATGACACCCAAAGTTCACTAGAGAGTCAATCACAATACTTTTACTGATGTGTGAACTCTACAGAAGTTCCTCTGGGAAGAGAACCGTTGACTTCTAAAATGATTGTTGTCTTTTTGCTGTCGTATTGCGGCACAACACAATATTACTCCGACTATTAACTGTCTTTTTTTTTTTTCCTTTTGGATTAATCCCATTTCCATGTGTTCCCTACAAAGCTTTTAGACAATTTCTGCTCAAACTAGGCTTGAGTCCTTTTGTAATTGCATCTTCTACTCAGCGTGCATTTCCTGGCATCTCGTAATTTCATTAGCACACCACTTCCATCAGTATGTCATCTTGTCTTGGATGTCAGTTGTCTCTCTCGTTAATATTAATCTACTGTAATTAAAAATGAAGCATGGGCCTGGCTGCAGACCCTGCAGTGTTTCAAAATGGCAAACTTATGACTCAAGTTTTTGTTTCAATGTACTGTCTGGATATAAAAGGTGATGGATTACTACAAACCTTATAGTTTGAGGCTGTGATGGATTTGAATCTGACTTGTTAAGATGCTTGTATCTCTGAATCAACATCATCTTTTTTGATGTTTGAGGTCGTCGGACCAGACACTGACCAATTTTTTTCCTTGGCCTTATCTCTTAAAGCATTTAGGTTTAGGCTTGACTAGTAGACTCTCCATTTGGGAGGTTGTACGTTTGAAAGCTGCTGCATAAATGAACATGATTTTGAAAATGTGAAGGAAACAAAACAGACACTTGGGGAAACATGACTGTGCACAAAAGGTCTCCAATATCCGGGTAGAAGAGAATAGTTTTTTATCTGAAATTAAAACGTCTGTATGTTGAAGATTGTGGTGGAAGTCAACTGTTTGTGAGCCGACACCTACCCTGTCTATGTTTTCTATACTTTTGTGACTCCTTGCATGTGGCAGAGCTTTTGTCATTTGGGTCTGCCCTGACTCTGTACTAGTCTGAAGTTGTAACATTTATGATGGGAGACATTGAGAGAAGCCAGGTCAGGTGATTCAGGCATCCAGTCATGATGCTTCGTGGATGACTCTAGTCTGTATGTTGAAGATTGTGGTGGAAGTCAACTGTTTGTGAGCCGACACCTACCCTGTCTATGCAGTTGTTCCTTTATCAGGATCAGAGGGAGACCTGAGTACTGGAAATGAGGGATAATGGTGTGAGTAAAAAGTTCAAGTAATATTATTATAATTTAATCTAATGGTCTGAAGGCGTTCACCCAATGGTCCGAGAATATGTATGTAAACAACAAAGAACTGGAGACATTCAAACATTGTCCAGCTAGAGGAGAACAAAAACTCTGCATCTTAACACAGGTGCTGTGTTACAGGCAAAACTCTCTGAACAAAAACTAAAGCAATAATTCAGAGAGCCAGAAAACATAGGACAGAACACAGGGAAGTGAGTTGTACCACAAGTATGGAAGACTGACGTTCTGCCGTCTGATCCGGGAATCAAACCCCACGTCAAACATTTGTTGTGATTTGGCAGACAGGTGGGGCTGTGCTTGTGCCGTTTTACCCTCAGGGGAATATACAAAGTGTGCAAAAAGGAAGTGGCAACACAAATAAAATAAATAGGAAGCAGGATGTAACCGTTTCTGACTTGCTCTACTCTCTGCTCTCTCTACTTTCTGAGAGATCGAGAGATGTAGATCAGACGCGTGGTCATCACCCTGAAGATCAAGGGAAATGGAAGAAGCATGCCCTGTGCAGCTGCAGTTGGCCCTGCCATTGCATGGTGTAACAGGAAGTAGCAGCAAGCATTTGTTACAAATGTATTAGCTCTATATATGGCAGTTAGGATCTCAGAAATCTTGAAATATCAATGATCTGCTCTTGAAAACAGCCTTTTTTAATCCCTTCTTTAACCACTAAATTCCTAGTGATCAAATATCCTCATATGTTTGAGTTCCAAATTAATTATGATCATAAATTGCTCAAACAAATACTTCTATTGTATTGTTGAACAAAGGGGCTTCCAACAATGAGACAAATTGTCTATTTTTCACCTTCCGTTCCCAGCTGAAAGCTTTTTTTCTTCGCCATTTACTGTTCTTTTCTCACCTTTTACAGAATCACTTTCAATGACATCCACTGCTGTCTCTATCAACAATTACTTGGAAACTACGTGGGAAGTCTTTTGAAATCTTCGTCATTCTGCTGCGATATTGCCTGAGCTGTTTTATATTAACACATCACTAAACCTGCAATCAATGAAGCAGTGTGGCTTTCCGTGGTGATCCGCATTACAAAAACCATCTGCAGACGAACGGCAGATTGTGTGATTACACAGGGTTCACCAGATTATCAGCTATTTCATTGCGTTTTTAGTGAAACAAGTATTGCTTCTTCTTGCATAGTCTTTTGACAAAAGTACAAAGAATAGAAATGTATACATACTGTATGTACATAAAAACATAGGCGCAGTATCCACACCTTTTAACCAGTGGTAAATTGTAATATCACTAAATATGTCACTAAAACGCAAATATATAATTTATTATGCAAATATGGATATGAACTCTGTAATATTTAAGCACTTGAATATCTTAAATATTTGTCTTTACAGCAACAGCAACATCTAGTTCAGTCGAGTTGAATCTGAGGACTGAGCGTATGCATTGCCCACAATGCACTGCACTTGAAGCTCTTTTATTTGTCTACTGAGCCAAAGATTAAACTGTGCCATAAGGTGGTCCTAAGTAGCACAACAACAAAAATTGATAGTGCTGGTACGGTCCCTATATGTGACAAATTGACCAATGTATCATGGTGCTTTTTCTTCAGCTCCTGTGTAATTGACTTTTGTGACTCCTTGCATGTGGCAGAGCTTTTGTAATTTGGGTCTGCCCTGACTCTGTACTAGTCTGAAGTTGTAACATTTATGATGGGAGACATTGAGAGAAGCCAGGTCAGGTGATTCAGGCATCCAGTCATGATGCTTCGTGGATGACTCTCGTCTGTTGTTTCAGGCTCAGTTAACAGGGAGGAGGCTCCGGGGCAAACCCAAGACATGCTGGTGGTATTATGTCTCATGGTTGATCTGAGGTGGCCTCAGTATTCCCTAGAAGAAGGAACTGTGGGAGGCTTCCTGGGAGTCTTTACTACTGCTGCCATGACCCGACCGCAAACAGGCAGAAGAAAATGAAAGCTCCTCAGACAATGAATGCTGCATTGCGTCCTAATGTCTCGATCAGTCTTGGAGTTGGTTTCAGTTAAACTGTGAAGTCTTGGACTAGAGCTTGACATACTACGACTCTAATGGACTTAACATTTGACTTCAGGCTGTATTCACATGTTATAAAGCTTGATGCATGGTAGCTCAGAACCACAAAAGCTAAGATTATTTGAGAACACACTCATTTCGAGCGGTATTAATGGCCACTGCCGACTTACAACGTTGAATAGCTAGCGATGATAATGGTACAATGGTTTGTTAATTGCTCTTGTGTTTTACTTGATAGAAAAGAAAAAGGATGTCTTCCAAGAAGTAGAAAGTTTGATGTTGTGACATCGCCAGATGTTGGTTTAAGCTCTTTGTGTCAAGCCACACTCACGCACACACATTGTGCTGTTAGTACAGAAGATTTTAAGCAGTGAAAGCTTAGGATTATCGTGGCTTAGATTGTTTAACCTCCCACAGGCCTCGAGTATCTGTGGATTGAAAGAGATTCATCAGACAATTATGCATAAACAAATGTTTCACTCATCTTTCTTTAGATTCCTTTTTATCCTCTGGGATTTCTCAAAACAGAGCATAACTCTCTTTCTTTGGACAACAAACTGCCCAATTCTGATCCCCCCATCAAGGGAAGAAAATGAGTCGAGGGAGCAGATTCTCCTCTCACTAATCTAGCGTACCACAATGACAGCGGGGTTTAATTAATCCCACATCCCTGGCCTGACCAGCGGTGGCTTCTGCCCCAAACTTTCTTCACACAACTTCCCTCTCCTCTACCGTGCATTGCGGTGGTGCGGTCGAGCTGCAGTCTCCCGGCATGCTGCAGGGTTGTTTGCATAACTTTGATATTTCTGTGATGACACTGCTGTCACTTTTCTTCACTTCTGGAAGCGAGAGACAGCCCACTAACTGTTCTCGTGTTTGAACTTTCTTTTGACAATTTCTACCAGACTGCCTCGAAGAACTTTTAAACTGTGGCTTCAGCTTTCTTCTATTTCTACCCGTCTACCTTTTTTTTTTTTCCCCAGCATTTTGGAAGGAATGTTCGAATTTGAAAGTATGTATTGGTCAAAGGATTTAAGTGCTAATGCGACTTGTGATAGTGATTCCATTACTTGTCCCCAAAAAGATTCTTGTCTGTTTTCAATTTTCAGTTGGAATTTCAGGACTGCTTTCTTTTTCATCTTCAGCCTGCCAATATCTTGTCGTCCAATAGTCAGTGAATCATTTGAAATGAATCTGTGGCCAAATCATCAGACAGGTGACTACTTTTACTTTGACATTATGCTGCCTTTGGCTCCTGAAACGATCTTTTCTTCAAATTGGGCATCGACTGAGTGCTTCTCATGGCAAAAAGCATTCTTGCATCAGTCGGTGGCTGCATAGTGGAAGCGAGTAGCTTAAAAAAAAAGTGTCAAACCACGTTAGAAAGATAAACAATCTTGTCCTAATATTTTATAATTGCTTTTTTTGTGTTTATACACAGTGATAATGCACTTTTCCTGGTTTTTTACGTGAAAGTGTTATTCATGGATGGAAATCTCAAATCTAACTTTGTGCTCAAAGGTGCATATGACATGAAATACATGAGGAAAAGCTTATGAAATCTTGATATGATTTGACTAAATGGTTGTAGGCTACTGCGTGTTCATCAGGTCTGCTGTCAGTCATTGAAACTGGGAAGTGAACACTCCACTTGTGGGAAACAAACACGGTCAAAGAGGATGTGATGAAGGCTGTGTGACGACCACATATGTAATATTATTGAAATTGGAAGCGTAAGGAATACAGCGGACAATGCAAGCTGGAGACTCAAATGGCGCTCTTGGATACATCTACATAATGTCAAGGTCTTCTGGAACAAAATACCAGGTTTAAAGGAGCAAGCACCCTTTAATGGGAATCATCAGGTGTCATATTATGGGCCAAGGACCTCTACACTAAGATGGTCGTATCTGCCCAGGTTGTGTCGGATATGCTTGAGATCATTTTTTTTTAAATGCTAGTTTTGCATCTTTGTGCAGCACTCTTTTATGTGTATACTCCTGCTTGCTTTTTTTTCCAAGAACCTGACATTTGCATGTGTGGAACATGGCTTTCATGTGGATGCAGATTTTTCCTGAAACGACTCTGCAGCGCACACAAAAAAAGCTGGCCAAAACATCAGACAGGAAAAGATGCGTGTTCGCATGGACATGGCTCAAATACAACCAATTCTGCTTCATGACCAGCAGTTCAGATGTGTTTTTGCTTGCACTGTTGCCGTCATCCATGCGCTCGAGGGCAGAAAAACTAATGAAACCTTCAAGTGTCAGTGTTTTCTCTGCAGTGCCCTGATCAATGGTGACAGGTCAAATTTACAACCCTGAAAGAACCTGACACTTTTAGTTGTGTGCCTCTTGGAAAGCAAGCATAGTTTGCTAGCCTTTTGCAAAAGATGTGAGTGTGTAAGTGTGCATCACTCTTGAGTAAGGTCCTGCAGAGTAATGCCTACGAGACTGATTGACGTCCTTGAAGACTTCTCCGCTGGCACACGACCAACAGACTTTTACCATCTGCAGACTGTTACATGCTGGATAATGCGAGCCATTGGATGTAATTGATATAATTAATATTAGCTGTCTGGTTATATCACTGCTATTAAGTGTTCTTAGCAAAGATGATGCAATTTGATGGTCAGCATGAAGCGTTTCCGCTTCGTGATGAGATGATCATGTATAGTTGCGATGGCTTGCCTTTGTTATATGAGCGGGCCGCAAAGTGAGTCCGACAGCCGCAGATGAACATTGATCAGAACCAGAACCCTCTGTATGACTTGGCTGTAGAAGGCATTAGGTAAGCAGAAGTCAGCCCCTCTTGCATGCGATTAGACCGTAGACATCTGAAAGTAATGAGCTGAAAAGAGAGCTGCATTGGCATGCAAATACTGTACTGACATTTAAAGCTGGCTTAACATAAAGTGGATGGATCGAAGCGGAGCCCTGGCTTCCCACTGGTGAGCTCCAGATTTGCCCGGTTAATGGACAAGTTGGAGCCTTGAAAACCTCCAGGACTAAAACCTTTATTCCCAAGCATCAGACGTCATAGTGAAATAGAACTCGGGGTCGATTAAGTTCTAGGGGGGACGTGTTGTTGATCTCATAAAGGGCATCAGGAGATGTACGGCCTCTTACAAGATCATTTAAACCACTTAATGGAGGACATGAATTAATGGCTGCCATAGAGCAGAGTCAATTATATAGATATTTTCATAACATATTGTGCATAATGTGCATTGTAATGGCACACCAATCAGCCCTTCTGCCTTTGTTTTGATCGCAGGCTGCTTTTAATGAGACTATTGACTCATGGTATTTTTGCGGGCGGAATAAGTCTCTGTCTTCATTCACTGATATATAGATGTGTTGTCATTCTCTGCCTTTGTGGGAGGGGGTGCCGGCGCATGTTAATTTATATTAATGTCAGATAATTTAGAGTTAGAAAGGATGTATGTGCACAGCTTGTGCTCTCAGGCAAAAAATTGGATTCATTAAGAAGACAGAGGATCTGGTTAAGATTTTTGGCCTTATGGTTTCAGGTCACCGAGTAATGTGAAGAGAGATGGAGTGGTTCCTGGCGTGATGGACTGAGAGGGGAGTTGGACAGAGATTGACGGGACGAGGACATCCCTCCACCCCCAACTCACACTAACTCATCCCTCACTCACGTCTCTCATTGAACACACTGTTTTTGCTACTGTTATTTAAAGGAGAACGGAAGAGAACTCTGCATGCTTTTAACCGAGTGTGAGGAACTTGAGGCGATGGTTTGAGGTTTCTCAGCTGCTGGCATTCGTGACAGTCAGTGTGATCTGTGTTAATGAGATGTGTGAACAACGTGAATGACTTCACTTGAACGCACGAGTCTTCATAAACCCTATACTCATGCACATGGTGTGAAAGTCACTTTGACAAACTGACATAGAATACTGCATTGGAACTGAGTGCTCTGAGCATTTAAGAAATCATTGTGTTCTCTTTATCCTTATCTCCTCTTTGTTTATCACAAGAATTAAAGCCCTGTAGTCTGCCAAAACAGGAAATGGTCTTCCAATATAAGAGCTAGCAAGAGCACATTATAAAATCAGGTGTGATCCATAGGTGCCAATAAAGTAAACTGAAGGTGATTAACTAGCTCAGCAGTCTTATCAACCCACCAAAAAGTACAATATTGATTTAAAATATAATGCTTTAGCTTGGCAGCCCGCATTGACTTGGCAGTCCTTCACCGTATCCTAGACTTAAACCTTGTTTTTAAACAACTTTCAATGCATAGCATGACAGCGTTTCAGGTAGGAGCCATAAAGGTTGAAGGCGTATTTTCCCGGGTCGGTGTTTATATTGAACCTTAATCATGTGAACCTAAATCTTGCATAAGACAAATTAAAGTAGCCTCAATCACGTGCGGAAGGAGCCATAGCATCGCTGTTAACAACCATAGCGATATTACTTTTGGCAGCTAGCTCTGTGCTCAACGTTATATACACTCGAGGCTCTCTCTGCTGAATAATCTTTAATTTCATGCCCTTGTCTTCAACTTAGATTGCACCCTCTAAATTGCTTCCCCAATATCGAGTGCTCAAGGCTGGAGAACGTAGAGTGACAGGGCAGAGGAACTCCAGAGACAGGTTTTTGTCAAGCTTTTTCAAAACTGGGGCAGCTAACATACAGTAGCTGCGTGGAGGAATCGACTTCCCGCTTTCTTACACAGCATTATCAAGTGCATGTGTTTGTACGAGGGCCTGACCCATACTTTAACCCCTGACCTCCGTGCTACTTATCATTTAAGGATCATTAAACATGGTTTCATTTGCAAGATGGCCTTAATGGGTTAGAAGGAAATGAGCGTCCGTTTTCTTTTTAGCGTGGTTGTAATATCCGTGGTGGCTTGAGCTGTTATTTCATTATGAAGAATTCGAGAAGATCAGATGCCTTTTGCGAAAAACCACCATTCTTCTCCTGCCAGAAAAGTTGCCGGATGAAGAGGAATAAGGTCATATGGGGGGTTTAGCATGAGTCATTGCACCTATGTCTTCAAGTACCACTTTTCCTGGGTATACAAAAGCCTGAAAATGCCTGTCTTCATTTAAACATGGCGGTCTGTTTTGCTGTGGGGTGGACTACACCCAGTAATTTTGACAATTTTGAAAGAGATCTGCAACAATTGAACCTTCATTTGACGTGTGCATGTCATACAATGTGTTCCACTTCAACTGTTACTGTCTCTTTCACCTAAATGACATTTTTATATTATATATTTAGCATGAAATAGTTTGAAAAGTCAATTATGAATATGTGATTATGTATTTCTTTCTCGGTTGTCCGCAACATAACCACCCAATTCACATTGTTTCGCATTTCACTAAGGTGTTCCGTCTGCTCAGGCTTCATCAAGTTGATCTCTGCGGATTCACTGGCTTAGCCCAACGCCGTGTGACTTTGCAGGGTCATTGACATAATTAAGTCATTAGCTTAACATCTGCCCTTTTCGGTGTAATTTCTAGCATTGCAACGAAGAATGTCAGGGGTCTCACCGCGGTAAAGCATCCTTATGGCGGGCAGATTGGGTTTCAGATCCCTTGATGAATGGCTGTGTTATGCTGATATGCATCTGTTGTTCACCTCTTGACATCCTTGAACTGGTTCTGACCCGACCCCGTCCAACTCTAATCAGTAGCAGGGTCACATGGCCAGGGCTGGTTTGATCCCTACGGTGCTGACGGAGAAGGAGCACGCTCAGCTACTGGTCACAATGTGGTCATCCAGGGATACTTTGATACCAGCACCTATAGGAATGCAAATGTGACCAACAGCACACAAAAGGGGGCTGCAGCAGCCCGGGGCAGACAGTGCAGCTGCCCCCATCACCCCTAATCGTGGGTTAAATAAAAGACAGACATATTTGTCTCTTGTGTTTGTGTCAAACTCGTGAAAAATGCTTGTGGTTTCTTGTTCTTTTTAAATGACGAATCTCACTCTGCTGAAAAGAAAAGTGATGAAGGGATTGTATCAAGCGACAGATGGGTCAAGGGTCATTAGTGATAAGTGAGTTCGCACGGGGTCATTGGCGGTCGGGTTCATTAATTTAACTTGATACAGAGAACAGCAGAGTTGCACAAAGCTGCTCAGTTTAATGTTTTATTTTAAGAGTGGAAACAATGCTGTGCTGCATCTGGGAAAACTGTAATTTATCTGGAAGGTGTGTGAACATGGTGACAGGCCGGTCAGTTCCCAGGTCTTTGAAGTGGTCGGCTTACTGATAGTGTTCAAAGGTCTAGCATAATAAACAATGAGCCGGAAACTCTTACTCATACATTATTTTTTTTAGAGGAGCGAAAACAAAGAGTGGCGGACATTTAGGGCTTCATGGAAATTCAAATTACCTCATGAATGAATGTTCTACACTGCATGTTTTTAGATGTGAATTTGCTCTTTTTTGAGTTACTTTTGCTTTCCAGATTCATTCACATGTTCTACGTAAATCCGTACACTGTCTTTTAAGGTCTTGAATTACTCCAGACTCCTGATGAGGACAGCAGCTCTTTTGAGAAGATAATATTGACATTGATTCATCCGTTTAAATCAACTGATCTCAGTCTGAAAATGTGTAAATTATACTAGGTGGCTAGGGTGCTCACACTGCAGTTTAGTTTAGTTTTTCTGTTTCTACCTTCTGTCCCGTGTGTGTGACAGCATGAGGTACCAGACCAAATGCCTGCCAGGCCACAAATGATACAATTGAAACGAAGGAATATGATGCCGTCTGTTGGAAAGTTTCTCAGTTCAATTACATATATGAGGTAGCGTAGCATTATGAACCATCTCACCTTTAATCCAGCCAGTACTGAATTGCCTTTTCAAGATGTATATTTGTGCTATTTTCAACTGAAAACTTTTGATACATTAATGCAGCACAAGGCTCCATGGCTGTACAATTTCACTTTCCTCTGTATTTAAAAAGCTAGACACGATTGTTAACGTGGATAACAGTTCCCCCCTTGTTAATTTGAAAAAAAAAAAGGTTCTGTGTAATAATGGGGTACTTAACTGATTCATACCATCACACCATAATTGCAAATTCACCTGACCAGTTAAAGCCATGTGGAAACTATTTGTCGTAAAAGGTAGAGCCGCTGTTTACTCAATGTTAATGTGATCTATATTTAGCATGCAGGACCAAGTTAGTGCACATTTAAGGTTTGAATGGCTTTCCCAGATTGAACCAGGGTCCCGACAGTGTAATTAAAGTGTTCACAGCGCTAATAGCAGACGGGCGTCTGAGCGTGGTTTCGGAATTTATTTGTAACCCAATAGTATGCTTCATGTTGATGCCTTGTGTTGTAGTATGTATATCACTGCAAGGTGAGATTTCAGTGGGTTTGTCACATAATGGGATTTAATTCTTTTCACATGTGCCTTTTACAGCTTCCTGACTGAGTAAACCATATCATTAGGGCGGTTGCCTGAAGTATCGTGACTACACACACACTCTCCTCTGTAGAGACGTGTGTCCTCAACAGATTTTGTTGCTATCACCCCTCCATCTGGTGGCTTGTCATTAGTTTCAGTTGCTTCAATGCTCGGGAGTTTTATCAAACCCTGGAGTCCAATCTCTCGGCTGCCCCTTTTCTACTTTAATGTGTAGCTCCCTGGTCCATCAGATATGTTGCACGTTGCTTTACCACATGAAAGAACAACAGCAGCCGCGAGCAGATGTGGCTCTGTGTGGAAAATGCTCTGAAATAGTGCGCAGAGAAGTGTGTCTTTTTTCATTGTTTTTTTCATCGTCATCTCATCTTGACGATAAAATAACTGAGCAGCTATATAATAAGGGAACACACATTTTCATGATATTGATTGTCATGTAATAGAAAATCACTCGTAGAAGATCTTGAATACTTCAGGACAATTCAAGCAGTTGTTTGAAATGTCCTTTCTGGCCTCCTGAGGTCCTTAACCTGTCTTCATCATCCTCCTTTGCTACACTTGTGCCCTCATTTACCCCAGTCATGAACACCATTGGTTGTTTTTTTCTGCAGCTTTTTCCGAGCATCTTCATCTCCAACACGCGTCCAAACCGCCTGGCCTCTCTAACTTTCTCCCTACTCCCAACTGTACAAACTGTCCCTCTGTCATACTCACTTCTGATCCTGTCCTTTCTAGTCCCTCCCAATGACAACCTCAGTGTCTTTTTCTCTGAGATCATTGTTTTTTTATTGAATAATTTTAAAAATATCAACTTTCAAGTCGCAGAATCTCTTCATCAGAACAGTTTTACTTAGTCTTCCATGAGGCAGCCAGGATTTAAATGGAAGGTGAAGTCATAACAGGTTAGTAGGTCATTATTTACCTATGTCAAATGTTTACTTAAATGAGTTCCACCTCTCTTCAAAATATCCACATGGAGCATCTGCACTGCGGATATTGAAAACTTTAGATACATGAATTCAATTAGATTTTTTTTTTCTCTTCTGATATTTATTTTCAATGAGTCACAAAAATACTTGGTAATCTTATCATGCAGTTTGGTAAATATTAGCCCAAACACCTCTGCAAATAACGGCAGTCTCTGATGACGCGTTGCACAAACTTGATTCAATGTCTATTGTTCAAAGTCAATGGAGAGACAACCCAAATGTATTTTTATCCACTTTTATTTTTTGTAATATGACCAGTATTTTTCATATTCAAGTGTGTATGAAAAAAAGTCACCGTTTTCTTAAAAAGCTAAATACAATAAGCATTGGATCAAGGCACATACAAGACTGGCCAAAGGGCATACAATGCACTTTGGTTTTTTCAAAGAACAGTTAGCTTCAATTTGTGGCAACTTAAAAGTAAATGTGAATAATAATACAAAAGAGTGTTAAGGAATGGCCGACACTGTGAGAATCTGTATAAAACCAACATGTATTTTTTGCCCGATGAAATGACGTATGGTACATGGTACTTAAGAATGCCGCCATTGTCTATTGGCCATTGTCGGCTAGTGTAAATAGAGATGGTGGGGGGGGGTCCTCTGTGTCGGCCTGTCTCATTTTCTTGTGTGGAGCAAGAAAGCCTTGTAAGGTCCGTGTGCTTTAACTGCCCTGTGCCGTGGCCTACAATCCTAAGGAAAAACAAGAACCCTCCAAGGTTGCCACTGCCTTTCTGTCAAATGCAAAAATATAAAACACTTAAACAATAAAGTAATAAAGCATGGCACCTTATCTTTAGTTGTCTGGACCCTACTGTAGGTGATCACTAAAGCAAAACTCTTCAGTCATTAGTGCATTGGGACTACTTATGACCAATCATTCTTTGAAAAGGCAACATGCCTGCTTTTGTATTTATACCGCTTTTGTCTAAATTCCAGTCATGAAATATTTTTTTCAGACAGCCACAAAGTGAAAATAATGACCTGTGCTTATACTACAAGGTTTTCTAAAGTCTGATTGTTCAACACAGCAATGAAAACCCACTTTCACAGTTGACAAGTCATCATATCTCAGTAGAACACAGAGTTTCTTTTAGTTGGTCGATAACTTTAAGCAAAGGAAATACAGTACAAATTACTACAAATCCCTAAAATATAGAATTGCAGTACAATAACCCACTGATGGTTCAGTGACACCTGCAACTGGAACGTCCTCGGTCGTAATAAAATGTCCTTAAATATAAATTATATGGCAAATGTACAGAACATTGCTTCTTAGTCTCTTAGATCCAGTGTTTTGTAAAAGTTCTCCCACTCTGTTAAAGTCACTTGGTCATGAATGTCTCTGTTCAATATCATGAATGGGAATGATCCGAATCTGGTATTCCACTGTCTCTGTAGCTTCTGTTGTTAATGCTGTTCTCAATGTGTGGACTTTTGTATAAAGTCAGGCCATTTGGTGGGAAAATTGTGTGTATCACAAACTCTTCCTTGGATACAGGCAGGTGACTTATTGGTATCATTTGAAAAGAAGTCTCTCTTATTTCCAAGATAGAGTTGTCCTTCTTGGTACCAGCTTCGGCATAGTCATCCTTTCTCCTTCGGCCTTTGTTATACGTGCAGTTTCTGGAAAACAGCGATCCATTTCTGTGGACGTACCAGCAAACCAATGCCAGCATAATTATTGCCAAAAGTGCCACCGCCCCTCCAATGATGGCAGCTAGAGGCAGACTTGTAGTCTTGAAGAGTTCCTTTTCCTGCTCTCTGTTCAAAGTTGTAGTTGGGTTGTAGGATTTGTGCGATCCAGTCTCTGTCTCAATGCAAACAGGGGTCTCATCTGAGAGGTAAATATTGCTAGTCTCCATGGGAACCATGCATATCCTATAGGAAGACTCTGGCTCCAGAGCAGTAAGCAGATACTCCGTCCTCTCCCCCTGTACAATCGTTTCGGTGATGGAGCCGAATGCAGGACTGTGCCCTAGCTTTAGCCAGCTGAGCCGCAGGGCAGTCATGGGCTGGGACACCCGCCATGATATATGCAGCGTATCTGCGCTACTTGACTTCACACTGATGGTGATTATTTTTCTGCCAGAAGAGGTGGTGGTGCTGCGGTAATTTTTTCCCATGTCTGGTCCTTTCACAACAGGCCTTTTAGTTACGAACGACGGCCACTGGGGCAATGAAGGGCGCAAATTCAAAGAGACGGTGCTGGTTTCGTATGTGATGCTGGGGTCAAAATCTGTGCAGTCAAACATGTCTGTTGTTAGGTCCTTAATCGCCATGCCTTTGACCTTATCTGGACCTTGGCACATGAAGCCCCGCACATTTACCTTAGATGGCAAAGACCGCAGCCAGTCACGTACCCACTTCATCCGACATGTACACTGCCAGGGGTTGTTGCGAAGCAAGAGCTGTGTTAGATTGTCCAAATCCTCAAACACCCCTTGAGGAAGGCTACTAAGGTTGTTTCCAGACAGGTCCAGGCGATACAATTGCCTCAGAAAGGCAAAGGCCCCAGGTGGCACCCGGTTAATATGATTATCTTGTAGCTGCAGCTTCTCTAAACTGGTGCCTGGTAGATTGGCCGGTGGTGATGTCAGTGAGTTCCTCACAAGCGACAGCTCGGTCAGGTTGATCAGGTTGAAGAAAGCCATCTCTCCAATCCCACGGTTGTTAAGCAAGTTACCATCGAGGACAAGTCGTTTCAGGTTGATGAGATCTTGCAGCGACTGCTCTGAGATGGAGGAAATGCGGTTGTCGTCGAAGCGCAACTCCTCAATGCTCATGGGCAAGCCTGATGGGATGGTGCTTAGATGATTTCTCGATAGGAAAAGTAGTCTAAGGTGATTGCTGTCTCGAAAGGCCCCTTCCTCAATGCTGACGGCTGATACAGAATTATCATCCAGGTGCAGCTCCTCGATGTAAGGAATTTGGGCTAAAGAAGAGTGGGTGATCATGCGAACATTGTTCTCTTGAAGATGAAGCTCTTTCAGCCCAAGAGGAAGATTGGTTGGGAATTCATCCAGGTTGTTGCAGTAAAGATAGATCTTTTCCACGTATATCAACTGCCGTAGCTCCGCAGGAATACCAGAACTTTTAATGCGATTATTTTGTAGGAAGAGTACTGTAGCGTCCCGTGGTATACCAAGGGGAATGGAAGTCAGTCCGCGGTCATTACAGTAGATGAAGGTCCCATCACACCGGCAGGCTGAGGGACATGAGGCGGAGGTCATCAGGGGAGTTGCAACACCCAGAAGCAATGCAACCCTGATGAGGAAGAGGATGAATATTTTGCAATGATACACCATCTTGAAGCCGTTGAAAACCCTGTGGGAGAAAACACAAGGGTACGTTTAATGCACGCAACCTCAAAAAGAGAGGGAGTGTGTAAATGCTGCACAGCAAGACATGGATCAGAATCACTTCTGTAATTCGAAGATGGGGAGTCAACTGTCAATGTAATCGATGACACTGATCCTTTTTGCGAGTGCTATCTACATTCTCTGGCATGTATGTATTCTGTGATGGATAATCACATTTGGCCAGTTCCCGTCTGCTTTTTCTATGAATAATTCTGCACGTCTCAGCTTTTTTGGCACTGACCAGGGAGCCATTAATGTCTCCCTGCAATGTTTTACCTGGCCATAGCAAACTTTTTTCTGCATTATAGGGTAACTATTTAATCGCTCTGTCGGCATACTGCTGTACATATTGACTGCAAATTCATCATGTCGGCTCCGGTAGAAACCCGGCAATCGGAAACTGGTCTGGTTGTCGTCTTTTTTTTTTAACTATTGAAGTATGACTGATTTTTCTTAATGAAGTAAATACTGATTTATGGCTTCAATTATACACTCATGCCATGACCTCTTTGCCAGCATGTCTCATTATACATTGTTGTCTGGTCAGTCAAGTGGAAACAACCGAAGCTATCCGTATTTGTCATACCTGATTTATGCGATGTGGTTAATCCTTGCCAGACGAGGAGGAATCCAATCACGATTCTCTTTCTCTTTGAACGGAATCTTGACGGTGATATCCCGCGGTGGTCAGTGTTTGTTCAGCTGATGCTTTTCTTGATGACGACCCTTCCGTACTGTCAGAGTCTCATGCTTTTAAAGGCTTTTTAGACCCAGATAAGCCAGCAGAAACAGCATCATTTCTCAAACATGAGCTCTCTGATAACGTTCAAATCCTAATGACTGTTAGAGTAGTCAAGCTCAGATGCCATAACAGTAAATGGGATTTTTCTGTCCTTCCACTGTTGTGTAGTTATCCGTGTTCTCACAAAGGCGCTTGCATGCAATCAGGCCTGGCAGGCATGATGAGTTGACGTAAAGCTGGTCTGAGCCATGCCAATCCCTGCCACCACAGTCTCAGTTTAGGCCAGTTCTCTCATGTACACGAGTCCGTCAGGTAACCAGAATCCTCCGCTCTGTTTCCCGGCTTGTACACACATTAATCCAATCCTGTGGTTCCTTTTTTCCAGAAGTAGATAACCAATGTTCCCCCCTCCTCTTTGGTGCCAAACAGGGAAAGGTAAGGAGCTAATCCTTTCAGGGCCTTGGCTCCTTCATGCACCTGGAGCTTGACTCATGCTGAGCTCACCTCACGCTCGGGGTGGTGTCTGAAAATCAATCAAAGGGAAAGTGTTCAGTATGATTACATGTACATTTTTAGCACTGCAGTTTTAACATGAAATAAAATTACGACGGATGCCTGGTTTTGATTGCCACCTTTGCCAAGACTCTTGAAATAGCCTTCTTACTTTGAGTTGTGCTGTTTGACCTTTAGAAGTCAAGCAGACCTCGTTTGTTTTCTGCGGTGATAAAAGGAAGAATGCCTGTGCATAAGAAAAACAACACTAACCAAGAATGCAAAACAATAGCTGGGGTGGTGACTTCGTGCCCTTCCAGTTTTCCTGTGCTACTTGAGTATTTGGGGTTGCTTTTATACTAGATAAGCAGTTGGAGGACGTCTTTGCTAATGAACAGGCTGAATTTTAAAGATACAAGAAAGAGTTTCATTCTGCTTGCAATGTTGTAAAGCACTGGTGACAAATGAGACTCATTTGAATTTCGTTTGAAAGCATGGCGGCTGTTGCATCCATCCCTGTCAGCCCCCAGGGACTCTCTGTGACCGAGTGCCCCCACCCGATCCCCCTGTACATGCCCGCCATTTCTGTCGGTAAAAAATAGACTTTCCTTCACCTGACAAAATATTTGGTTTCCTTTTAAACACAATGGCCGACGCTGTTAGGAAGACATCATTTAATGTGACACTCTCGCAGCCAACAGCGTGATGTAATAAAGGTAGAGGCAGCACAAAAGGGACGATCCCAGAATTAAGATGCATGTAACCCAATTGCAATTCGTGAGATGCTGTGAGATAAAACGCCCTCATTCCCCCTCATCTGTCTCATCGCGGTTGCTCTTGCCAAAATTAGATTATTAGTTGATTCGTGTGTGGGGCTGAGAAAAAGGAAATATCTCCTAACTTCTGGGTAACGCAGCAGACAAGGCAAAGAGATGAAATTCAGTAATGGAGTTTTTAGAAAATGGCAGTGCGATAAAGGATATGCAGGGTCTGTCTGTTGGAATGAACTTTTGCGGCAGCACTTAGTGAAGCTATTTCAATTTTAAATAGACCCCCTCACCTCATTTAGGAGCATTCTCCATCCTCAGTTCACGGTTAAGTATGAAGATATGGTTTGAATTCTTCACCTCTATGCACTAAAAATGTGGCGATAATTGAGCTTGTATCAAAGGAACTCTGCAAAATACATTTGTGAATGCGAAATAATGGGCTTTCTGGAAGCCTCAAACAAGCAGTTCCAAAAAAAAGTTGATTTTGACAAAATATGTTTCATGTTATAGTTTACTATAGTGCGATGCTAATGTAGCTATAGCAGCGATATCATTGATCATGTGACTGCTTGAGACTCTGTTTATATTGCTGGTTTACGTTTCAGAATCATAGTCAATCTGTCAATATGGGTTGTTCTAGTTAACAAGAAAACCTGAAATAAGAAGTGTAAAATATGAGTTACAAAATGATAAATGGGCCATTGATTTCAAATAGCTGCTGCTGAAAAAAAAGTGGCTCATGAATTCACTTTGGATATAATTCGACACAGCACACTGAACTTATGAAATTGATTTGTGGGTTGTTCAGCCTGTTATATTTGTCTGGTTCCAGCTTTAGTAGGTAAGGATACTTTACAAGACTCTTGCCAGTCTACTTGGCTATTTCTCCCTCTCCTTTATTTTTCCACGCTCATCGGATTTCAGGAAAGTCTCCCTTCTCCTTTGTTAGCTGGGAGGCAAGCATGTGGATCTCACAGCCTCGCTGGAGAGAGTTTAGCTTTTCAAATACCAAGATTCATTGACTTCCACAATCTGTCTTGAGAGCTTTCCCCAATGCATTTAGTACTTATGTACACTCATGCCAACATACAGCCTCCCTTCCCACACACAGCTATGTTTACAAGCATAATCATCTGGAAACAGATTGAGGCAGAGTTGAACATTTTTTTATAAGTGATGGATGCTCTTTGCGATTGTTCTAATAAGCACTGCTGGTCAGCAAGGAGATTGAATCAACAATCACAGTGGCCTCTAGTTCAATGCGTCTCAACCGGCCAAGTTAAATTGGGCATCCAGCTTGATCTGTGGATGTACAGCGAATTACCTTTTTGCAGGAGAGCATGTGATGCTCACACAAAGCTGGCCACTGATAGCCATTGTGAGCTCTGCACGCATAAATGCACATTAGTAAGCAATAACAGCGCCCAGGACTGTGTGCCTTCGAGACGAAATGGCTTGGGGGATAGAACAGAACCAATTTTACGTCTGCAAGAACTGCAGATTATAATGATTTAGTTTCGTGAAGTAGTGAATAATATTACATGGATACGTTTAGGCGAGAAGGGGAAGTAGTAATGGCTGACTGTTAAATTATTCATTCGCTCTGAAATTAATTTTGAGCCACGGTGCAGTTATCCATTGGGAAATCATTGTTGTTTGTGTCTCCTGGTGATTAGTCATTTAAGACTCTATGAGTTCTTCGTGTAGTAATTGATGCCATTTTTTAATACCTTTCCAAGTCTTTTTTTTTCTTAACCACATGACTGGAAACAGACACATTAAAGGGAAACTATGTGTGATGGTGATACACTGAAGCACTGCAATACCCATCAGTCATCACTATACATGCACATTTGTGACGACTGAAGTATGGTGTTATAACCATTTAAAATGTGGCTTTCTGTAGCTGTCACATGTACAGAACCATTTAACGGGACAGAGAGGCCATGACCAGGCAGGGGGCTTTCTCTTTTGTCGCTGCCTGAAAGGAGAGTTCTCTGGCAGCTGCAGTAGTTTTTTCCCCACATGGGGGTGATAGGCACTGCAAAATGTGTGTGAAGCTCTGGTGGAGAATTTGTGGGCTTCTGCTGAACACCTCTCCTCACCGTTGACAAACAACAGAGATATATTTTCTAGATTGAGGTTTGCATGACGTTTTTTGGACTGTCATATAAAATTCACTGATAGCATGTCAGCAATGACCTGGATCTGAAAAAAAAAATCCCTTTGATAGCAACTGACTGGGGACTTTTGCCTGGAGGCATCATCGAGACAACTGGATCTCATCTCTTGTCTACCATGTTTAACAGGCTATTTATATGTCTGTCAGTCAAGGTAGGGGAGGCTTGAACTGGAGACTGCGCCTCCAATATATAGGGAATATACAAGAAAATACCCGCTGCACAAGTTTAATTTCCTGAATGACTAGCTGCCTTGTGTTTTTTTTTTTATTTGAATAATTTATATCTCATATATGTGAAGCGACCTGCTATGAATGTGGTAAAGTAGTGCAACTTAACCTGGATTATTACGTGCGCCATATGTTTAAGTGCGTCACTGGTGTTGAGCCGATGGCGCTCTACCTTAACCACAATAGCCTATGCCGTGTGAAGTTTGTATTCTAGCTGGGACAGGCTTTTATCGGAGTTGGAGCAGCTGTCCCCAGCGCGTCCTCCTCCGCCGGCTGAGCGCTTGGAAGAGGCGCACCGGGGTGTCCTCTCTGGCTGCGGCGCCGAGACTTATCACACGCTTCCCTGTAATCCTTTCAAGTTTGTGTATTCAACATCGCTTTACCCCCACCACATTTCTGCTTTTTCTTCGCTGCTGCGTGATAACGCTGCAAATGATGGAGAAACTCAAACGACGCGTCACTGCTGCTTTGCAAGTGACGAGATGCGCCGCGGATGCGGCGTTGACACTGGAGCGCTAGGAATCGTTGGAAAACGGCTGTCATTTTAAATAAAGCTATGCATCTACTCTGTTGGAAATTGAAGTGCTTAAGCGTTTTTTACTCGTTTATTTCAATCATTTTGAGGGGGGAAGGTGCGCTTTAACTGTGCATTACGGCGTCTGTCGGTGTGTGACACCAGCAAGTTTGAAAGATAAATCTGAATGTGTCAGTCCCTCTTGATGAAGTAGAAGAAGAAAAAAGTCCAATATTAACGGAAAGGATGCGCTCCAAAAACACACTTACCTCAGTCAACCCCCCCAAAAAAGAGCAACGTAACAGGTATCCTCCAAAAACCGGGTGAAAAATAATCCAATCCGAGTTGAAAATCACATCCAAAGAGCTTCGGGGAGTTTGTCTGTGTCAGTGTTTACCGGTGCCCTGCTCCCTCTCTCTCTCTCTCTCTGTCTCTCTCTCCCTGCCTCACACAGAGTCGGGCTGCGCGGGGACAGAGGCGCACGGATAGTTCCCAATACAAATGTGGAGTTGTGTTCGCCTCTAGCTTTGCTTCAATAGAGCACTGATGTCATCTGGAGGAGGGGTCTCTCTTCCTCACTCTCCCTCCCTCTCTCTCTCTCTCTCTTTTGATGTCCCTGTTTTAGAGGGGGTGGGGAGAGCGTGCAGTTGCGCCGTGATACGCTAGGGGGAGTGGAGGAACGGAAAACGCGCTCCTGTCCTTATCAGTTGAGAGGAAAGAGGAGAATCAAGAAGCTGACTGTGACTGTCTTAACAAGAAGGGGGAGGGGGAAGCAGATTTAAACCATATGTGTTGACAATGATATGTATGGGGCTTTCTTCGTGAGAGGGTTTGCTCATTTTCCCTTGGTCAACGGGCAGTTGCTGTTGCAGGATGGTGAAAAGATTCAGCACCAGGTCAAACTCAAGCATATTATTCCAGTTTTCATCACGTTTTCTGGAATTTTAGTGCCATTATTTAAACCTAGTGAACATACATAACATGTACTATTAAATCTAACTAATGTAAACTAAGTAAGACCTGCTTTGGTTAAAAAATGTGTTAGGAAGTGTTTACATATTTGTTTCTTGTGTTATTTTTTGCCTTTTAGACACTTATAAGGCGACCACCTACATCATCTTGAAGTTATACTGTAGCATAACATTACACCCTTCACAGCAAAATATTGAATAGAGAAAGAAGTAAAGCTTTTTGCTCAAGTAGGTTTCTTTCGGAACAATTGCATAGAATCCGAAATAAATTCACCTGCACAAAAAGCTCCATGAGATAATAATAGTTACTGGTTGTAAGTCAAGAGTCGTCTTCAAGAACATTTCTTACAATATCGCTATCTGACATACACCAAGTTGAGTTATTAAAGAGCCTGACAAAATGCTATGAAATACTTGTCAGCTAAAGTGCAATTTATACAGACTATGGTTTCAGCTTGATGTTATCTTCAAATTTTAAACTGTAAAAATATCCCAGCAACTGTGATAAAATGTGTTCAGGTACTGTATATGCTTATGCTACTATCCTTGAAGTTAGTTGCTAACATGAACCACAGAATCATTCAAATTTACTTTGAATTGTTTAACAATGGATTGTTTATTCAGTAATCCTTTCTTCTTTCTTTTTCATTTTTTAGACAGTACAAGACAGGGTCCATATATATACATATGTTATTTGAGCATTTTTACGCTCTGAAGTAAAAGGGAAACACATGTTTTTGTTTTGCTCCGGCAGATTCAAGCGATGCATCAGACCCCAGCTCCCCCCCCGCCCCACCTCTTGTGTCTGGTATTTGACCGTGTTTGGTTTCATGTGTAAATAAAGCCCAACATTAGGTTTGCCGCCCTCCAGGCCTCGGAGCAGCACTGATTCACCCCGTTAGTCAAAGGGTCGCTCAGCAGAGGTGACCCAGCCAACACTCCCTCATGTCCCGCGTCATCTCCAGTGTCTCCCCCTCCGGCTACCCGACAAGGCAAAACACTGCGACCTCAGCGCACCGAGCTGCAACAGAGCCGCTCTGTTCATCTGTCACTGAATATCCACAATCAGATCTGTGTGGCACATGCAGCTGCCCGAGTAATTTCGGAGGCTCTTAGATGTCATTTACCGCCGATAATACTACTTTTAGGTAATTGCCAACAGTCTGTTTTGCCGACACTCTTGCATGCCGTCAGATGTCTCCAGAGGTGGTTATGAAATTATTTGAGAGACACTTAAAAGCAAGATAAAATGTTCTCTGTGCACAGCAATCACGTCAACTTCAGGTAAAGAGCTATTAAATAGACTGATGGAAAAAAATAGGTGTCTGAATAAATTGTTTAGAATTGAGTGTTACAGCAGTGCGATGAGAACACTCCAATATATCAATGTATCATAATACATTTGGAAGATCAAATCTATACATGTTTCACCTTGCCTGAGTGAGTCATTTAGTTAGATTTGTTTGCTGAATAATGACTTGTTGAAGGACATTGGAGAAATATTTCCCTGCTTTATCATATGTCTCTCAACGTTTGCTTCTTGTTAAAGAAATATATGTTTTAATATGTGATCACACATTCACAGGCTGGGATCGTATTCATTGGATTCAATCAAAATCCATTGTAATAACCTGTGTTGTGCATGTTGATGTGCGTAATAAGGTCGTCTAAGATGGTATGATTACCGTTACCGTGTTATTACTGGCCATGAAATCTGAACAGTTCACCTAAAAAGTGCTTCAACTCCAGCTCCAATAAATTAGCGCATGGCTAGTCCCTGATTGCCATCTTGACTGAAGTGCCTATTTGAACAGACACTTAAATCTGGAGCATCTGCCAAAACTGCTCAGACCTCCAGTGGAGTTTTTTTTGCCTTTGTTTGCATTCCAGCTGGAGTGTCTCTCACTCTTTCGTTCCACGGAATGTCTTTTTTTTTTTAGACGAATTGAAACAGTAGGTGATTTTGCCGTGACACTGTTGTTTGGGTTTTTTCAATGGGCTCGAAAAAGCCGTGCGTCTGCGTGCTGGTTCAGTAATTGGCTCAATAATGTCATCGCATCGATGCTGGTGTTGAATGTTCAGGTCGAAAGATGCAGAGGTGAGAAAAGGTCAATCTCAGACATCCTAACTTGATCCTTGTCCTCTCCCTAAGGGGACTAAAGAGAAAAACCTGTAGCTGACCTCACCCAGGCTGTCTCTCCTAAATCGACTGCAGACGCATCTGTCAGTGGCTGTGGATTGACCCTCACTCAGACATACAAAGAGCCCCACTGGAGGACGCGGGTTTTAGATTTCACTTATCTCAAGCCCGGGCAAAATCTGCGCTGTTCATCTTTTGTTTGAAGACGATAGGTGCTCTCCGTTCCCAAGGGTGCTCACAGCTGCGACTTCACAACTTCCTACTGCATGTTTGTGTTAGAAACAAGCGACAGCATGGCCATATTTATGGGGGACCTCGCTGTTGTCTTTGTGGCTGGCACAAAGTGCCATGAGACACGGGAGGCATCAAAACAACAGCTTAGTCACAAGAGTCAAAGACTGGGGTGGAGACGATCTGATTGAGATTGTGACCGTCATTCGACCTGATAATTGATTTATTTTTGCTCTGGCTGCGATCGATAGAAACATTAGTTGGCAGCGTGCGGTGGCCTACTTTCTGAAACGTCTGACCAAACACGTGCCCCAACACAAGTCTGATAGTGTAGGGCGAAGCAGAGAATTTAAATATTGCACAAGTTTTATTTAAAGATAAAAATAAATAAAGAATTGATCTATTTTATGATTTTATATGGCTAGTTTCAATGACAAAGTGGGAAGCCACACATCATTGACTTATTGATGTTTTGTTTTTGATTTATAAAAGCAACAGCGCTGTCCCTGTGACCCCATTTTAGAAATATTCAATAGGCTTTTATCAAGCTTCATTGTATTTGATTTTGCTATTTACAACAATTTCTGAATAAAAAAAAACCCAACTAAATCAATGTTGATATTAGGAAGCTAGATTCTTCCACCTTTCTTGCTCTGATTCAAATTCATTATTGAGATAATAACTGTGTTCTTAAACAATGCCAAATTAAGGGGAACAAGAAAAAAAGGGCGGCTGCCAAAAATCCCCCGCTTTGTTTTTCATTTACCTTCTGCTTTATTTGCATATTCATACTCCAAACGCAATCAGCAGCGATCTCTGCTGCAGCTCTTTCATCTCTGCTCCTGCTTCTCTGACAGGCAGCTTTTCAACATCACGACACTTTTACTGGGATTTGGGGATGAAAGATGCTGCTGGTTTTTGGGAGAATTTTGCCCGTGCATCCAAATGATATCAAAAAGGTAAATAGTCCCTTGTGGTATATCCACATTTACATTTCTCTGCGCAAAGGAGGCATATGACTACAGAGGTGCATATTGATGTTATTTTTTTAACTATATTATTCAAATAGCTTACGGTAGTGCTCCTCAGGAATCTATTATCAATTACAAAACCTTAAAATTTACCATCATTTAGCAGATAGATTGAGGATAAATAGTAAACAGATTAGGTGGACCAGCATTCAATTTTATTTGGGATGGAATCCAAAAAAAAAAGAAAGGGAAATGGACAGCCCTCAGCTTTTGCTTCATGAAGGTCACTGAAATTTGACTTAGACTTAGACTAGACTTTATTGATTCCTTTGGGAAGACTCCGTCCAGGAAATGTACAGTTAAAAGAGCTAAAAACTGAAGAGCTACTGGAGAGGCAGCCGTCTCCATCGCGCCACCATGACTTGACGCGAGTGTCATGAAAATTGATGGCAGCACAGATGACTCTCCTGGTAGAATGCATGTTTCAATGTAATTGCTGACTCCAAACTAGAGGCTCAGAGCAGATGTCAGGCAAGTTTGACCAAGGATATCGGATTGTTGTTACCGAGCAGTGAGGTTCGTCCTCTGACCCTTTGACATGCAGATTCCAGATGTTTAGAGATGCACTGGGCCCTTCATCTCAGGGGACTGGCTGCGGCCGAGGGAAAGAAAAGAGTCGGCAACAACAACAACAACAGAGACTAAAGGGGCCGACATCCTGCTGCTCGGGCAAACCCAAAGGTCTTGGGCAGTGGTCATCTGGGAAGAATGACGAGCAATGCAAATAGCCTAGTCGGCTGTTTTCCCCCTCGTCTTTTGTTTACCTTGGATGTATTTTGTGGTTGCTGCTGTGTTTTCTCTGTAGAGACAGGGGGAACTCTGGGATGAGCGAGTTCCATTAAAAACCTAAAGGGGGGCTGCAGCTTAGTTGTCAGCCACAGGACCTCCCATAGGTTAATGACCCCAAACACAATGCTGTGTGATCAGATTAGATAGAGCGCTCTCCCCCCGCCACAACACTGATCAGCACCATAAAGGGGATAAAAGAAAGAATTATCATACAGTGTTTTCACAGTCCAGCATACATCTCTAATGTTGCTAATTGAAGTCCTTCTCTCTTCCTTTGTAAACGCTTTACTATTCCGCTACTAAATCCGTAATTAGCCAATTTAGCGACTTTTCTCCAGCCTTTTGCTAAATGGTAGCATTTATCTTGTGAATGGACTCTGTATGCTTCCCTAAGCACTAACTGAACTCTCAAGACAAACACACATTTTGTGGCTTGAAACTCAACGGCGCTTCCTCGCAGTGTGTCTGTGTGAAAGCAGGGTTTAGGAGTTCATCTGACAAAAGGGTGAGCCAGGATTGGAGTTGTTAAGGAAGGAAGTGGGGACCAATGTTATCTGGTGTAGCAAACCAATCTTTTCTGCTCCAGATAAGATATAGTTGATTATTCAGAACCGAATGTTTGGAAATGGCTCCGTTGATAGGGACAAACAGGAAGTTTTCATGCTAAGCTACGGCGTTTTTGGGCAAGGCCATGTGTCGAGTGGCAGACTTGTCATACACAGTGTTGATCAAAGCAGTGGCTTATCTCTGACCAAGCCCAACTCAGACTCCTCTTCGAGTCATGTATGACTCTGACTTGTAACACCATTAATTCCGAGTTTATATTTCCCGCTTTTGCATCTGCACACTTTGAAGTGTAAATGAAAACCTTTCATTTTTTTTTCTTTTATGTTTTTTTTTTTTCTGAAATGGCAAGATTAGATGCTAAACATACTTGGCAACTCTCTATCTGTTTTCTGACTACACCAGTCGTTGTTAACGTCTGTCCCGGAGGGAACATGCCATACTTCGTCTGCTTTTATCTGGCCCCATGGGATGAAGCGATGAAAGTGACCAGCTTTTGTTGTGACATGCCAACAGTTCTCACACAAATATTTTTTATTTCTCATTATGACTACTGTTGTTTTCTATTTTTGATGTTTTTCTTCTGTATTCTAATCCATTTTTATTGCTTTTACTTTTAATGAAAATATTTGAATGTGTCACTAAATTATCAAATTTATATTCATTAAATCAATACTGTTTCAACAATTAATGTATTTTTATTTTTAGCAAATAAAAATAGTGCCCTTGTGCCATGTTTTTACATCGTATTTCTGTCACTTCTTATATCAATCCAGTAAATATGTACAAAAAATATTAAAAACGTAAAAAAAAAATCCATCTCAAAGTATATACTTAAAAAAAATCCAAATTTTTTCATTCGTACTATTGCACAATTTATTTGTGATTTTCCTCCGATTTTTTTTTTTTACCAATCATGAAACTGTTCTCTTTTGCTTATATTAAATTGGAGTATTTTCAGTCTTGTTGATGCCTGAATTTTATTTTAAATGTATTTTAGATTATTTATTTTACATTTTATTTTAGATCCACATGTCCCTTTTACTTCTCCTATTAACAGTGACTCTAACAACCATTGATTTCTACTTTTTTTTTTTCGCGTGTATTAATTTCTATAGCGGCAATAACATTGTTTCCATGAAGCTATTGTCACATACCCTCAGCTTCAAAAGGAGAGTGTTTTTGGATGACACCTTCAGCCATCTGAGCCACAAAAAAAGTCACCTCCACCTCTACGTCTGACACCATACCTTCACTGAATATCAAATGACGCGGCTGTCTGAAGCCAGAAGTGTCATTCAAAGAGGCAGAAAAGTTTAAAATTGAGTTTGCATAGGCATTCCTGAATCCCACTCCCTTAATGCCAGATGTCTGTGGCAAGCTTCTAAATCACATGTTAGGGGTCATTTAAGAAGTAACTGGAGTGTGGCCCTTTATCTCAGCTGTAGGTGTGTATTACCCTGACAGGAATCAGGTGTGAGAGGAATTTGGGGGACTTCAGAGCACTACTGTGAGGGGGATCCTCATTTGCATGTGAGCAAAAGGAAGTTGAAAGTGTCAACTTTTATACAGTCTAAAAGCTGATCAAAGCTACTTCCTAATTGGATTTATTCCATTAATCAATGCTACCTACAACAGTTCGTATGGTATATCAATGAAACGTCTGCGGCGCAGCTGAGTTTTATCTCAGCTGCTTGGATTTGAATATAAATTGTGAAGGTGGATTATACGATGGAATCCTTGCGGCTGTCTGCATTAAGTGTTGACACTCCTGATACCTGGCATAGTTTGTTACCATAGCGATGAACGTTATGAGTCAGTACCTAGATTCAGGGTGTGAAAATGTGTTGAAATGATACAATAAAGTGACATTGTATGAATTCATTTCACATTGCGGATGTAAGGAGTTTGCTTGACCCTTTGTGAAAGAATGCAAGAAAACCTGCACTGTTTTGTACTGTATATACCTATGTATACATCTATAAATAAATCGATATATAAATCTTTGGTAAAAACCCTGTACCCTGCTACTGTACTTTCACTGTTTTGAAAGCAAACAATATTGATGCGTTAACCGACAGAAGACACAAGGCTTGAAAAAACAAATTTGAGGACCCAAGAAAGCAATGCCTAAGAAAACTAGAAAATCCTGGACAAAATACTTTGGAATAGATACCTGAAAAAAGATAAATCCATCCTTTTTCCATCATCAATCCAAGGTTGGTTTTGCAAGAATTTGCACAGCAAATCATCTTCGCTCCCATGAAGCTCCTCCAGGTCTTCTAGGAAGGGATTTTTGGTTACACTTTAGAATAGGTAACTTACAGTATATTCCAAAAAATAATCGACTGTTTCATATTAACAACGTCAATTAATAGCGACATCAATTGTGTATTAACAACATATTTACCTGTAATTAATCATAGTAAAGTAGTGATTTGTGTCTTGTTGAGTCTCACTATATTTTACCCTGGAATGGTCACTGAAAGTTCATTCTAAACACAACACCATTACTGCTGTTTAGTAGCCGTTCATAAGCAAGTCTTTATCTTTAGAATAGTTATTATATGTTCCTCAATCTGAAGTGCGACGGGATCTTCTTTCTATGGTGATGGAACTCTGAAAGCAATCCAAAAACACAACAACACTGTAAAAACAACAGCAGGAATGTGACTTACACGGCAGTCTTCCCGAGGTGGTTATGTATCAACACGCATCATTCGCAATAATCAAAATGTCGACGTTCTGTGAAACTTTGTCATGCACGCACTTGCCCCAAATTGCTGTCTTCAGGCCACAAATGCTTTTGGAAGCGATTTTTAAATACATTCCCTGGTTGCACTTTGTAATTACGTTGAAGCAAGTCCCGTCGTTGAAACGAACCTTTGAGAGATGCAATTTCCAAGATAGACAGTAAAGACAATGATGTGAATTTTCACAAGCCAATAAGAACACTCCCCTCAGCTGAACCATCAAAGACCCGGGGAAAGGAGAAAGTCTTCACAACTCTTGAGATGAGAAAAGCAGTTAGAGTAAGGAGTCTCTTACGCTGGAACAAAAACATTTATGCATTTCACTGTTGTAGTCGGGATACATTTGTGCGGGAGTATTCAACTTAATATTAGTAAAACATTATTTACAGACATTTATTAACTTAATTTTATTTCTTTTAAGATTATATAAATAACTATTATTTGCGAGCTTCACAAAAGCATTGAATTTGCTTCGTTCACATGCATCTACATCTATTTATTTTTCAGGCTGAAAGCAACTTCCTGACTAGGCTGTTTATCATGACCCAATATCTCCCCAGAGCTCACTAAGGTTTTACTAGGATCATCTACTGCCAGTCTTTTCCATAATTGCCGGTCATCTTGAGTTGACTGATCTCATGGCGGAATGTTTTCATATTGAACTGGAATTCCCTTGAGTACTTTGTGAGAGTTCAGCTCGCAAATTCTGCCAAAGACATTAAAGTTCTGGGTGCATGACAGCAACTGCAGCCGCCCCCAACTCTCTCAGGATAGGAAAGCCCAAAGGAGGCTTCATTTAACCCCTGAGGATTAGCACTCATGCCTGCTTTAGCACTGGTAAAAGGCGAAGCGTCTCAGCACATCGAGTCAATTGGGATTCAGGGTTAGCTCTACTGGCTTCCCACACAAAAAAAGCGAACAAAGAGGACCGAGAAGCTTCACATGGGGATTGAAGAGGGCGCGATGCTCGTCCACCCTGGTTTGATTGTGTACTCCTTACGTTTACAGACCCAGGATTTAACTGTGCAATCCTCGCCCTTCTAGTGTGTTCATAATATTCACACCACAAGCTTTCTGAAACAAACGTGCTTTTTGATTGACCTATTTTTAGTAGAATCAAAAAGGAAATTCTCACACCATGATTGTCGCCGCAAGAACAAAACTTAAATGAGGACTGGCTTTAAGAACTGAGATTTTCTCTCAAAACAAAAGTTGAAGTGACAATGTCCCATCAAAGAATTGGGTTTATGATACTCGGCTTCTTTCTGTTCAGCCCTTCATCACAAACTTTTACCAGTTAGAACGGTAAAAGTTGAATTGAATCTGACTGACTTTTTTGCATAAAAACAAAATTCAAACAGAATATTTTTACATTTGTTCTTGTCTGTTTGTAGTTATTTTGTCAGTCTTAGATCTAGAATAGACTACCTGTCTTTCTTTTGAATGCATTTAGAAACGAATAATTGGCAAATGAAGAGTACTGAATTTGTGTTTTATTTGGACATTCGGGCTAGGAAATTCATTTTCTTTGGTCTGAAGTCCTTTATTTTTATTAGGTGAAAGTAGTCATACACAATATTTGTGTGTCCATGATCTATAGTCTCTCTGCCTCTTTGACTTGGAAGTTATTCAGAACCAGCCATCTTGAAATGTGGCTAAAGCAAGTACAAATCTGTGCTAAAAAAGAACTCGGTAAACTATCATTTCAACAACTTAAATATCCATAGTTGAATCATTATTTTTCTTGAGTTTTCACTTTCACAGAGGGTTTTTTTTTCTGGTTGCATTTATGAGCTTGTTGTTTTCCTTCCGCTCTCCCCGGTGCTCCCCTCATAACACGTGTCCCCATGTGTCTTCAGAACGTGTCGGAAAACATCACTTTAAGTATCATTCTGTGCAACCGGTGAGGAGCCGAGCAGGGAGACGGTCCGGTCGGCCAGTGTCGGAGGGCGAGGCCTCTCACCGGGGTCCCTGGCAGCCGAGGCTCCGAGTGTTGACTCTAGTCCTGTGCTGACATTCCCTTGTGTTTGTCTAGTCTTTCATCACGTCTCCGTTCAAACAAGCGGCAGCAACTGATAAAACACATGCTCTCACTGCCTCGCAGTTCATCAGACGCACACATGCACCGAATGACACATGGACCGACTTCAACTCCGCTTCCTCACAACAGGTGCAGCCACTGCCAGCTGTTTACTGTCTTTTCATACGTTTCAACTAAAACTGATATTATTTTGGAAACAACAGCTGCTCACATTATATTTTTCTATTACCTCCCGCCAGCTTGCCTTGACGGCGGTCTTGCTTTATTTACGCTCTGCCACTTTTATTTGACGAATGACTGTGCCATCAGTCATGTACGCAGCGCGACTTCAGAGGTACTTAAATAGCACGAGCTGAATGGATTCTTGAAGTGGTAGCATAAATGCTATGTGGTTCGTCCCGCAGATGAGCCGATATATTTACTGTTCAATATTTGCTATGTTACATAACACAATTTTGGACAAACATGGAAGCTAATGCACAGCCACCATGAAGTCCATCCACTCTTTTTTAAAATAAGTATCCGTCACCCTGCTGTCTCAGACCGGAACAGGTTGCACCCAATTATCCATTCTGCACAATTGGAAAGAACCTTCCTTTTTCCATGACCTGTATGCAACCAGGTCATTCCCTGCATATTTACAATTGCCGCTGAGCCCTCTGCCCCTAGCATGACTTATTTAAATCCCCTTCCAATTGCAGGAAGCGCTTGTCCATCACCAATATGATCAAATTTCAGGTTATTGGCTCCTGAATCTGGACGAATATGACTTTCTCCTGGATTTGGAGTGGACTGCTTGTGTGTCCCTTTCAGAACAAAGCACCCTAGACTGTCAAGTTTCTCACCCAAAGTGACGCCTCGCTGAGACAGTAGGCGGAGCGGTCGTTGAGGTCGGGCTTTTGGCTGCTAGCATTAGGATGATGAACCTCAAAGTGATGTCACGGATGCTTATTGCGAGGGTTTGCTAAGGCTTGAAAATGCAAATCTTTTGGAAACCAGGTGCTAACTACACCTGCGTGTATCCCATCCACCTCACTTAATTAGAGTTCAGCATCCTGCTAATGAATATTCTCCCTCTGTCTCAGGACTATATGTGTGAGTGTGTGTGTGTGCTGTGCAGATGGGCTCAAAAGGGAATTATCCATTGTTCCCTGGAGAAAGTCGTGTCCCTCCGCGAGCTGTTTATCTACTTCCAAGTTTGCTACGCAGCCTCATCAGCCCCACCGCCGATATCGGTGGTTAGAACTGATTCTGAGCGCGTAAACAGCATCTACGCGCTTCCCCTGAATCATACGTTTCTTCTGAAAGTGTCAATGTTCTTGGCTACATTGAGTTCATAATTAATTCTTGGCGTTAAGTGACTCGCTTTCTCCCTTGCTGCTTCCATTGTTGCATGCTGTGCTTTGAAATTGTTGAGCAGAGAAGCGCAGAGAGAATCTGGTCTTTTCTGTCAAATGATCTCTCAGTGCGTTGGCCGCGATCAGTCACACGCACGTCAGATCTGAAGATGAATGTGTCAGAGCTGATCATTTCTATTAATATTTCCCTTTATTGTCGTATAACAAGGCTCTGTGTGATGTTTAGATGTCGGCTGGTCTATAATTGGGGCAAAGTGAACTCAATCACGACTTCGCCAAATGAGTCAAATCCAAAGCCCCGGAACTTTAGAGTTCATTTGAAAAATATTGTTGATATTGAGCCTAATGATCTATATTATTAATCACTATTTTTCTTGATGCAAGGGTAAATATCTGTACCAAAGAATTTAGGATTAATGATGAAGTGCAGCTCTTTAGACACTGAATGCAGTTGTAGTATCGTAGCACGACCATTTACCCTGTAAATACATGAGTATCAACGTAAAAAAAAATGTGAAAAAGGGTTTATGTTTACTTCCGTCCAGCTATCCCTCATTGAACCGACGTGCTCACGTCTGTCAAACACCTTCTTTAGAGGGCAAGTCACGCATCAGTGATCGACAGGTCTCAGTCAGACGCTCTGTTTTGTTATGTATCATGTGAAATCCGTGAACTGTACGGTGGTACAAATCGGACATGTGAGAATAGGTTCAAAATTTACTTGCGTGGTCTACAAATTTGGTCTCAAAAATGTGGTTCACAATCTGCAGCCCAGTAAATGTGAATATCTACTACGACAGCCAAACTGTGACCATGATTACAATGTGATTTCTTGTGCAGCGACGCCAGTTTGTTGTTGTCATGCAAGTCTTGGGCTCAACATCGCCCTGTATGGAAGGGAGGACTACGCTTCATGAAACTTTTCTGAAAAGATTGTTTCATTTGCTTACTTCCAGAAGGGACTGAATGGATGAGGAACGATGATGAATTGAAATATTTTGAATACATATTGTTCCCCTATGTACTGAAGCGTGTATGAAAAGATGTTGCTGTAACGTGTATCTAATCCCTCTGATGGTGCTGGGTATTGTCATAGTCAGCACAATGTAATACATGCCTCAACCTCCATTCAATAAATCCAAGATACAATTGAGTCTGAATCAATGCAAACATGGATGGAACTGTATTGCAGGGTCAAATCATATGAACCTTGTATTCTAAGTGTTACAGAGGTTTTTATATATATTTTCAATTTTTATTTATTTATTATTGTTCCATTTGTTTGTAGTAACTGAAAAGTTATGATGAATTTTGTCGGCCAATGTTGACTTCATGTTGTCTTTTAGTTTATATTCACAGCAGTGAATTTGAGCTTTGATGGTCAATAATGTGAATGTAAACTGTGCTCTTTATTTTCAGTGTGTGATGTCAACTTTATTCATAATTGGTGTGGGAAATATCCTCCGGTCCTTCTCATTCTTTAACCCACTGGTCAGCTTCCTGATGACGGAACAATGCATCAATATTATTGAAATGCAGATATATTGAATTCCACTCTTGCGAAAGTCAGGGGAAGTAAAATTGTTCAAATGTGTGGTGCGGAAGCAGAGCCCCCAACCCTTAAGCCGGACCCTAAACCCTAACAGTGAAATGAATAACTATATCTGCCAGCCTTTTTCCTGGAATGAAAACGTCAGCCTGACTGTTAAATAAGTTTGGCAATTTTTTAGACGTCACTGTCTAAAGTTTCATTTCTCTGACTTGATGACCTTTTTGTTGTGGCTTCAGAATTTTCAAGTCAATATGCCTTCATACGTTTCAGCGAACCTGTCTGCCCCTCACACCCTCTACTTCTGATTGCTGCAACTGCCACCCACGTCACATGGCCAGGCGACCTTGCCCCCTATGTGTTTAACAAGCCTGCTGCCTTTGTTCACTCAGCCATGTTTCTATGACGACCAGCCTCAGTCACCTCAAACGGCGTAGACATGCAACCTCAGAAGGACTCGACAGACGGGCAGAGGTCCTCTGGCTTCACAGTGTTCTTTCAAAAACGCTAAAGAATCAACGCACCAAAGCCTTTTGGTCCGCTGTGAAAGAACCAAGCCCTCTTTGATATAAACTTGTGCTTTTTTTTTTGCTGTGTGGTGACGGATATGATTTTCAGCTTGGTTGAGGGAGAATAAAAAAGGAAGACAGAAAAGTTTACGGTTCACCTGGTGGGCAATAGTGAAGCCGTTTGAACTGATATATGAGAATGGGATTTACTGTGGTGCCTTATGGAGTTTGACATGATACCGACAGCACAAACATTAATCGAGATATAGACACAACAGTAAAAACAACAAAAACAGCTCGTGATCTTCATTCCCAGTTAATGGACATACTATCCGTTCTTAGACGCAAAGCATATCTTCAGGTCTTCAGTTGCTAACAGAACTGACTGAGCAGACTTGTAAGGCAACTCTGGATGTCATTGTGAGTGTCATAATGACACAATATAATCATTCTGCTGTAAAGTTGGAGTCATACTAGTAGGGAAAAATCTGTGTTGGCATTAAATATCAACTTAATACATTATATTACGACTCTACACAGAAAAAAAAATTGGTTTAATACAATAATTGTAACTCTCCTATCGGCAGTGCTCCATCTCTTCACATAACCGATCGGAATGTGTGACTTGAGTTCAACGGACGTCACAGTCATTATGAGGTTTCTTTTGGGATTTGTATGTGAAAAATGGGCCAAATACTGTCTCGTTCAAGTCCACCTCCAAGATTAGTTATGTGTTATCCGTTTGTTTCGATGTTTCCACTTAGTTTCAATGCATCTGATCACGTGATATTTCATCCTTACTAAGAGGTAACTTTTCTGATGGTGTGGTGGCTCTCACTTGAGCCGTGGCGGCGCACCATCCTCCTTAACATGTGGCGGAAACCCTGAATAACCATAATAGAATTTTAATTTGTTAAAAAATAAAAATAAAAAAGCACATTGTATAACAGGAAATCTCATGATCGTCTGAATCATGATCATCTGATTTGAAATATTTTCAACGTTTCAGCCCTGCAGCAATAGGCGCTATTATTATTATTATTTTCATGAAATCTCATCCATCTAAACTTTTTATGAAACCAGTTTTCTGACACCTTCTCCCTCAAGGTGCCTCTGGTTTGATCTAGTGGTGATTACTTCAGATCAATGTCTTGTTTAATCACCGATGAGTGAATGTGAGACCAAATGTTGGACTTTGATTTATTGATCAAATCACTGTAACCAATGAGCACTTTCGAAGGCTCCAGGGAAACCCGCCAAGCTCACGACGCCAAGTCCGCACCAAACAAAGTTGTCCCTGAATCATTGCTTTTGAATGATTATATCAACTCGGTGTGTTCTTGGAAAACGTGAAACGGAATTGGCGTCCGATTTGTGTTTAACGCTCCAATTTTACTCCTTTGATTGTTTTTTTCTCTTTTATTCCACCAGGTTTCACATGAAAATTGAGGTAGCCATTTTTTTTAAACTTTGTTCTCATTAGCTCGGTGGCGCATGAACCCCACTTATAACTAACCGTTTTTTTTTTTTTCGGTGGCGCTTCTCCAGGTGTGTCCCTGGCTTTGCAGCCGCCATGGCGAGATTGGCTACGTTACTATAATTGCTAATTTAGCTAAAGTGCGGGGAAAACAAACAGAGCGGGGAGAGCTGGAATGATCTGACGATAGCTCCCTCAGCGGCCGCCTCCAGCTCTAATCTGCTCTGGTAATTCTCCTCAAAATCCATTGATTCCACAGACGCGATTGAATTTCAATGCATCTCCAATGAGTTGGTGTGAGCGACAAAAACAAGCTACCCGAGCACTCAAATGGATTGGAAAGCAGATGCTCGGTCAAAGTGACAGGTGATAAGTGCTTTGGCGAGGCTAAAGTGAAATCCTTATGCATGTCTTGCCGTATGAAGAGAAGCTGTCACTTCCTATATTTCTAATGGGACTGTTCCATTTTAGCAGAACAGGAGCGGCGATTTAAGGCACCTGTGCTCTCGCTGTCTGAGAGCACTGGCTATTAAAGTGGCTACTTTTCTCTCACTAGACTGAAGACAGAAGTTAATCCACTTCTTCTGGAACTTTATTTGGAGTGGCCTTGTTGGACTCAGATGATAATTCCATGTTGAGATGAATAATTCCAATTGAAGCCTTCTCTGCACAGATGTTGCCTGATTGTGGAGCTGGAAGCCCTTTTAACTGCTGTTCACAGCGCCCTGTCACATTTTTGTTTTGTTTAGAGCCTGTCAAGCCAAACCTGATCTCACTTTCAACTGTTGGTTTATTTTTGTGACGACTCTGTCTGAAGTTTTATGCTCCCCTTGAAAAGTTTTGACAAAGTTTATTCTTGGCGCTGTTACTGTCATTTAAAGGCTCAGCCGCAAACACCTTTTGAGACACCATGTTGCTGCATTCAAGTGCCATGTCAGCACTTTGTAAAGTCGTTTAAATCAACCTTTCATCACCATTAATTTCTGTATCAACGTGCACACAATGAAGTAAACCACAGGTGTGGGCTCATTTCGTGCGGCCCCCGCTTGCTTTAATTGTTTTGCTCACAATTAGCAACTGATTTTGAGGATCACACTGTCATTCAGCAGACTGGAGATCATAGATGTCAACAACTACTAACTTCCAAAATGGGAAAGAAAGGATGCAAAAAGAAGTGGTTTTAATGTCAGATGGAGTGATATGGTGCTTTCCACTTGTGCTGAGAAATTCCCTCGCGGATATCACGCGACGCAGGATTTCCGCAATCTCATTGTGGCAACACAATGACAATAAAGATGACTCTGATCCTGATGTTGGAGGGTGGGTGAATCTTCACCATGCCAAGTACACAATCCAATCTCCGAACCATATCGAAGCCAGAACGAAAAGGTTACCAAGTCAGAGATGTGAAACTTTGGACAGAGACGTCTAAAAATTTGCCAAACCAGAACAGGAAACTCACCAACACATTCTGCAGAAGTGTGTTTCCTCGACATCCGGCTGCTTTTGGCTTTGCAAACGCTGTGCATTATTCTAAAGGTGTTGGTACCAGATTGACTCGATTTGTCCGATTGGCTCAGGGCAAATGGGCAGAATGTTTAGTCTTCAGTGAAACTAAAGTGAAAAAGTGCACTCACTTGACAAAAAGGACTATACACATCATGCCTTCAGTGGTGATTTATTGCGATTCCTATTCAGTGAGAATGGAGTGACACAAAATTGTCATGAGCCGTGCAGATACCAACATCGGCCACCGCTATTGATGACGTTGGTTTTAATGACTGGTCTTTCGTTGACCAGTTACCAACGCAGCAACATAAATAACGCAGAATGACGACATGACACAGGTTATATTTTACATTTTATTTTCATTTTATTTCTTTTTTGGCTCAACGTTGTCCATAAATGCTGTGTGGCATACAATATTTATGGCCCTTCATGTGATCCCTCACTTATATTCATGAGGAATTAGCTTATGTTTTTGAAGTTGTTCATTCTGCGATTTTGCTGTCATCACCAGGCAGATGAATTTGTATTTTCCTTTTTGTTTAAACGTGTGCACATCGTGGGAACTGACTTTGTTTGTGTGGATGTGTGGGTGTCAAAACATATTATTTTGAATAATTACTTTTGGAAACAACTAAGACATATTTCTTTCCCACATTTTCCCCACAGTCTTTATTTTGAACATGGTTTACTGTCACCCCTGGCTTTTTTTGCCTGTTCTCCACCCCATTGCTAGTCAGGGTTACTGATAGTTTTATGGATTTATTCACTGGCTAAGGCTAATCTGCAGAAACCACATGTGCATTTTTCTTAGGTATACAGCATGTTCCGTGGTACAAGGGGTCGGTTCTTGCAACTCAGTCACAACTTTACATTTAAAACGTTCTTGGATATTAATTTAACAGTCCAGCAGCTACACTATTGCCAATTGTATCGTTCCTTAAAAGAGCAACAGGAACCTCATACGGAGCTAAAGACGCGCTCGGATTAAGGCCCAAATGAAGTTGCAGACTAAGCGCAAGTGTCCATTGAAACAAAGAAAAGACCTAATGGCTGACCGGGCCGGAGCTAAACAGGGATCTGGGATAAGACCTTTTGAATCTGCAAAATTCAACAGTTAAGTCAAAAGGAGTTAAAGTGCTGGAAGCCTGCTTTGTCCACTGAGACAATAGGCTTAGCCACTCCTAGTTTCTACCCTCTGGTCATGATCAGAAGCCATTACTAATGCATTACTATTGCACCGAGACAGCAATTTACTGATTGCCATCAAATGATGGAGGCAAAGCGCCTGCAGTCTTCAGACTTTTTCCTCTTTTTTCAATCTGCCGTGACGTAAGTTCTGTGAGGCCGAGGTTTCTCTTTGACAAATTCAGTTAGGTGTCAGTCCATCTATTATTGCTACTTTCATTGGAACACTTAAACGCCCTGTCATGAAAATACAGTCAAATCTCCCCACTGACCTTTGACACGTCAGACAATTGCGGGCTTGAAGAGCGCTCGCCCAGATCCTACCCGAGATCCTCCCCGTGACTCCAATTAGGGAGGCTTCACATTACTACATACAAGAGGCTAAATATGGGCCCAAGCATTTTAAGCTGCTCTGCATGTGCAGACGGCCTGCTGGTGCCGTCAAAAATACAGTGCGAAAGGTGATTAAATACCACAGACAAAAGACCCTTAAAAACCAGCGCAGGAGCAGCGTAATGGGAACAGAGAGCTGAGAACGGTTTTATCACACTTATTTACACCTTTAGTTGCCGTCTTGATTTTTTAAATTTTCATTGTTTATTGTACAATATGTTGGGAAAAACATCAACTAAAACCTCTATTTTCAGGCTCCAGAAATATATGCATTAGTCCAATCCTCATATTAAAGGAGAAAGAAAAGAGTTTGATCATTTTGCTGGCCTTGAGTAATTGCCACGTGCAGTTGCAGGTTTCTGGGCGCATTTGTAACGCTCCGGAATAAACAAAGTGAACTCTCATGTCGGCCGTTCTGCGATGAAAGCAGTTTATGCCGCAGTCAGTAAGTAGTGAGACCGCAGGACAATGTTGGAGTAATGTAGAAATATAAAGGGAAGGGAAAAAAAGATTAGAAATAAAAAAAAAGAAAAGATCATTACAAAGCCAAAAGTCAAAATGTTGGCTTCAAACCAACTGAGCATGGCTGAGCCCAATAACGTGGATGAGAAAGTTGACTGTGAATGCATTTATTAAATTGTATATTGTGTTGTTTAAATATTATCATTATAGTTAAACATATGCAAACATTTTATTTACAATGGTGAAAGAAAGATTTACATTTAAAGCTTGTGCTTGCTTTATTATTGATATTAAATGAGTAGTGGTTAGTCGAAGAATTTATTGACAATAACGTTGTTTGTCCACAATTATTTGTCACTGCGATCAATCCACCAGCAAAATCTGTGATCATGACAGGCCTATTAAAAGTTGTCCACAAAATAAAAGCAACTCTGTATAGCCATAAATCAACAACGGTATTATTTTTTTCAAAAAAGCAGAATAATTTTGAATTAATAAGGATCTCTTACCCCCATATTCTTAAATACATGTTGTGGGTTTTCCTTCATTATTACTGTATTCTATTGATATATTTTTAATTTACTATTAAAAAAAAAAAGTCAGACAACATCTTACTTTTTGTGTTGATATACTCGCGTTATTAATATAAAGGTTATTGAACACTATAAGTGTTTGCGACCATCTAAACTCCATAAGCCTGAGACCTCTTTTTTTTTTCTCTGCACACCCAGAATAACAGAAACAGCTGACCTTTACTTCTTCCCCTGCTGCTGCTGTGACTGATCTATCAGGCTACTGGCTAATATACTTTAAGACTATTAATGTGGACTAAAACGGATTAACTGGGAACTTATTAGAACACGATCCGCACTGAAACAAGGATGGTTCTTCCACTAGATTAACCCATTTAGATCCTGGAAGTTTGGGGCTTCATTGTCAAATGTAGCACAGCTCAAATCTTGGAGATTTCCTTTCCCCTTCTGCTGTCAAAGTAGTGGATGGATTGCATGTTTTGTTTGGCACACAATGCGGACTCCTCTTGGATTTCAGATAGAACCATTGTGAAGACTGATGCTGTTGAACGTCAGATCCAAGAGAGAGGCTAAAATATGTCTCAGCTGGTGTTTGAAGTCGATAAATATTTGTTGGTGTTATTATTATCCTCAGTTAAACAGATTTCTTTAATTGTTTTTGACAGCATTTCAAGGCGAAATCTCGCTGATGTTAAATCCTGCTGAGCGTTTCCATTTAATATTGGTTCGACGTGACACATCGCGAGGCGAGGGTCAGTCTTTCACAACTGTGAAGGACTCGAGCAGCAAAGGCGATCTGCAGTGAGCTAAGCTAGAAATAGATTAGTCATACAGGGGGTGGAACAGTCAGACGTCCGGTTGTGCTCGTTCACTACCTGGCTTGGGGTGTTATTTATGTAATGCCATTTGGGAAACAAGGATGTGGAGCGTGTGGGTGGGAAGGGGAGGTAACAACTGTTAGCAGCGGCAAATAATGAAGACAACATTGTCCGAGTTATTCATTGATTCCCCTGTCAGATCTGTATCTGCACACAGAGAACGTGTTACAGCCGTTGCAAAACGTACTGTGTCATTGTTGGTAATTCATTTTTTTTCCTCTTAAATTGGTGATGTACATTATGCAATTTGAAATTGTGTGACACACTTTCTTCACGCCTCCGTCCATGTCCAAAAAGTGTTTACGGAAATGGTATGGTTCACTATTTAGAATACAAAATGAACCAAACAGCATCTTCAACTAACCAGAAACAATGAGAGAATGGCCCCTGGTCACATGCTTGCATGACCTTTCCAACTTGGGAAAAATGTATCCCTGATTTTTGATGGACAATTGCCTTTATTGTTCCTGCAGTGGGTGCTTTCAACTAGCCACACAACACAGCCTCAGTCCCTTGGCGTAATATACATGGTGTTGGGGAAAGCGGAATTTTGTTTTCTGCACTGACGCCAAAGGCGTGTTGCATGTTAACCCAACCTTTTTTTTATGTGTCCTGCTGCCGCAGAAGGCGGAACGTACTTCAGTTGAAAGCCTTAATGCGTCAACGTGCAACGCTGAAGGCTGCCTTTGTTGTCAGTATAGGATGCAAAATTCCACCTTCCCATGGTCATGGGAACGAGACATTCACGAATAACATTCAACAATATGTATTTACACTTAACATTTCAAAAGTACATGGATTTAAGCGGTAAACGTGATGTAAACAGATTTTACTACTTGTCACATTTGAATGAAGAGAGAGCTGAGTCACAAGACGAAGCTCTCGATTTACCGATCGATCTACGTTCCCACCCTCACCTATGGTCACGAGCTTTGGGTAGTGACCGAAAGGATGAGATCGCGGATACAAGCGGCTGAGATGAGTTTCCTCCGCAGGGTGGCTGGGCGCACCCTTAGAGATAGGGTGAGGAGTTCGGTCATCCGGGAGGAGCTCGGGGTGGAGCCGCTGCTCCTCCACATCGAGAGGAACCAGCTGAGGTGGCTCGGGCATCTGATCCGGATGCCCCCTGGACGCCTCCCTGGGGAGGTGTTCCGGGCATGTCCTACCGGGAGGAGACCCCGGGGAAGACCCAGGACTCGCTGGAGAGATTATGTCTCCGGTCTGGCCTGGGAACGCCTCGGGATCCCCCGGGAGGAGCTGGAGGAGGTTTGTGCGGACCGGGAAGTTTGGGCTTCCTTGCTCCGAATGCTGCCTCCGCGACCCGACCCCGGATAAGCGGCAGAAGAAGAAGAAAGAAAGAAACATACCTGAACACACCAGTGGGCATGAATTATTCTTTGTTGTTTTACGGTCCAGATTTTATCGCAAAGGAGAGTTTGTTTGTGAAAACTTAGCCTCTTCATTTTGGAAGAGTTGTTCACGTATTCAAGCCTGCTACCAGGCCTCATCCATATGGAAATGCACATTTTCCTATGCAATGCAAATGCACGATGCAGTGCATATGCCATGCCTGTAGTGGGTGCTGTATTGCTCTAACAACAGCTTGAGGGCACGGCACATGGTCATCTGTATTGAGCTTGTTTCACTTATTTTACTAGTGAAGTGGCATTCGTGACTAAATAAACATCACTACAATAAACATGAACATAAACATATGTAATGTTTCATTTTCTTTTTTTTTTTTTTCTTTCTTGATACTTAACACTTGCGAGACTTCTCCTCGAAAGACGTGTTAATACCACGTGAGAATAGGGGCGTGTTTAATTTTTTAATGCTCTATCCTCTCTGTAGTTAAATACATCATAGTATTGTGGCAAAAGGCAGCACTTGACTGCCTTTATATAAAGCTGTGCGGTTAATGTGTCACGTAAGGGTGTGATGATTGTAATTACAAAACTTTCCACCCCGCGTGGAGTGTACTTTAACGTAATTGCTGTTTATTAATTAGCAGCGCCTATGTCAATATTTAATGCACAACAATGACTTTCATTTTGACACATGGCTATTATCTTGTTTGTTGGCAAAACACTTATGTTCCTGTCCTTTATTGCGTTTTTCAATAATGTCCCTGCGACAATTTGGCAACATTCAATACCCAATTATTTGAATACAGATTGACTCATCGACTTACATGTAGGTGTGAAATTAAATTAAAAGCGCCATTTGTCTCCTTTCATCGCTGGATGTATTCCATCACTGTCGCTGATTCATTCAGGGTTGAAGGTATTGCAATAGAAGGCGTGGATTCTGACAGTCCGATGCTGGAGGTCTTGTGAAGGACATAAGATTTCATTGGAGGCCCGGTCTAATAAATGGCAGCTGACTTTGTCAATGTGTCTCAAATAAATCCCTTACTGAACTTTACATGAATGCAAGCGGCTACATTATAGGATTGCTATTGAAAGCGTTGAAATATAACAGCGACGCGTATCTCGCTTCTCTGCTCTTTCATACGCTCGATTTCACCCCTTACCCCAGCTTCAAAAAGATGCCGAACGTCTGTCTGATTCAAAATCCAGGCCTCATCGTGGCAGGCAAGAAGAACAAGGAGGAGTTGAAAAACACTTTTATTGCTGCCCCACTTAACCAAAAGTTCCTGAAGAATCTCAAAGGCAATTAATCTTTAAAGAAATAAATGATCATTTTCCACGAGAGAGGATTTAAAAGATGAGACAGCTTGTTGAGCGAGCCAGTTTGGTGACTGTTGGAAAAGGTGCTTATGTGATCATTAGCCGCTTTTCTTTTCAGATAAAGAGTGTCCTGGTTTACATCACACTTGTGAAGAAGATTTCTTCAAAAAAGTTTCATACATCACACCAAAAATCTTGGATTCGCCAGGGTTTTGAAGAGAAATGCAGTGCTTGTGACTGATGTTTGCCCTCAAGTCAGCAAGACGTGGCCGTGATTCGCAGTTTATAGATGTAATATCATTATCCCAGGCACATGAATTTGACCCTTGGATCTCCTCCAAAGGTGAAGTGGATGTGTAGAAGGCTGAAAGCCACATTCAGTTAGCTACTGCCTGTTCTTTTTTTTTTCTAAACTTGGTTATATAATGTCGAGGTTGCCATAAGAGGCACACATATAGGTATTAATTTCATGTTACTTATGGAACCGCTGTTCATAACTTGTTATGCTCCCTTTGTACGTGCGGGCGAATTCTGTTTAAACAGAACTGCTTGAAATCATAGCCCTCCTTGAATATCTGTGCTGCCAAAAGTACAGAATCACAAGCAACATAGACACGGTTGCCAGCACGGCACGTGGCACAGAGCGATGCCAAGCATTCCACAAGTAAAAGCAAGACCAATGTGGTTTTTGCAAATGGCAAACTACTTTCACTCATCATCTTATTTGTACCGACGCAATGCTTGAGAGCACGGCATGTCTTCATCACTACAGACCGGTAACACGGTGCATCCCTGTTGAGTGTATACACAATTGTGTCCATCTGTGTGTGAAGCTATTGTGAGTCCCAGAACTGGCTGCACACTTCATCAAATAGACTTGGGAAGGGTTTTTGGAGACTGACTTGGGAATTGGTTATAAAAATACGATCTGAGTTGGGGGTGTGTGCGTGTGTTAAGAATGGAAAGGGAGCCGATTCCCCTGCACCTGGAAAAACCATCATTTGTCTTTTTGATAATAATCTTTTTCCAGCCACTGCGATATATGACCAGATCAGAAGGAGTCCGCACAAAATGAAATTCCATGTAGATCGGAATGGAATAACTGTTTTAGTCAAGGAAACGTTTCATGGTGAATACATGTTGAAAACACTGGCTAGTTTGTGCATCAAATGGGCGTGTCCTTCCTTCACATATAGCTCAATGTGCTACATAAAATTTCCAACTTTAGTCACCCAGGAACATCTTGCAACATTCGCAGGGGAAGGTTTGCTGGTCTGCTCTGCTACAGAAGTTGCTTTTCGTTTTTTTTCCTGATCAATCCTTGCGGTGCACTTCACAACTCGTGCTGCATTTAGGTACATCTGTAAGATAAAAACAGAAGATGATGCAAGCTGCTGCGTTGGAGCTGATAGACAGCGTGATTCAGAACACATTAAGATCTGATCAAATGGGAATTACTGGGACAAACTTTTTAGGCGTAATTTCTGGCTCCATGGGCCCAAGTTCTTGAAACCTGCCCCTGTCTGTGGGACCAACCTTTTGAAATATTGATATTGATTTCCATTATGCCTCGAGCACTCCAACGAAGCTTCCTATCAGTGATATTTACCTGTCCATCTGTCGTCATAAAAAAAACTTTTCAATGTATTTTGAATCATCTTTCAGAATGTTTATAATAGAATAAGATACAGTTGATTATTTATGGTGTTCCATATGACCATCTGGATCCAGGATGGTTTTGAAGGACTTCACGCTGACTTCTATTGTGTATACAATTTCCGATACAGGTGACACTGACAAAATGTTAGCACTGTCTTCATCATAACCCGGTTTGGTTGCCTGTGAGGGAAGGTTTTTTCATGTGGACATGGCCAGACTCAAATCCCAGAGCTCTAAACTGTCCCAAAAAGGAGTGCAGGAGTTTCGTCTGCCCTTTTCCCTTCTACTTGTATGCAGTTACAACAAAGCAGAGCATCCGGAAAAATTCCATTTCTTTACAGCAGCTTCGAGAGTGATAAACATGTTGCGCCAGGCCTTTCTGTTAAAAAGCTTTGAGCTATGGAATTATCTGATCAGATTTGCTCAACCGAGCATCCTTCCGCTGTCTTCTTAAACAAATAACCCATTTTATTTTTCAGTGGACCTCATGTCCCTTCACTTGGCAGTCCATTTCCTGGCTGCATGCTCTGCTGTTTCCTGAGCTGTGAGTCAGAACGAACAGCGGAGTGTTCCTGTTGGAGCGAGTGTTGAGAGGATCCACAGGCTGCTGGTTCAGAGAAGTTAAATGACGGAAATTTAAAAGGCGGCTATCGTGATTTTCCATCGCTTCTGATTTATGGGCAGTGTTATGAAGATGAATTGTCATCTGTGGAATATCAAGGAAGGATGTGCAGCACATTTCATAGTGCTCCCATTCACAAAATACCATAGTTCTCTCCGGAGCTGGGCCCCTGAACCATAGAGAAATACTGTTTTCCAAGTCCCACCGTCCGTCAGCCCACCTCCTGAGATCCAAACAATCCTCATATGTATCGACCTGTTATGTCCATTAATGGACAAAACATTCTCAAAAATAGAGTGGTGTTTTATCCCGTGATTTGAACCATTATAATTGCCTTTTTGCTAAGATAATGATCTTCATTGATCCTGCGATGTCATCTTTTCAAATTGCATTTTGTTATCGTTTTCTTTTTTTATGATGCAGACACTGCGTGACTCATGTTCAACTCTGGCATCAATCTAATAAAACCTTATTTGGTCAAATGAACTTGACCTTAAAGAGCAGTTCAGCAGTGGTGAAACTAGGGCTTCACTTATTAGCTGGTGGTGTCATTTGGGGACAAATTGTGGCTCTAACGCTCCAGATGGGCAGCGTGGAATCTGCTGTTACTGGGCTCCAAGGCACAGGGTCTGCATGGAGTCTAAACAGATGCTGCTCTTTAAACCAGACTTCTGACATTAACAGCAGTTAGTGCACTCCTGCGAGGCCTCCCTTTACAGCTGTTCTGAGGCCATTTTGACTTTTAATTGAGATGGGAGTGATCATAGATCACATTAGTCTAGCAGGAGGCGCCGCAGACCATTGAGATGTCACGACAGGACTCCTCCCACTTTCCTGTCAGCTCACTCTTCTGTTTAATAGGCTGAATATTGGCCCGCAGAGGAGCCTGTGGTTAACTTTATTAAACACTCTCCTTTGTGAGCTGAATGCTAGTATGTTATGCAGAAGTGGGGAAAGAATTTTCTCTAGTTCTGCTAATAGTCTTGAGTCATGTCTCCATTCTGTACCATTTGGACTGCCACAGTTTAGTGCATAACTAGTCATGTCAGTGACAGAAATTAAGTGGGAATGTCTTGTTAAAAGATGGCTTTCGGCTCAAAGCAAATCCTCATATTTTGACAGATTACAGCATTGCAGAGACTCCTCGGTTTGTTGTGTGTGCCTCGGTGATGTCATGCAGCGAGCGGACACTTCTCTACAGGGAGGATGGTTCCATAGAAAAAGACTCCTACAGTGCGAGAGCGGTGAAAACAGAACCGACTGAAAATGGACTGTGCAATACAATTCCTGAATAAGTTGTGTGGTACAGCCGGTTGCAATGCTTCAAATGTCAACAGCTACAACATCGGAATAAGCCTTGGCGCACGCGACTAAAACTGCTCTCGCAACACACATCAAAGTCAAGGGTAACATTCGAATGGCACCAGTACCATCCAACTGTGGCCACTTGTTGTGGTGGTCTAGGCTCCCTTTATCACAAACCAGAACGTGACCCCGATGCGGGTTTTGCCTCGGGTTAGAGCAATACGTAAAGTTAGAATATGCCTGCTTACCAGTTATTCACTGATCCAATAGCAACTGTATTTGATGGTAGACATCCTGCAAGGGGAAATGACATTGTATGCAGCATGGTCATCGCTACAAACCCGCTTAATGAGCATTGTTGTGTTTTGATGGAAATGCCAGAGCCGTGGCTAGACTCTTCTTCTGTCAAACAGATCCTCCCACGTGGAGAAGTTTGAAAAGTTAGGGTGTTGGTTTGGACATGTGAGGAGGAGAGAGTGGAAGAGGAATGTTTTAGCTAGAGAAACTGGGGAAAGGCAACCGATGAGGTTCATGGATGTGGTGAATAACTTTTTTTCCTTCTTTCTTTTTCTGAAAGTTATTTACAAGGCTTGATCTCCACCATGACACATATCCAATAACATGTCAACTGTGAGCAGCACATAGACGCTTTGGATTTAAATGTAATTTTCACTGTCTCCCATGGCTGGCCGCAGAAACAATATTTATGGTCTTATCGTATGCAGTTCGCCAAACCTGCAGTGTGTAGCCATCGCTAGATCCTGCTCATCCTGCATCATATCTCATTAGAGATGGAAGTGAAGATTAAACCACATCCTCCAGTGCACGCCGCGACAATTGGCAGGAGGCATTCATTTCCCTTGTATTAGTCATAAATAAGATTGAGCATGCAGCTCCTGCATCGGCAGAAATAAGGCTTGTTTTCTCCACCGGTGAAGTATCATCAGACAATTGGTGTGAATGCCATTGTGTGTCCAAAACCTTGGAAAGCACTGAAAGAGAGTCTGAGTTGCCACTGGATGAGAATGAGTTCACAGGAAAACTGCTTTGAAATCTCAACATTCAGAAGCTTATTAAGAAGTCCAGGCTGTCTCCTGCAGTATGTTCTGGAAAAACGGTGGCCTTTTCCCGGGTATAATATGATGCCATGACTCGTGTCTTGCTGACTAATTAAGCATTTGACTCAACAGTGTGTCACATGTTCAACGCAGACCTGACGGCTGGTCTTCCTCTGCATCATCCAGAGTGTGCAGCTTTTGTGTTTCCGTGCAGCAGAAGTGCAGAGCAAGAGAGGCCAATTAAACACTTTGAAGAGCTGAAACTTTTAGTCCGGCTTCATAAATGATGAACACAGCAAGAGCCCGCGCTGCTTCTTCACTGATGGCTTCCAAGTAATTAGAACTTCAATTAATGATCATAGAAGGCCTCCTCTTTGAAGTGTTGACTTCATCCAGTCACGATATCAGTGTTTTAAGGGGGAAAATCTCCCACAAGGTAGCCTCAAATGTGCCTCTGAGACTCCTGCATATGCATTGAAAAGACCCCCAAATGCTCAGTTTCACAGAAGAGGTGATTCTTTTTCAGGAAAATAGAAACTGAAAATGGAATCTGTGCTTAATATCTTTCTCCTCCAACCCAATTCTTCATGTTCAATTCCCTTAAAGATATTTTAATTAGCGTCTCATCATCTATGTGACCCCTTTTTGGTTTTGAGTTGAACTCATGACAACCTTGATGTTGCATGACAAATCGAAGCCTACTGATGTACGCCAGTTTAGCAGGAGTCGCTACCTGTGCTGCTGTCAATTCCGTTTAGGCCATTCATCCATCTCGCCCTCCTAACTGAATTGCATTTTAATCGTGTCTGCGTTTAGCCATCTGTGGCTCTGGAGTTCTATCTTGTTCTGCACATGCATGTTGTGTTCGGCGGCACACCGTCTTGGCTAGCGGAAGTCACCTTGGAAACGTAAGTGAGACATCTCCGTCCTTTAGAGAGTGGATTTTTTTTTTCCCCCCAAACAAATGTTTAACAATTAGATTGTATTTGTCAAACATGTCGCTGTCTGACCTACAAGATATTTGAGGCTATTTGTCATGCCTCGGTCTTACGCCAAGAGAGAGCGCTCCATGTGCACGTGTCAGGACTCGAACTATGTCCCTGCTCATACTCTCTGATCGCTTGGTGACAACAAAGACTAGGCGAGGTTAATTCCGGAAACGAAAAGATATATCACAGGGCAGTGGTATCCAATGCATTTCAAGTAATGTGTCCTTGGGATGCAAGGTCACTCCTGAGTCCTTCCCTGCTATAAACACGTGACATAGAAGGGAGCAGGCAATAAAAAGGTATTGTGCAAAGTGTGTGTTTATTCACCGCCCTCCAACATTGTTGTTGGCTTTTCCAAAGCTTAATTCAATTGTGGAGAATCAACTTAACCAGACCAGACAGAGCTTTAGCATTGTTTACGCTCCTGATAACAGCTTTTATGGTAGCAGCTTTTGTGAGAGCCTCTCTTGCAAAAGCACAATCACGGAAACACGAAGCGTGGACTGATCCAGAATCCGAACAGTTAATAGCCCAATTTATTCTGAGAGTCATTGTTTTATGGAGTAAACAGTGTCGGTCCAGGACAAGATAAACAGTTTGAGCTTTTAAATTTGCTGCCCATGATCATGCATTGGCAACTAAAGCTAGTCAGTTAATGGATAGACGTGTAATTCGTTTCCCTGGTGGTTTTTGTTTAACCTATATGATTTATGAAGCCTTAGCTGGTCACCTTTGTAGCGTGCCTCTTGCATGCAAGTGAGGCAACTAGGAGGAGGCCCCGGGATCTACCCAGGACACATTGGAGATTGTGGGGGACTTCACTCTGTACACTTGGGGCCAAGTCAGATTCACACCCTGCTGTGCGCTTTCACTTTACCTTACTCATCTGGCTTTACAATTGCGACCCCTTTTGTCGGTCTGGTTAACTGGAGGTGCAAAGCTGTAGTACAAGAAAGAATCTCTCACCCCCCACTGTACCTACTAGATCAGTCTATTCCACCGATCACATGATCTCACGTCTGTGGCCAAAGTCCAGTAGTGTTCTGGTATCTGGTATTTTTGAGCCAAACAGAATTTGTCCTTCGTCCCTGGAACAGAGTACCAAGTGTAAACCCTGGCTATTTTGCTCTTGTGCTCATGTGCGTTTCTTTGCACTGGTGCTGTTTTGCTGTTAAAAAGGCTACTGCCAGAATGATCAATAGCTACATTTTGATCTAATATGTAGTATGATTTAGGACACTGTGGGTTGACAGTGATCTCAGGAGTCACTGAATTTTAGGATTAATTTTTTTCCAACTGATCGGTCATTCAAATTGGATAATGAAATGTAGAAATTTGCATTTAAGATGGACCTTTGAATGCTAAATTGGGGCAAGGACAATTTTCTGCTGAATAATTTAATTTCCATTACCACATACATGTTTTGAATGTTCTTGAAATAAATGTCTTTTAGTTCAATGCCACGAATCAGAAATGACCATCACCGAATCTACAACTTTTTCCCAGCCTGATAACCTCAACCATTCTTTGGTGTGAGATTTGTGACTCCATTTTCAACACCTTTAGCAGTAAAATCCAATATCAGTTGTCTCTCGGCCTCAATAAAGCATTATGATCCTCAATGAGGCAGAAGCACCGAGACATTCACTGAAACGTCTCTCCTTTGAGCTCCAGTCTACTTTCTGTCTCATCTTCCTGTGTTAGTCTTTTAACTTGTCTCGACACATCGCTTATAACGTGGTGCGCTCGTGTGATCTACTGATGGACCTGTCCTTGAGCACCAGGCCCCTCCTGCTTCAGATGAGGGTTTTACACAGGAACACCAAAGCTTGCAGTTTCCTGCAAAGGCCTGGCTGGGCTTGAAGTCTCAGTGGGATTGCTTCTTTCCACATTATTTACACACGCTTTGGATGAGGGCGGTGATATTGCTCCCTTTCGCGCCTTCTGTCTGTGGTGTTACTCCACCAGGAGGGGAGCACAGAACAAATGCATGCAGAGACAGGGAGAAGCCAGTCGGAAGGGTGGTGCGACCTTTATGTTAATTGTCTGAATGGATGTTGACACTGCTCTGCAAAATGTCACTTTCTCTGATTCAGACATGAAGAGGATGTGCAAACTTTAAGTGCTTACTTCTTCTTTTGAATTATGCTTCTGCTTTTATGAAAAATATGAACATTTCCCCATCTCTTACATGCTAGAGAATTTCACTCCATCAACTTGCATACTTTCTTTACTTTTTTTAATCCATCTTTCCCCCTCCCAATTATAAAAAAAAGTACTCCTTCACATGTAGTCTTTTTTAAAAATTCTATGTCCTCACAATTTCACTCAGAACATGCCAGGTCTGAATGTGGCATATCACTCTTGGAGAACATGGCGTACTGCATTCTCACACAAGCTAGACCACGAATAAATAAACAACCACAACATGACAAAGAAGAGCAAAATGAAAACTGCATTGGAGATGCTGGCGAGGACCAATGATGAGGTTGAGTCATTTTTGTGGATAATAACTCACAGACAACAACAAAAAAAACTGACAACGGCCATTCACCACTAAAGTCCCCCATTGATGTTGATGTGACTACTTTTGAGAGAAAGACCAGGGTTCGAAATTGGAATTTTCAAATCAAAACACAATTTTTTAAATCATTAAGTTTCTTTTTTTTCCTGTTTCAGTGATGCCAGTTTCAGACCAGACACATATCAGACACCAGTCTCAGATACAACTCACCTGGGACCCGCTCACATCGACCCTTAGTGGTGCTCAAGCACCAGCCCTTTTCCTAGCAAGAGAAAAGAACCCCATCTATATTCTGGGGGAAAAAAATGACTCCCTCATCAGTTCCATCCAAATGTATTTTGGTATTTGACAGGGCATTTATTTGAGTTTGCGAATCATTTCCTGACCAGCACTGCGGAGCTAGGAAGCCTGCGCCGCATCCCCTCCCAGTCTTCCTCATGTCGCGCAGTGCAGTAGTCAACCGTTGTTTATAGCTTGGTTGTTTCAGCGATGAACCGAGCTAGCCACAACAACAATAATCATTTTTGTGATGGGTGCCTTTTTTTTCTGGCTCGAGCACCAGTCCCCACCATTTTCTTGTATAATCCATAACGGTTGAACAAACATTTCCATTGTGTCTCTCCCCCAATTTCTTTGTTGTAATGGTTTTCTTTCTATTTGCCGCTGTGCTCCTCCCTTTTCTTTTGCCAACACTCTTTGTTTCAATTGAGCTGACTAGTTTGCTCTATCAGCTCATTTGGCCGCTCAAACCCTTAAATCCGAACCATTCGGCAAATAACAATCTTTTTTTGACAGGCAACCTTGTTAGAGGAAGACGGATGGAACAGCCACTTTTTTTTTTCCCCTTCTTTTATTTTTTCCCCCGTTATACCACCAAGCGGATGTTTTATTCAATCTCAGGTTTATTCTGTGAAACTGCCAAGAGGAAATACTGGGGCTGTCTGATTGTATAATTCTCATGGTGGCAGCACTTAACTATTTTATAGCTGCTTTCCCCCCCTAATCCTCCTTGAATAAGCAATTGAAACAGGCTGCCTTTGTGGTCTGTTGCAACACAACATCTATTTTTCAAGAACAGGGAAACTATTTGCTGGCAATATGTCTTTCTTCTGGGGGAACGAAACCACCGAAACAGAAAAGGAGAGAGAGGTTTTACTTTTCGTGCACATTGTTTCCAAAACACATTTGCACTATGCTCGCATATGGACTTCAACTGCATTTACTTTTGCCCTTCTCAGGGCAAATGTTCAATGTTAGTCATAGCAGGGTCTAGTAATGATAATTAATTTTGCTATTGCCAAGCTATTCATGAGTATTTTTTTTTATTGAAATGTTTGTGTGAAGATGGATCCGGGCAAATGCTAAACAAGGAGAAAGTGATAAACCAATAGTGTGAATGCCTTAGCTAGTGTGCTACAATGAAATGGTCATTTGGGGTGTTTGCACTTCAGACTGGCTGTGCTGCGTGACAGTCAAGGTGTGTGCAGTAGTTGTGGAAGCTCCTGAGCCGCAGCGTTGCTGGCACGGGCTGTGCACATGCATGGACTGTGGTCGTGCAATAAAGCACTTGTGATGGATGTAATGGGCACCCGTGCTGCGGTGTATGCGAAGACAAAACTCATGGGACTTTCTACCACTATCACAGCTCCATTTTTTTCAAGGGTTGTTGGAGGTTCTCAAAACTGGGTAGCACCCTCTATTACTTTATTACCAAAACCTCTAGTTCTGTCGTGCCAATGTCCCTAATCATAACACACAGAAAGTGATAATATGGGCATGTCCTTTACTTTCCTGTGTCTTCAGGCATTTCCCATCATCCATGTTCTCCTTCATCTTTGTCAACATATGGCATCACCCAACTTTGTCTCAACATGACTTCTTAACTCAAATTTTTGTATAAGTCATTGAAAAATAGTCAGTGATGTTTTTTTTTTTTTTTAATGTTAAATCAATGGTTTTACACATAAAAAATAAATCGCATTTGCATACAGAACAATGAATCTTGAAATGGATTTTTTAACAGATTGCAGAATCTTTTTTTTTCCACTTTTTTGCGATCGTTGCCAAGTTTGCATGTCTGCGGGGCAACAATGCTGCGTGCAGATGAGAGAATAAAAAAAAAAAACATCAGCTGGATTCAAACAGATGTACACTGGGATGTCTTTGCTTGCTGTAGATGATTCATTCGATTTTAATGGAAGTTTATTTTGGCTCCACCCCAGTGCCACACAGAAGACCGTTTTCAGTAACCTATCATGACATCTCTGTCTTTTTTTACCCAGAAACTTATCCAAGATTTACTTGTCTGAAGATTCATCAAACTCGATCCCTCATCTATGAAAGATTAGTGTAGCCTTTTCTGGGGAGCTCTCATGCACTTCACTTCTCCACTTGACTGAGCTGATGCTTCTTCATTTAGACTCCGGGTCATTTTGGGGCTTACAAGTTTCATTTAATTGCTTCTTTTTTTGAGTGATAACTTTCTTCATTCAGTGCTATACAATGAATCCAAATGTATTTTAACTCACATGACCTCGATGCTCATCAAGCAGAAAGATATTCAGATCGTGTAAGACGGATATTTGAATACAGCCTCTTGACTCAGAAAACTACCCCCCTAACATAAGAATACAGACACTACAGTGAAAATATCAACACTTCTATACTGTGATCAAACTGACACTGGTGGGAACAGAATCTCTTAAGTGCTGGTTAAGTGCATTTTCAAAGGAAGTAAGATAAGTCGGTGTTAAAAAGACAGTGCACTCTACCTTAATGCGATGTAGGGCACTTAAGCGATGGTCTGTAATTCGGAACTCTTGGACATGATATCACGGCTGGCCTTCTTTTTCTCCATGACTAATGCTTTTGTAGGAGTAAAAAGAAAGTGATATGAAATAGAAAACACCCTACAGCTGCCAAAGATCTCCTATTTAATGCTCCTCATCTGTCTGGAGGAATCCCAAGTAGCCTTTTTTGGAAATTGTGAACAGAACTGTCAGGCTCGCCGGTGGGTAGCTAGCCAGAGGTAGTGGACCGTGTAGACCCAGAGGAGCAATCTCACCTGGTGCGAGACCCACTTACATGATCATGTGTTCAGGAAGAACTGCTCAAACTGGCCAGGTGTTTAAGGCTTTAAATAAAAGCTGCCGTTTTCAAATTTACATGCCTGAGTTCCACAATATTCTAGTTACAACTTTTCAGAAGTATTGTATTATTCCACACAAACGCCCTCCTGCTCATCCACCGCATTAGACGCTTCTGCTGTCTTGCCTCATGTTCAGACCAGTGAACACTCCACAGTGAAGTGAAGACTAACTTTTACATATTTAGCAGCTAAAAAAAAACGTAAAAATATGACCAAATTTTGAGCAGGATGGTGATTAACGCATCTGCCTGTGATGTGATTTTGTTTTTAAACCACGCCTGGATGAATCAGTGTTTCTCCCGTGGTCGCTTGATTAGCTCAGTTGAATACGTTTTGTTTTTATTCTCTTAAGAAGGCTTGCTTTGTTTTTGGCCTTTATTCACTTTTTTTCAATATTTATTTCTTCGGAATTGAACACAAAAAGTTAATGAACTTATTTCTGTGAAATTATTTCATGAACGTCAATATTGGAATGAGGCATGTACATTTTTCTGCTCAGTTGATTTAGGAGTTGAAATGCATTTAAAAAGAGCATTTTCTCCGTAGTCAACCAGTATTGAGTGGGAAGTTGGTTGATCTAAGCCATTACACCATTAGATCAACTGTCTTGCTCTACTACCGGATCACTGCAAACTAGTCTGGTGGCTGAGGTGGCGATGGCACAAGTACCTCGTGCCATTCGCGATGCGTACTTGGAGCCCTTGAAAATCATTCTATATTGTTTATAGGAAGGTAAATCATAGATGTTTTCAGCGATAATCCTTTGGTATATATCACCCAAAAATGTCTGCTTGACTGGTCTAGTGAGCATCATTGTTTACATGCTTGCTGGCATAACCTTGTGATCTCATTACACACACACGTGTTGAAAGTTAGGCTTATAATCTGTATTGCACATTTATAAAAAAAGATCATAGTTGCACTCTCTTAGTGCTTTTATGGTTTTTTCTATTGACTGCCATGACATCCGTGGTCTTGTGTACCTCAGCTGACCCCCTGTCGTATTTTTATGGTGACATATAACCTTCATCCACAGCTTTCTACACGCTACAATTAACCTGCACGTTTTTTTGTTCCGTGGGTGGGAAGCCCACACAGTACATTCTGACTCAGAAAAGTCTCCGCTGACCTGTGAGGTTAAAGTCTCTCGGTGTGAAGCAGATGTGCAGCTTGCTGCTTCCTTAAAGGTTCAATGTTCTCCTATGACTGCGATCACATTTGCTTCAGTGTGCGGTGATTAAAACATAAAAATACCTTTTAATAATATAATGGAAGTCAAGTTTGAATTCGTTAAACATTGTATGTCTCATGTATCATTAGCTAACAAAGTGGGTGCTGCCACGATTGCCACTAATGAATTGTTGGCTCAGAATAGAAGGTCCTTATTATAGACAGCTTAGTGGAGAGGCAGGGAAAATAGTGCCAGCCATCCATTGGAATGTAGGTTTTGCTGATGGAATAGGCCTCATTACTACCCTGTTGTTGTGGTTTCAACTGGGTTTAATGGTTTGTCTCAGCTCCCACATGTTCTCTCAAAAACATCCATTATTCTTATTCTTATTTTCCATACAACATGTATGTTGTCTGTTTAGGAATGAAGTCCATATGTTACATTATTATTTCATCCATATCACTGTTTCTTCCATTCGCTGTCATTAGAAAAGGAACTGAAGACACAACAGTAAATGGCACTGGGCTCGATTCAGAGAGATTCTGACCGTAGCTTTCGGGGTTCGCATGATTTATGCGATGCCTAGCGTTCATGGTTCAATGGTTTATCCCATCAGAGTTTGCATACATCATACCTGCTGGAATGCGATGGTCGAAACACGAAACATGGTGCTATGAAAGTGTGGTTGTAAATGCACCGTATATACAAACCAGTGGAATTTGTGCTAAAGATTACAAGTTGGTCTGCTGTTTGTTTTTCAAGTACTGTTGCGCTGCTTTGAGCCACAACATGAATGATAATGGAGGACACACACTTGTGGAAGATATGTATGCACGATGCACAATTACGAATGCATAGATCTTTTTTGTTAATCAAACTTACAATAAAAACCAACTGCCTGCGGCCAATCAATTCATGTGGAATATTATTCATTTCCCCGCCTCATTCTACTCTCTGTGAAAAGTTTGTTTGGACCCAAATAAGGGTGATCAAAAATTGAAAGACAAATGCAGACTCTTCAAGATCTAATTCATATTGTACGGTCACCGTGGCATTTCTTCCTTTCACCTAGAATGTTGTCTGAGGAAAGGAAAAATTGAAAAAAAAATCACATTTAAATAAATAAATATTGTGTGAAGCTTGTTCTTTCTTTTATGAAGTATATTGTCCCACATTAATACGGGGTCTTTTTACAAGTTTACAGTCAACAGTGATGAATATGTCAAAATGTTTGCCTCTTTCTCCACAAAAGCAAAACCTGTGTAGGCCACCAACGTCTTCTTTCGCCGTTTTCTTTTTTGGTGAATTCAAGAAGAGGCAGGTAAATGTATATTTATGAGAAGGATGAGCTCTGCTGCGAACAGGCTGTGTTGTGAAAGGTGACCTTGTTAGATAAAAGGAGGGCTTGGAAGCCAAGTGATGAAAGAGGACGGGATCATTCCGGGCTCATTAATGTGGATTTGAAGGTCAGGTAATTATAACAATAGACGGCGGGCCGACTCTGGCATCTGCTATTGTTGGTTTGTTATGAAGGTGACAAGCCGGAGGAGGGAAAGAATTAATCACTGACACTAGTCTGTTGTCACGTTAATGCCCTCAGACATCAGACGAGAGCTTCAGTACGACTTCAGCCAGCCCACAAAAACAGCTCTATCACTACAGGTATGACATCTCCTCAAGAAAATATGAATTGTTCGACAACACAATTGCCTCTCTATACTGTGGTGAGTAATTCACACAAACACTTGACGTGAATTTCTCCTCAGTAGCTGCTGAAAGGCAACACGTCATTACAGTCCTTCAGGACTAACCTTGGAAATTACATGTATATTTGCTCATCTCATCTCAGATTAATACCTCAGGTGTGAGCTGAGGTGTGAATGCAGCCCACAGTTGCTGAAGATATGTGATGGCTCAACACATTGAACATTTCAGACACTCAGTGTCAGTGGTGTTTTCACTCACAGAACCACAACTTGTAGAACTTGGGTGCCAGAGTTTAAAGGATTGAAGACACTGACTTCATGTGTTTCTCGGTACAACTGCACCACACCCTTTTGATAATGATAATGGTGTCTGCCTTTGTTATTTCAATTTTTTCAACACATCATTTCACAATAAACGTGTGTCCGAAGTGCATCTATTATTAGAACAACACAATTCCCTGGCAACAATCTGCAATGTCTTTGTCGACTTCAGCACAAGTGTGACGCATAATTTTTATCGCTTCAGTACTGCAGCTTGCAACTGCAAAGTCATTGTGGTTGCTGTCCAACTAAGGCACAAAACGGGGATATTTTTGATAATATAGGCAGCAGCACTAATACAATCATGACTATATGGATAGTTTACAAACTGACACTGTAATAATGCAGTGGTCGTACCACTTCATCTGACTCCCCGATTGTGCCGTCCAAGGTTGGCACGAACAAAATGTGTCTTGGATTTCTATTCCTCTCCTTTATATGCACTTTGTGGCTCCACTTCCACGTTCATACCATCCATTCATTGTTCTCTTGTATACGATTAAGTAATCCATACTGTTGGTGACATGACTGACCAGACAGATGATTCCCAGAATGCACCTGAGATCATGTCCGCGATGTCTTGTTCTTGGACTTTAATAGTAACATTTTGCTCTTGCTGTTGCTAATCCTGTTCCTTGTATGCAGGGGGCACATTTTTATTCCCTTTTTGACGCGTCCATCACACTTTTGTCCTGTTCTTTTGCGAGAGCTTTAGAAAAGCACGTTCAGACCTGGCATGTATGTGGCATTGATTTAACTGTTATGTACACAGTTGTATGTAAAGGCCTCTCTCCCTATATATGTATCTAGCTTGTCGATACACTTTGTTTCTCTCCAAATGTATAATCATTGGCTGCCTTTTCTAAAAACCCAATTGAAATAAATGGTTTAATATTCTAGATAGTATTTGGCTCTGCATTTTATCAACCATGTGAATCTACAGTGTGTTCCCTTCGTAGAGACATGAACCAAGATATACTGTTTCACAGCGTTTACGCCACCTTGATCTGAAGCTTCCCTTCCTCCGTCAGGGTCCTCGGGGATCACTACAAGCTGTAAAGAAAGAAACATTGCTTGCCAGTGTTACCAGGCGAGGCAGCGTGTGCAGTGTGACATGCATTTTTAATATGCCACAAATAAAGAAATACATCTCTTGCGACAATCTTTAAACAATCCGCACTGCAGTTTTTACTTTGGTTTGAACACGAAAGGCAATTTTTAATGATTAGCATCTTGGTTCCTCGAACTCCCAAGTATCATCTTGCTCAAAGAATTTCATTGTTGGTGAGTCAGTGTGGTTGCTAGTGAATACATTATGAACGCGTATGCAGGGCATGTTTAAAACAGACTGTTTTAGTGAGTACGCTCATCTTAAATTCTAAACAAAAAAAGGTTCTAATCGGCTGTGTGTTGGTTTTGTTTTCTTTATATATACATATCAATGCACACGAAACAAATACAGAGGCTCATACAACCTTGCTTAAGTAACTTCATATCATCATACTTCAGACCATTGTTTGCTGCCAACACCGTGGAAGACCTCTGGCCATTTGGGATAAGAAGTGATCCAAGGAAGGAAGGAAAAAAAAATGTTTTCTTGATAGTTTCTGAGCATCTAATGTACATGAGTCAGACTCACGGCTTTGGGCCAAATCTGACTTGCCAAAATAGTTTTATGTGTTTTGAGTTGGCTCAAAATGAAATTCAATATTAGTTTTTAGAGGACGAAAATACAAGATCACCTCCAAATCATGTTGGTAATGTGACTGCCAGTGAAGGGAAACTTTGCCGACTGTTCCGAGGCACGTGCAGAATGCAGATCTTATTAGAGGCAGATAAATGGAAGATTGAAATAGCTGGCCTATGAAAACTACAAGGAGACTAAGCTAGCATTATGTTGAGCATTAGTTGCCCTTGGTTCCATTGAATGCCACCCCATACTCTTTGGCCAAGCCATACTTGCTGCCTGTCCTAAGTACCAGAAGCTTTTCTCCTACAGTTCACTTTTCCTTGTTGTCCATGGTGTCAGCTGAGTTGTTTGACACCCAATGGAAGTGTCAAAGGCAAAACAACCTGTGTATTTTAGGGGAGGCATATCGTCCTGCTGGTTCTGGTTCCGTCATTGAGTAGGATTGAGAAAACCAGACACAAAGCCAAAGAACTGCAGAAAGGGTCTTGAGTTACTGGCTGATAATAGATTCAAATTCCTTTCATGTACCATGGTTCACCCCCTGCATGTCTGAGGTGGCTATGAAAGTCCAAATGACCTGGGTCCACCAAGGTTTAATTTTTAACCAGATAAAAAAGAAATACTTACGAAGACGGCAGCAAAAAATAATTAGTGGAATAAAAACACTATTGCGGAATGGTGATGTCCAATTGTCTTTTTTGCTGTGCTGCTAAGTTTTCTCATTGTTAGCCTTCTGCAATAAAAGGCAAACAGTGCTCACCATAAAACTTTTGTATTAGTTCTTTATCCCCACCTTTCATCCCTCAGTCCCAGCGGAGTACACTATTAACCTTTGAGCTCATTTGAGAAGTGTCTACGAGTGGGATGGGATGAGGTGAATGTGTGTTTAAATGGGTTCACCCAAGGTGGCAGAAACCAGAAGGTAGACACTGGATCTGTTTACTGCTTTGGGGCTTTTGTGGTTACGCACCAGCACTTCCCATTTAAATGCATGATCGAGGGCTCTGCTGACAACACGGCACAGGCCCATGGCTCACTGACTCTTCGAGGTGTGTCCAAGCCGTTTTTATGAACATGTTTCAAATATATGGTTTTTTCCATAATTCCTTTGGCGAGTGTTCTTGCTGCGGCGACGTGATTCATGACGGCTGGCTGTCACACTCTTCTGCATGAGGTCTGTGATCAATATTTTCCTGCTGTGAAAATACACAGCACTTACAACTATTGGCTGAGGATGCCATGGGGTTAAGGGGTAAAGGGCAGACAGGAAGTGGGTGTTCCCTCAGCGACAGTGCAGACGTGTGCTTGATGGGTTCGCCTGGTGTTGTAGACCCGCAGATCCTAAATGACCTGCTATCTCCAGGCGGTCCGAGCCACCCTTCCGCTGAGATTTATGACTGTTGTTTCGACAAGGACAACTTAGTTCAGTAACCTGCATGTGTGGACTGACTCCTTTGGCTTCACTTTGTCTCATTATCTGGGTCATCGTGAACAATCATGGAGAAATGATCGTGATGCGCACTCACTAAAGCACAAAGATCACTCCCCTGTTTTCTCTAATATGCTCTGATGCGATAGTTGAGGAGGTGCAATTGTGCTTTGTAATGTCCTTGGAGATGTATTGATTTGCGATATTCCAGTGCGAGCACACATCGACTGATACTTAACAAGAGTCTATATCGTGGCAAACTGAAAATCTCATTAAATATAAAGAGACGAATCCATGAGTAGGGCATGCAACTTCTATAGGAGGGAAGAAAACGGCCTGTGATATTGCTCATTATTGGCACTTGTCTTGCTTCCCTGAAGGCAGAAATGTGTTGATCCACAACAAGATAGCCAGACTGAGCCCATGGCAGGCACAAGCAGCAAGGAGAGCTGTTTTATAATTAATACACACACTATAAAATATGCATTATGGAGTGGATGTGGCCAAATATGGATTTCCATTTTGATTTTCACTCAGGATAATTGACGCACTTTGAATGGAAGTCATTCTGAGGCATTCAGTGCCAAGGGTTTCGAGTTTCTCTGCCTGGACGAGCAGCTGTTTCGTGTTTGTCTCCAGTTTGAAGATGGATTGTTTAAGCAAGTCCCCCATCCACTTTTTTTTTGCATCCCTCTTGATATGCAAAGCTGCGTGTAGAGTATATCTCTTTAGGTTGCCGATATTTCTTCTGCACACACCCGGCACGGTGGGCTCCAAGATGAACTGCCAGACTGTGCTTCATGACATTCTGATCATTAAACCAGAGGATGCAGGGAAAGAGGAAATGAAAAGGCATAAAGCAGCAGTTTTTACCCCTCCCGACATCCACATTCATCAAACCCACTGCAGGGATGAGATGGCTGTCGAACACTCTTCATCTCCCGTCGGGCAATCGCTCCGATCGCACCGCGCGTCACGTGCGTTTAAAAAGGCTTCTAACACATCAAGCCCCAGGTTAGCGCATTTACTGGCTCCACTACTGTTACTGCCCTACATCACAACTTCACCCGCATAAACAGGCACAGGAGAGGTGTCTCAGACTGATTGGAATCCACATCTTCATCTCTTCTCTGATTAGGTGTGGAGTGAGCGGGAGGCATTTCCATAATGCCAGGTGATTAAAACCACAAGTTTTAATAGCTCAAGAACATATTCCACTAGTACTGTCTTGCCTGGTCGACTTCACTGTCTACCTACTGGCTGTTTCACATGTGCTTGTTTATACAGGCAGGTAAACAGGTTGCTCACACTCAAGTTGTTCATCCGGTCAGTGACTCGTAATAGACATGCTTTTTTGGTACCTTTCAGTAGGTCGTGGTTTGTTATTGATTCAACCAGGATATTATTTCCCTAGTATTTGTCCAAGATGCAGTTCTTTTAGTTGCACCTAGCTCCATCCATCTACGTTTTCCTGTTCATTTCCTGTCTTGGTGTATTGTTGACGCATGACATGAGGTAGAACTGCTGTATCTCTTGGAAGGCACAGTTAACTAGATGTTTGGGAGACTTACTGTGGGTGACTCTTGCAGATTTGCCTTTCATTCACATGAAACCGTCGTCTCATGTCTTCACCTTTGCGACCAAACAGCTACCTTCTTACGCGTGGGCATTTAAAATACAGATTAATTTCTGTTCAATACCAATGAGAAAGAAAAAAACATTACATGAGTACAAGCAATAGGAATTACCGTTAAAGATACTTGATGATACCACATGGATTTTTAAAAAAAACGTTCATAATCTATGTTCTTATTCTCTTGGTTAATATCAAGAATGAATGGTCTAAGAAGAAATACTGAACATCGGAGTCTAATTTACTTTGCTTATATGTGAAAGCAGTATGTGGACTGGTGTTTCCGAACGGATGATAAAAGTTTTCTCTTAACAAGGATCTGCTTCCTGCCAGTGACTGACAGTTCCCACAGCTGTAGGCTGGAAACATCTTTCTCACTGTGGAAAAACCTGGAGAAGTGCTATTGTAAACATGACAGTAGACTGTCAGAACATCCCGGTTTGAGGTTCCTTTGTCTCCCTCTGTTATGCTCATACTGTATGTATTCTCGCCGCACTAACAAAAGGCCTTTGATGAAACAAATTCTGCAGCGCCAGAGCTTCTTTTGTCTCTATGCCCACTCATAGGTGTCCAGCTCAAATGAAAACAATGCCCAGCCGCTAATAGCGCGGTGGAAATCTGTGGAAGCAGGCTGACCTCTGCAGCATCCCTTCTGTAAATAATCAGGAAGCAAACTAAATAATAGTTAAACTGACAGTGGGGGTGAAGCAACGTTTTAATTATCTGCAGAATGAGTGGGAGTGGGAAATAATACACTTTTAATGGGCTTCAGTTGACCGCTGTTGGTATTGAAGGATTTTGCATTTTACCAATGGATGTCATGACTGGACACCACCAGCAGTCATGTTGAGCTGATCGATTCGGTGCCAAGGTAGAGGCTATGTAGTTTAAAAAAAAATATTAAACTTATTTTCCAATAGTTCCCCCTAGAAACTACTTTATGGCAATCACGTGAACTTTGATGCCTATTTTTAAAATTAAAAAAATGCCATGTTACCTTTGTACCTTAGTGTCAGTTTGAACTCAGATGATTCAAGTACAGTTTTCAATCAAATAGTACTGTGAAGAAAGTGAAAGTTGCCATGGTCTGTTATTTGGCTTAGGTACTTGCTTTGAAAAAAAAGTTATTGATCATTTTTACCAAAAAATGTTAAATACTAAACTTCCAAAACTGTGTTTTTGTAAATGTTAAATAATATTAATCCAAACACTGAATATTTGTTTCTTGTGATTTCACTTTAATGTCCCCTGAATATTCCCATCTGACGTCTCACTCCTGCTCAGGTATACAGACTGTAGCATAGCTCCACCACAAAAAATGTAACTATCAAACATGGAAGCCAAATTCTTTTTCATTCTTTTACTCATCTTACAGAAAACAAGTGATGCAATATACACCGCAATCTGCTTTCTCGAGTTCAAGTTCTTGAAGGCTTTGAGGAAGTTTTTTGCGTGGTAAAAATGCAAACGGAAATAATATTTGAGTCAGTCTGGAGTTCAAATGCCTCCAACATGGACCCAAGATATGACCATTGAGAATCAACGCTGTAGCCATCGGGAAAGGCAACTGTAAAAATAGAAAGTATATTCCTACTTATACTTTTATACTTTTACCACTTTTTCGACTGTTCAAACAATGAAAGACAAACATTTAATCGAATCTATAAACTTTATTGAACACCGATTGGTCAATTTTGCTGATGAACCTTGCAATGAAATGCCACCTGAACCATCTTAGAAGCAGAGGAATTTGGCTCACATCTGTGAGAGGTATTGTCCTTCACAATCGGCCACACCCACCTGATCTGTGAGTCCATGTTTTACAGCGCTAGATAAAGCTGTCCGACTCTGCAGGCCACTGTTAATTGCTTTTAATGAACTGCATGTTTTATTGAATATAACCTCTGTCATCCTGCCAAGGGAAAGGAAGTGTTCCTCTGAAGAAGGGGCTCACTGAATTTCTATGCTTTTATTTGGTGGAGCTTCTCAGAGCATGTCCTACTGGAGCTTTCACTGCACATATCTGACCCGTTATTGACTCATATATGGCAGACGACATTTGATCATTTGTATTATCAACGGTGAGCTAGTGTAGCATCACTTAAACAAACCAAAATGCACTGTTACTGTTCAAGATCAGTTCCCTAAGCTTACCATTTTTGGACCACAGACTGTGAGTGAACTACGAACATTGCTTGTACAATCTAAAGTGTGGGCAAACACATACATCCATACACATGTACTCGCCAAATGTCCTTAATAATGAGTTCATTCCAAAGTTCAAATCTTTCTAAACTCACATACAGAATAATTCAAATGTATTTTTCTCCACCAAGAAAATGTTAAGCTGCATGTCACTGTCCAAAATTGCACAGTCATTGCAGCAGAAGAGCAGTACAGTACAGTCACCATTGAAATATCCAAGCCGCTGTATGGCGTCTTGAGAACTGACTTTGTGCCCGTTGGTCCAGTAATGTATCGTGTACATATTCAAACACATTTCTCTCACATCGCCTTGCTAGTTATTTGATCAGCCAGTGTGTCTTGCATCCCATCACCACTTAAATAAATGGGTTTTAAATTATGACCGCTCACACAGAGCTCAGATTGCTGATCAGCACATCAGAGAGAGGAAACAGACACCACTCTTAACAATGATGATATTGCCTGCCTTATCATTATTCTTTTCAAACGCCAGTGTTACCGCTGCTGTGAATTGCACTGCTGAATGAGAGAAGAGAAATCCAATGTGAAATAAGATTGTATTTATTTATTTAGTTGTTAGATAATCTGTCGCTAAATTATTAAAACGTAGAATTTAATTTGGCCAGTATTAAAATAGAGTTGTGATCAGTCAGTATTTTATTTTATTTTATTTTATTTTGGTACATTTGGATGACTTCTCACTCACTTTTCTTAAATTATATTTTAGGATAAATATTTATTTTATTGATTTAGGATAATCTGTAGCTGAATTATTAAAACTTCGAATTTAATTTGGTCAATATTAAAATTGAAAGTTGTCATCAGTCAATATAGTTACATATTTAATTTTATTTTATTTTGGTACATTCGGTTGACCAGTTTTCTTAAATATTTAGCATGATCTGTAGCTGAATCATTAAAACGTAGAATTTAATTTGGTCCATATTACAATTGAAAGTTGTGATCAGTCAATATAGTTACATATTTTATTTTATTTTATTTTATTTTATTTTGGTACATTCGGTTGACCAGTTTTCTTAAATATTTAGGATGATCTGTAGCTGAATCATTAAAACGTAGAATTTAATTTGGTCCATATTACAATTGAAAGTTGTGATCAGTCAATATAGTTACATATTTTATTTTATTTTATTTTGGTACATTTGGTTGACCAGTTTTCTCAAATATTTAGGGTAATCTGTATCTGAATTATTAAAACTTCGAATTTAATTAGGTCAATATTAAAATTGAAATCAGTCAATATAGTTACATATTTTATTTTATTTTATTTTGGTACATTAGGTCGACCAGCTTTCTTAAATAGTTGAGAAGTCATTATGTGTCTGTGGCTCGTGCTGGGCTAAGTCAAGAAATATTTTGGTCTGTTGGTCTTTCTGACCTTGTTCTTCTCTTTTTTTCCAGCAAACTCAAGTCTTCTTGGAGGCGGTGGAGGTGAGTAGATGTCTCTCCCGTCTATCATCTTTTTTTCCTACAGAAGTAGCAGCAAAGAAAGACTGATCAGATGTGGCGCACACTTACTGTATTTCTTTGTGGCAACTATCTAAGGGAAATGTGTCTGAATGCATGGGCACATTACAAGCATGTAGAAGCCGTGAAACCTTTCACAGTTCCACATGGACACGCTGCCATTACTTTAGAAGGCTGCCTAAGAACATTACCATCAAAGCCAAGAAGGAAATCTGAGGCAGCCGACCGTGGTGTGGGAATAATGGGTATGGAACCAGAGTTCCACGTCCCCACCCCAGCGTTCTCTCCTCCTGAAATTAGACTGTTGGAGTGACAAGATTGAAATAATGCTTCATCACTGCAGGAGGCTCACCCAGTTGCATGGCAATGAATCTTTGGGCGAAAGAGGAATTCTTGATCAGATGTTGAGATGGCGTGACGATGAAATAAGGTCACCGCTCCACCCTTATCTGTTGATCCATCCGTGGTGGCTGTCGAGTGGGATATGTCAGTGCTACTGTTGTCGCTCTGTCTTTCACTGCTTGACTCTGGCCAGCCATTAATGCAGGCAGCATCCCGATCATCGCCACTGACACGGACTGGCAATCTAAAGCACTTCAGTGATTGAGATCAGAGGTTACCGACGTCCATCTCCATATTAAAGCTCTGGCTATCTATCAGACTATGTTCGCTGCTTCTGATTGGTCTACGGAATGTGTGTTTCTTGTCTTTGGCCCAACACTGTTGTCAAAAATAAGCTTAGCAATCTCATATTTACAACCAACTAACATCTCCACTATTGTAACAGCAGCACCAAGGCCTGAACAAGTGGTTATAAATACAGGGATCGTGCTCTCTGCAGTTAGCCCTCTGAAAAGCAAAGCTCTGCAACAGCAGAATGTTGGTGTCCATCACTTAAATGGGGCTAAAAAAAAACCCCAAACTTCTATTCTCATCATGACCCCTGCAAAACCTTTGTCTGTGATTTGGCTCCTGAAGACCTCCTGCCTGGGTGCTGGTCGATGTGAAGGGGAGATGTGTTCTCGTATAAGGTCCTCTTATCTCCCCGCTGTCTTCTCGCGACTCCACAGAGGGGAGGTTTCGCAACAGGATGATTCATCATGTCGGCCAAACACACCTATGCTCAGACCTCGCAGCTCCCGAGGTGGGCTGCCTCTCAGAGGGGTGGACTTTTACTTACAATGTCCATACGTCTTTCAAGTGTTGATGCTGATGGACTGGGAAATGTGACGGGGAAGCATTTCTCGCATGCTGTCTAACCTTGACCAGCGGTTCCCAGCTCATCTGGGATTTGTTTAATGATGAACCAAAACCTTATCACTTGGGTTCACATTAACGTATCAAGTAAATACTGAAGGAAAGTAAACAGCTTTTGTAAACACCTGAGTGCTTTGCTCTCTGTTTAGCACTTGGATGACCTCTTTTAAAGTACAATGAATCCCTTTCCACAGCTTCTAGATGTGAGAGCAAATTGTCATACATAGTTCACAGCACACAGTTGTTTTGGTTTTGTGCATGTCATGGAGGCAAGACCTTCACTTGTGATGCAAACATGCTGAACTCGCAGTCCACAGAGGTGTGAATCCTCTGCTGTTGTGGTAGTAGCGTAAGCTCCGTCATGCAATGCAAGTTTGCATTTCAGTGCCATATGGTCTCTGTAATGTGTTTAGTCGGGTTAAACTTAAAAACAGAAGGGCCATAGTCCAAGAAAAAGGCAAACACAACTCTTTTTAGTGAAATCAAGAGTCTTGTTCAAGTGTGAACACAACATGAATTGCACCACCAACCCTGCTTAATGCACAAGAAACACAGTGGTTTTCACCTTGAAGCAGTAACATGCTTTTGCGCCACCATCTTTCATTGAATTCATCTCAGTCTGCATCATTTTTTGGACAGTGTTTTGCCAGCATACAGCCTGTTGAAGGGTTAAATCTGAAACACTGTCATCTATGTGACCCAAATTTGAGCTCACGACACATATTGAGTATGGGCTGCGTCGATTGACGTAGGTGCCTTTGATGCCCCAGTTTTTGTGTCGGATGCAGTGTCCGTTTACACGGAGCTGTTGCCACCTGAATCTGGCACCTTTTTAAAGGGGTCCAGAGTGGGGGTCTTTTGGAGATGATGTCACTGAACACTCCTGTGTTGAAGTTCCCCACTGCGGGCGTAATAAAGGCCATCTGATATAATCGAATGAAAACGGTACCGGCACCTCAGAGTTGGTGCCTGTGCAAGAAACAAGCAAGTACTGTAAAACACTGTTGCTGTCCCACCTCTGTCAAAAAGGGCTCTTTTAAAACAGTGACTCTCTTTTGAATAAAAGGAGAGAACAACACACTTATAGACCACCACGGTTAGCCAACACCAGCCTATATGAAAACTCAGGTTGCTTGAGTCGGGAGCTGTATGGACTCTTCAGTGTCTGTTGAAGCACTGCAGTCAATGGATGATGTTGACTGAGACTGAGCTTGTTGCAGTACAGTTAAAGTCTATTAATAATGTGTAAGAACACGTGATCGAGTGCGAATACAGAGTAATGTGCCATATAAAATTGAATAGTATAAAAAGAAATGCCTTTTTTTTTTTTTTTTTTTTTTTTTTCCCCCCCCACCCCCAAACAAAGAGCCACCACTCACTAATGGAAATGGATATGCGACCCACTTTTGGGACCTGACGCACCAGCTGAGAATAGCCGACATAGACATGCTGTTGTTTCATTCATTCATTCATTTTAGATCTGTTAATGACAGCGGATGTTGAGTTTTTCCATTATTTCAAATTATATTATTCATGAATTGCCAACTAAAGAGGAACAATAAATGTTGAAAAATTGAGGTTCTACATATTTATAAAGGAAAAAAAAGGCAAATTTGTCAAAGTTTGTCCAAGTAAAAAAAAAAAAAAAAAAAAGGCCTCCTGTGATGCTCAATTAAATCCCTAGAACCCACTGATGGGAATTCGCTGTGCGCTTGAACGTCTTCAGTATTGTGTACACAATGGGGTTAACCAAAATAGCCCTGTTATCTTGGTGAGACATGCTGGTCTCGCCGGGATCCCAAACGTACATAGAGGGAAATAACAATGATCTCTGATAATAGTAGACTAAATGAGGCCTCTGTGAATAGAGGCTAATTATGGATGGTGCCAGGCCTGATGTGAGTCACAGCAGGGCCGGATGTGGCACAGTCCCCAGAGAGAGGGCCACATGTAAACATCATGTTGTCAAACGCTCCTCTCCCGCACCGACACGTGTGTGTGCACAGCCAACCGTAGAATGACACCATGAGGTCCCGTGCAGCCAGAGAAGGAGTCTTCATGCTTTTCTCTGATGTCTCCATCCATGAGGGGCACTGACTCATAAGCCTTCTAATGAGAATGGTGCCCATTTAGTGCAAGGCAATAAAACCCTCCAACAATCGGTTGGCTCTTCGTTCACTGCCTCAGTCAAACAGTGGGGGACACACACGCTTGTTTGTATGTCCTTACGCCGGTTAATTTACCCGCAGGAAGCCAACGCTCAGTGAACTCGCCAGACTTTGTCAGTGCTTACATAACACAGGCTGCGTGCCCCCAGCACTCTTCTCTAATAACTTTCCTAAACAGTGTTGTGAGTCACCACTTAAATATAAAAAATAAAAATAATACAGTGGACATAATTAGTTTTCTCTGCCAAGACCAGTTCTACTGTCCCGTGAAAGAGGGGATATAGACTGGACCAGGAGTACTTGGTAAGTTGAATAATGCTCCATCATTGAAATTGTCCCTGCCTTCAAAACCAATACAGCACACTAGTTATATACATTCTACACACAATAATATTGTTTTGCTTGTTCATGCAGGGAAATTTTATTGACATATTGAATTGACAGACTTTATTTTACCCTGCTGTCATTGGTCACTCATGTAAAACTGAATAAACAGGAACAGATTTTTCCCCCTTTTTTATTTTATTTTATTTTATTTTATTTTATTTTATTCTATAGTTGGTGGGATCCTCACTGACCATGGCAAAAAAGGTGATTCTGATAAATATTTTAAATGTGGGCCAATATCTTCTTTTCCACATCAAATGCATTTTGATCACCTGCACAGGCATCTTTCATCTGTGAAAACATTTTTGAATACAGAAAACAACCTCAGCTTGGACAATTAGCTACCCAGCAGCTGCTGGACTCCGACATGCCGTGAAGGATAGTGTGTCCAGTTTAGACGTGTTTGAATAACCCTTATCAAGATTTTAAGTGCTTCATTGTGCGTATCTCTAGCTCCATTAGTTACGCGAAGAGCTCTGTTTTCCTTTCTTGTCACCTCCAGGTGAACCATTATCCTCTGCCCGGGGCCTGCCAGGGGTTTGTTTATTGAGGAGATTGCAGGGGGGCCAGGGCACAGTCATCTGAGCCGGAGGAGGGGTCGGCTCCAGATACGGGACGGTGTTGTGTGACGGTGGGGACAGGCTAGCCCCGTGTCCCTCCTGGTAGCTCAGATTATCAGTGGAAACCCCGGGCAGGCGTTTTATTATTAATCGCGGAGTGATATTCTTCTGGTTGCATGGATTACCCGGCACACTTGACTGATGGTCCTCAAGTCACAGATGGTAGTAGCAGCCATTAACATAACTTATGACAGTGATAGCGTGTTTCCCCTGTGGAGTAGCCTAAATAATGTAACATGATGAATTGATGGCAAGTATTTCTCAGAGTCGGAGATGAACCCCGGGGATTTCCTTATCTCCTCATATTTAGTGGGCACTTAGTCACACCCTGATCTAGGTCCACTCTGCACTTCATGCACAATTGTTGTCTAATGTAGCCTGGATATCTCCTGCTGTTAGAGCAATAAGAATCAATCCAATGGAGGCATTTACGCAATTAATTCTCCCATTGCTCATAAAAATGTTCAGTCTGGTGCCAACATAAATCCCTGTGCCTTTATTTATGTGGATATGTAGAGCAAGAAATTGGCTTAATATTTAATGTCGTTTAAAAAGCGCTCAGTATGCACAGCGATTTATGGATGCAAACATTTCAGTGCTTTTTTTTTCAGTGTTGTTGTTGTGTTGTTGTTGTGTATATATATATATATATATATATATATATATATATATTTACGCACAGTATGTATATACAGTATATATATAATGTGACTCAAGGCAGTCATGGCTATAAATATTTTCATCTTCCGATTAATGTAGATAGTATGTATTTTCAAAGTCACTCAAAATTAGAAGTTAATCTGAAAGTGCAGTAAATTTAGATTTTATTTAAATAGTAAGGTTGCATAACGTACAGTTTTTTGGTGGAAGCACTTTGACAAGAGTTACCTAATACACTGGGAGGTCAAGTCACGAGCGGAAAAAGCTGAATAATGGACTTGTGATGGAGACTGAGCCGGATAAAGGAAAGAATTAGGCAAAAACTTTTTTTTTTTTTCAAATTAAAATCACATGTATGTGTGCAGCCATAATACATGCCCTCGTACCTCAGGAATACTTCAGGTTCTGAAACATCGATCAGTGCAGCAGTGACAAGGCAAGTCGTACCCCATTGTTTCAAAGACTCAGGAAGAAATAAAGTGTGGGTGTACGTGTCTGGTTTGATCGAGTGATGAAAAAAAAAAAAAAAAACAGGCTAAATGAAAAATAACTGCACTACTAGATTATTTTTATATTATAAATTACTTAAAAAAACGAGGGCCTTGTATGCTTCTTTCAGTGAACTCACCGTTGTACTGAGAACAACAAGTTTTTAAAATTAATAGTATTTTGACATTTGCAAGCAGAAAAATCTAATTTAAGTTGAATTGGGACACAGCAATGATGGAGGTGCTCCTGTAGAACGGAACACAAATAAACATTTGTATCCACCAGCTTTGTCTCATTTAGGCTTCTTCACCGTTGATGTTTTGGTTATGACATCGCCCTATATAATGTGGTGCATATGGGATTGGTGAACTGACCAATGTAAATGTTTTTTCTGGAATTAATTCACAGTTATTGATGCATCAGAGTCTGACAATTGTGGAGGTGAAGGACTGTTAGCGATGCCTGACTGAATCGTTGACATGTCGGTGTAACCAGACCTGTGACAGGATGATAGCTGCGGATGACAATAAAAATAGCCGAACGACGTTTCCCCTGACTCTTGTGTCGACTGAAGACGGGATGGAAGCTGTGAAGCTACTGTCAATTTCATCAGTGAGGAAGCCAGCGTCGGAGCCGTGCAGCTCAGTCAGCTGCAGCACAGTGCAAACATTCGCCTGCAATAAACTGGTGCTGGTGTTCAGGTGTGCTGCAGTACGAGTGCGACACATTTGACTATTTCAGTCGTGACACATGCCTTAAAATCGAAACGTGCGCAGGAGAGTCAGTCCTTTTATTTTATTTCTAAGTCACTCCTTTTGCAGCTAATTTACAACAATTCGATCAGTCTACAAGGTCATTGTCCGTGCAGCCAAATGTTGGGAGAGATGGGATTTAGTCATGGAAGCTCTTTCTAATGTCATCTCCCTGCTCACCCCTGTCGGCCAATCGCTCATGATGGATGCACTAATTCATGCAGTGCGATTGGGCCATTCATTCTGGGTTTCCATATTTAGAATGGGAATTGCATTATAATGGCACAGAGAGAACAAATGGTCAATGGATATCGGGAAGACCAAAAAAAAAAAAGTCGTGGGGTCGGACTGTGTCATTTTGTTCAGTATTTCCATTCAGTCTCTACAGTGAAGGGAGAAAGGCCTAGAAATGTTGTACTCTGATTTGTCACGTTTTACTGTTTCGCTTTTCCCAATGAATTATTCATGGATGTTCCTGAGGTATAAATCAGGCCGCCGGCCATCGCCTGTGGTAGCCATGTCATTAGCCAGTTGACAGCATCATTTGATCTCTGGCCCTGTAGGCGAAGTGAAAAAAAACCCTCACTTTTACCGGCACAAAGACTATCACGCTCAAGGGAAGACTGTTGTGGAGCTCAGTCATTGCAGTGAGCAGGTAATGGCTTGTTTAATTAAATAACATGACAACATCTCAGTGGAAATGTTGCCATTCACTTTTGGCCTCTTGTTCTCTTTCTGGTAATGGTCTGAGGACATGTTGTTTCAACAGCAGTGCATTTATTGAAGGACTGGATGGAGGTTGCTTGAGTGACATGCCATTTTTCATTAAAAAAAACGCCCATTTTCTGAGTATACGATGATAAATTTGGAACACACGCCATCAAGATACCGGTGACGTGTTTACCTCCCGTCACACTGTAGAAATGCTGCTCTGCTACAAGACAGTGAGGACCCTCAGATCCTCAGGTGTGTCCTTCGTTGTCCCAATGTCAAGATCCTAAATCGTGGGGTGACAGAGCCTTCTCAGTGAGGGTTCCTTGACTCTGAAGCAGCCTACCAGAGGAGATCTGAAATATGAGTTTTTATAGACTTGATTTATGTTTTATCATGTCTGTTTTCCTACTTGCTTGTTTTTATATTAAATTATTTTGTATTGTATTGCATTGCGTAAGATTATAACTACAAATATTCACAGTTCATGAAATTTGTACAATCTTTAAGAACGTGTTTTTGGTTTATCAACTTATCAGCCACTTCTGCTGGCAAACCAAACAGTAATACTTAAATAATAATATTAATAATAATAAAAATATATAATAATAATTATTATTATTATTATTGTTTTCTTTACTCTTTTTAATTAATTTTCTTTACTTTTTTTGCAGAGAAGTCAGTCACTTTCACTGTCATGACTGGCCTTTCCTTTGCCTATGACTTGTGAATTGTAAATGTAATCTGTGTGTAATTGTATGTGGACTTGTTTATACTGCCTCGTGGGGACCAATACCTGACAACACACTATCCTCCTTTGTTTTGGATAGTTAGGTTCAGGGTGAGAGGCTGGGGAAAGGGTTATGTTAATGAGAAACCTCATTAAAAATAAAAAAAAAACACATATATATATATATATATATATATATATATATATATATATATATATATATATATATATATATATATATATATATATATATATATATATATTTTTTTTTTTTTTTTTTTTTTTTAATCTAGTTTTGAACTTGTGAACCCACTTCCCCCCATTTTTCGTGAAATTTCTTTCATGATAAGAATCGCTGATATGACATGTGTTGAGTCGTGATGCAGCGGCAACTTTAGTAAATCTGGCAGCTCAAACTTTTGAATGCTAATGAAGGTATTTATCTGATTATGCTTTTTAATCATCTTACCGATAAGGTGCCGCTCACTCGCATCTGCCTTATCACCTTGATACTATGTCACCAAATACTTTATTGCTTTCCTCGGGTCACACTGTCCTTCATGACTGCAGAAGACTGCGCTGCTTTAATCATATTTCATTCAAACTTTTGCTTTAACAGTGCAGTACGCTCTTCTGACAAACACCGCCGCCATTATCATAGAGCTACATCAGCATATGATTCGGAAAGTCTGATATAACTTGGAAGCGGCGAGTTAATAATGTCCCATTTTGACTTCTCAGAATCACTTGGAAATGAATATATGTGGTGTTTCAGTGAGGTCCTCTGCTTCCCTCCGGCTGGCTGCTGTAAACACATTGCAGCTGCTTGTTTCCTTCAGTGTTTGATCTCCACAACAGCTCTAGAGAGAGAAAACAAGAGGCTAAACAAGGGACAGCCATATTCAGCAACATTTCGTCCCAGATGTCTGTTTAAGAAACTTTTAATTTGTCCAAAAATCAACCTGCTGTGCAGTTTTATGACAATTTGCCTTGTTCTGTCGCTCCCCATTGTCCGCCGCGTGTGAAACCCACCGCAGGGCTGGAGAAGGAGGCAAGCAAACGTCAATTTGGTTCTTTTCCACGTTAAATCACAGGCGACCTCACCGGCACCCCACATCCCCCTGTGCACCAGCATTTCCGGGTCAGTTGTCGAGCTTTAGACGTCTCAAAGCGTTACCAGCCCCGGTGTCAGAGCACATTTGCGTCCACCACAGATTTCATTGTGGCTTTTGTTTTGGGTGGGTTAAACGTGCTGTTTTCTTGAGCACTCCGTGACAGCGCGTGTGCACCCGGGCACACACCCACTCGCATGACAAGTGTCTTGATACATTCACAGGCGAGGAATTCTTATTATGGGATAAGTGGACGCTGAGCAGCCTTGTCAGTTGACTCAGTGGTCAGTTTAGGACTTACTGCCTGCAGCGAATCGGGGTGGGATGATGAGAACTGACAGACAGGGACAGTTCTTCGCAGGGCCACTTCCTCGATCTCATCTTCTCACTAATCACGGCATCGTGTAACATCGACATGGTCACAATAAACTGGCAGCCCAAGCCACCTGCTCACAAATTAATGGTGCAAACGAAAGGTGATTTTTCATCTTTCAGGGGACAGTGTGATGGCTCACCAAAAATGGTCTTACGTTGACATGCAAGATTGTCTGTCACGTTGAGACGGGAGATGGAAAATGTCTGAAATCATTCAGCGGTTTCATTGAAAAGCACTGTTTACTCATGAAGAGTTAAGGAGCAAGTTACTACATTGGACACGAGTGAGACCAGAAGACTAGAAGCGCAGTTACAAGTGGCAGAGGTGAAGATCCTGAGGTTGTCAGTCTGTGCAACTATGGGGATCAGAAATGAGTCGACAAAGTTAGGAAGACCAGATGGTTTGCAGAGGAGAGTCCGTGTTGCTGATGGAATACATGATGAAAACAACCAACCAGGTTCATGGATGTGCTAAATGTGGACAGGAAGTACACCAGTTTGACCGGAGATTCAAGCGGAGGAACTCTTAATTATTTTCTTTATCCAACTATTGTAACATTTTGATTTGCATCCCATGTTCTGTGAATGTAGTTACTGATACTACTGCACTACATTTTTGTAGTTGCCCATATTTTGTCTTCATTGCGGGGTTATGGTGTCTAAATATAAATTGTGAAGATGATTTCCAAAATGATTTTCATTCATACTCCGGAAACTCAATGTAGATGAACATAATGACAGTGTACACAATAGCAAATACATAAATATCCTGAGCTTCTCCCACCACTGGAAGCATTTTCTACTTCTTGCCAAGTCCTTTTCCAACTAGCGGCTCCTGAAAACCTCCCGGTAAAGACGCGTTCTCACTCTCCAACATTAATGTTTGCGTTTCATCTGTTACGTAGCCACCACTCACAGACCCTACGGGAACTGAGATACAATGAATTCATGGAAAAAAGCTGCCGGGCCCATCACAGCAAAGACCAGCTCCGTATTGTCGGTGAAAGAAACGCGGGTCGTCTCATCCACAAACTGAACCGGGCAGCGAGTTATTATGAATGATGAAAGGAGTTTCAAAGGTACACCGTCTGTTTTCCTTTCCTTTGAAGTCAAATATCAACTAATTTCATTACCAAGGCTTCCTTCTTTGCGATTCACTATTTCCATCCATCACTGGAGAAGAACTATTTCTGCACATAGGCCGCTGCCATTAGAGCTCAGTCCAGGACCAAGTATAGTTTCTTTAAATAAATGTCTTGTTTAATATTGGATAGACATAGAAATATCCAACAAAGAAGTGATAATCCACTTCAACCCTTTGTGATAAAACTACTATAATCTCTATTGTGGGAAAACCACCCACTCACTTTGCAGCATATATCATTTTGATCAATTATTATAATAGGACCTTTGCTATACTGCTCACAGATAGCGGCGTGTGTTCTAAAGCTCTCAGTACGATGCTGCGTTTTAACAGTTCGTTCAATAAGGCTGCGCCCGCATGAATTAGCCATCACAGAGAGCACTGATTGCTTTCAAGCACTCAATATGTATTTTAGCACCAGGCCTTTTTTTCCAGTCTGCTTCATGAGAGTTGGCCATCGCCACAGGGGATTCCAAAGATGATATTGCAGAAGCGATGAAGAAGTCTGAATCCGATTGCTTCTCACAGTATGACGGGATGTAATTCATAATCCGTCTTCATTGAGGCAGATATTTGTATGAATCCCGTGCACGTCGGCGTTCACTAAGTTGTGTCTGGTTTTGGCAGCTAGATATCATGATAGGAATCCAGAAAGTAATCTATATTTACAATAAAACTATTCTGATTCTTAGATAAACTATCTTAAAGGCATCAATGACGCCTTTCTCCGACCTCATTCTTGCGATTTACATTCCTTTCATGCAGTTGAAATACTTTCTAAAAATGTAAAAAGCATGTAAAAATTGTAACCAGCCAAGTCCATCCCAGCCAACCTTTCATTTTTGGTGTTTGATCTGAGTTTGAGTCACATTGGCGGAAGTCAAATCCAGGAGACAAGGCCCTGTTTACCCTATGCATAGTTGGTCAGCCATTTTCGCTGGACATGGTCATAGCCATTCATATGGGAGTCATGCCCATGGCCTCCCGACTGCATTCAGAGATGCTACACACTGAGCCTTCTATGGATGACAGAACTTGTTACCCAGTCTCTAATGTCTGATGCCCTGCAGATAAAACTTATTTCAGTGGCTGACAGCCACCTCTTCTTTTGGTCACCACCCAAAGCTTGTGACCAAAGGTGAAGGTATGAAGATACTGTATTTCCCTCAACAGTACTCAAGACTGAAATCGTTTTCATGTGAAATTGACTCAGAAGTTCGCCTTCAGTGAACCTTCATGTGTCCCTCAAGACAACACAAAATGCCATGTGTTGATCACCTAGTGGGACAACACATGAGTCATGGGTGTGAAGCTCTGGTGTGTCAGTGGTTTCGCTAGTGAGGCACTGACCACCTCAGTCAAACTTGGAAGCATTCTTTGTCTCCCGAGGGGCAGCTTAGTTTGCCCAGCTTGACAGGCGGCTTGCGTCCAAGTGAGGTTTCAGCCAAGGGAGGGAAGAGCTCCAGAGAAAAGCTGTCATCTTTTTGTTCGAGGAGAAGACGAGGGGTTTCTCTTTCTCAGCCTATCTATCTTTCCTCTGTGTCAGCTTGTTCCCCCGGTAGAGATGTTCACTTTCTATGCGCCTGTTATGCTCCTCTCAGCCTGGCTGTGCAGAATAAACAGGCTGGTGTCAGAGGATGAAACAGCACAATCCCCCAGGAGCCAGGCCAGTCGCTGCTTTAACCCCCTCGCTGTTGCTTCCTATGGGCGCCAGCAGCCATCCCTCCGTGCTAGTGGAGAATGACACAGCCAGTTGGACTGAGGTGAAAGACGTTTCATGTGTCTTTCCTGGGGAGAGAGTCGTACTGTAGGGATGATGGCCACCACTCCACCTACAGTAATCCTCTTTTTCCACTTCATTATCACCTGCTTTTTGCAGCTCCAGCGTGTAACGGCAGATCTCCGAAGAGAACCGTGAAAAACTCTTGTAAAGGTGGACGATGAACAGACTGTTGAAGCGCGATGTAAATCGGCATAAAAGATGGAGCACAGAGAAGGTGATGTGAGGATTGACAGAGGAATAAACAGAGTACACTGTGGGATGGAGGTTGAGAACAGATGCCAGACATGGTGGGTGGTCGTTGGAGGAAACCACTTTGTGTGATGCTTTCTCATTATCATCTGCATATTCATGCATTTTCACTACAGAAGCACAAAGCAGGCAAAACTGAAAAGGTGTCAAGGGAAAACAGGCTTCGTCTCATCATCAAACACATGTCGGCATGTTGGAAAATTCATAGACTCACTCAATGGCTTCATCAGTCTGTTGTGCTAGCTGTTGAATTTATAGATGTTTTACCGGAAACAGAATGTCTACTGATAGTGGTTGCACAGGTGTATGTCTGTTTAACCCTGTGTATTGAGAGCACTAACATTAATTTTAAAGAAACGAAATTAGCTCATTATTGTATTTAAAAAATGATGCTCAGGAATGTGCCTTTTGCGTCTGTGTGATACAAAATTTGCCGGGAGGATGCAGGATGTTTTCATGTGTGTGCATGTCGTGTTGTGGCAGCGGTGCTCATATGAACCCATTCTCATCACGGTGTGTGTTTTCACTTCCGACATGACATGCATGTCTGCGGTGACTCAGGAGCAGCTAGCGGGAACACTCCGCACGGCTTTCATTTTCACAAACTAGCGCAGCTTGAAAGGAATGTAGCCTTGTTGCGATGAAACAAACTTTATACATGCATAAACATACATAAGCAACAACCAACATAACTCGTTGGCATTTTATTAAACATAATGAAATGCTTAAGACAACGCTAGCGCCACACATCCGGAAGTCACTTGCAGCACAACACAAACGTAAGCTTTGATCGGTGAAAAAATTCAAAAGTGTAGCCAAGTATTCCACCAGCTAGCCGAATGTTCATGAAGTACCAACATGAAGTGAAATGTCTAGACAGGAGAAGAGACCGAGGAGGTTGCCTCAGCACTGGCAAACTGAGGGGGAACAGAAACAACAAAAAAAATAGAGACATTAAAAGCAGATCTGAAGGTGCAAGGCACTGACAAACAATGGAAAACATTACGCCGAGCTCGCCACCGAGAGAGCAGACAAGATACCAAGATGGGTGAACAGCACACATGGGAGAAAATAGTCCAACAAAGAACCCTTGTCTTTGTTGCCATTAAGAGGAGTTATACTAATTAGATGATTACCCACAGCTGTGCTCAGAAAAAAAAAAAAAAAAAAAAAAAAAAAAAACATGGCGAGAACAGGAAGACAGACTTTCAAAATAAGATTAGGCAGAATTATGCTGACAAATAAAATGTTTATCAAATGGACATTAATGTTTCTGTTTTAAATCAGAACTGATCTGTTATGTTGTTTAAGTTCCTTCTTAATATTTAGCTTTACCAAATACAAAAAATACTTGATTTGATTTCTTTGTCTATTAATGTTGACAACACATTCTACAAATGATCTATTGAAATAATGGCCGCTGTATGTAATGTCTTACTGCAGAAAATCTAGTACTGGGAAATGTATTTCTGGCTCCAGAACAAGTGCATTCCACGTATTCTGTTAACACTATGTTTCATTATGGAACAGAACGGGTGTTTTATACAAAGCAATTATAAGTGGAACATATGTTCCACTCGGTGTTGTGCATGTGCAGATGTGTCTGCTGCGAAGAAGATTAATTTGTGAGGGGGAGAGTGCAGTTAGGCTATTGAGCCCGCTGAAACATGTTGGCTTTCCACGGTGCGACTCACATTAGCACATGCCATAATTGATGGAGGGCCGTACTTAGCGGTAATAATGGGCATTATAGGGGGCGGTATCAAGACAGCCAAAGCCTCAATCAAGCATTTTGCTGTGACTCCAGCTCCGCATTGACACACCAGTGTTGTCTGGAACCATTTCTAAGCTTGTGATAAACACTGCTTTCCAATGAGTTTGCCCTCGCTTTCCCATGCGGAGGGAAAATAAACAAGTTGGTCAAACACAGTGAGAAAGCGCTCCCCTCTGCAGACTGCAGTCCTTGGCCTGGTGAAACAGCAGAGAGCTGCTACCACAGGGAGCTTTTGTGTTTACAGTGGGAGGTTGGAGGGAAAGATTAGACCTTTGAGACCAGCTGGGACGGTCCCACCACCAGCCAGCTTCACCTGTGGAAACAGACAGAAGCTCCTCACCCTCAAGGGCTGAAGTGGTCGACACCCAACAGACACTTTCCCAAAGTTCTTCGCTCTTGAGTGCCATGGGGGGCTGGATGTTTAAATACATGTTCAGCACTTAGACTAGCTGAAGAAGGTACGCACAGCTGTTCCAATGACCTGTAGTTGCCTTGTCAAGAGGCCATGGGATTTTAGGCGACTTCAGTGTTGGACAGCTAATAGGGATGAATAGTTTCGTAAGGCTATGTGGACAACATCCTTAGATTTAAGGTTGTTTAAGGTTGGGGCAGCTTTGTTGGCTAAGTTAAATTAACCACAGTGGCTTTCAGTGGAGGGAGTTAAATAACAGCCCAGTTACTGATAATTACTTGTTGGTTACTGTGTGCTCTCAAATCAAAGGTGTAGTATTATTTAATTGAAATCCAATGTTTTGTTTTTTTTTAATCTTCAGTGGAGGCAAAACAAGGTTATGAACAAGTTTATTTTGCCAGAATGTAATGAGCATAGTAGCATTAATAAAAGCCACAGAACAAAAACAAAATAGAAAAAAATAGAATAAAATAAACAAAACAAACAAACAAAAAAACATCTGTGGTACTATTTCTTTCGTTTTATTTATTTATTTTTACTGCATGATATAATATTTCACCCACAATTTAGAAATATATTCTCATTTTTTTATGTTGTACAAGGAAAACTTTATTTTGTTTTAGATTTTTGCAATGAAGAAAAAAATCCCGTTGAAGCTATTGAGTTATCTACTGTCAGAAACAGCCTTAACAGCCGTTTTTAGGTGTGAAATTTACCGAAAGTAGTTGTTTGGCTCCGAAATTGTTTCTTCAGTTATTGAGGCGAGTTGGTAAAGCTCAAAGTTATTCTCTCAAAGATGGTCCTCTTGCCTTGCAGGTTTAACAATCAGATTGTTATGTTGGCAACTACAGACGTCCCAGACGATGCTCCGAAGATTAGCTACACACTTTTAGTTGTATCTTCTCCCAGACTTCATGTTCGGGGTACATGAAAGGACGAGGCCTGGAGGAAGTTGTGGAGGATGACAGGCCGCTACTGTCTACTGCCTTCGGAAGAACTTTCTTCTGACTGTGAACAGTGCTGAAATATAGCGGTGGCAGTATACAAAAGATAAATAAATAAGTAATGAGCTGAGTATTAACTGAAAGTAAGTCGCTTCTGCCTTTTCCTCTGTTAGTCTTTTCGACAGATTTTAACAATTCCTTGTTGGTCAAATCCTTTTCTTTGTGCTCCTTTCACCCCAGGCAGAGGGTTCACGGCAGCGCTCCGGTCTTGACTGTGTTGCAGCTGCTAAAAGTGTTATTTACTCAACCTTGAAGAGATAAGAGCCCACTGTTTGAGGACGTCTGTCTGAAGGCATCGGCGAGCCTGTTCTTCTGTGTGGGTCTCGGCCTTCGTTTATGCTTCATTTAAGTGTTGATTGGTCATGAGGCGTCCTACCCCCCAACACGTAAATGGACCCTCACAGCACCTCAGGAAGGTCGTAAACAAAAGACGGTGTGTGAAAAAGGAAAATATACCCATAAACTCTTTCAAGTGTTCCGCTGGGCTCCAACTTGGTTTATAGTTGGATTTCCGTTTTGCCTTCATGAAAACTGAATATATCGATACACTGCGAGTGATGGGAATCTGACGGAGGTTGAGTCTTTAATTTGGATTTCCGCTACTGTTCAGACCAGTGTGATGTGTTGGTCATGGGAGACACGGCATAGTGCTATAGTGCAGATGTGACCAGGAAAGTGAGACTGAATGTTTTACGCTGAAGTTATTATTGTGAGCAACAGCATGCTGGAAGCTCCATTTTACAAGCGGTCATGGACTCACAGCCCACGGCAGTGACTCTTAAAACGGAAAGGAATGTGGTTTATGTGTAACGGAAGACGCTTGATGTCTAGCTTTCAGCTTTACATTAGTTTTTAGTCATTATATTTTATGTCTAATGTACTTCAGAATCAGAAAATTCATCTCAACATTTCAAGGTAAAGGTCCGTGGAGAACATCTGGCATGCTTTATTTTAGCGTGTGGCCCTCAGCATGTACATTTTGACAGCCATCTCGAACCTGTAATCTTTATTAATAATGTCAAGCATTACATAGTAAACAAAGCTCAAGAACCAACTCATTTTGTATTCTATTTTTGCCATTGACTGTGGTTTTCAAGTGCATTGTTATCCACCTGTTTTCAGGCTACGAGCAGAAAAGACAAGATGATCAAAAATAAGGTTTATTTAAGATGTAGGTGCTGCAGTCTGGGAAGATTCACGTGCCGACGTCTGCAGTTACAGTTTGTTTGAGTGATGACTGCTAAGAGAATGAGTGAGCTGGCTTCACTCGCAGAGGCAACGTCCTTTGTGTGCAGGGAGTGTATAGGGAATATATGGTCATTTCTTAAGGGAATGGATGTTTACGGCATTACAAACATGCCACTGTCGGGCCCCATCACACACAGACACAAGAAACATTATTATTATTCAGACAGTTGAGACACTCTCACTGCCGCCCCACACTACTGTCAGTCGTCACTGCAGGCACCTAAATGACACCTCCCACTTGCCGTCCGCGATCCTCCACTGAGGCCAGGCCTGCTGGTTTCCAGTTCCCCATCAGTCGTCCTCCGTTCTCCAGCCATCATGCCTCTCATTCACTCACCCCCCTTCCACTCTCCCTGTTGCTGGTGCCAATGATTGTGTGCAGTGTGTGTCTCAGAATAACACTGTCCTCCACGCCCCACTGCCCTGAAGTTAAGGGACACCTAGCCCGAAATCCACCACAAATGTGACATGAATTTTCCAATATTTTTTTTTGTTGTGTATGGCTCCATTGTCTTTCTTTGTAAGATTATTTCGGATCATATCTATGCGCACCTTCCTTCCTGGATTATGCCCCTGTGCTGGGCGGGTTGTTATTTCCCTCAGTGCTCCTACTTTGCTTCTGAGCGGACGCTGCCTTTGATCATTCTCAAAGCATGTCGCAGCGAGGTCTGCATCAGCACCCAACAGATGGTCATTAAACTCTGCGTTTTATTTTACTGGAGCTTTTTACATTCCTGCAAGATCTGTGTGTTTTATTGCCGCCATTCAGGACGACTTCTGCGCTTATTGGAAACATGCAGAGCCTCTTTGTGTGCGCGCCAGTAAACAGAGTGAACAACATAAACAACACGCGACGCCATTTTCAGCCTTTATTATACAATTTTGGCGCGTGGAAGTGCAGAACTAAAATAGCCAGGGACGTTTTATTGATCACAGCAGCGCTTTATTAACTTCAAAGTTATGCTGGATTTCCACGGAAGCGTGGCGCGATGAGAACGGCTCCTCTCTGCCGTCGGGTCGGGCTGGATCTCGTTCATCATCTGGACAATAATGGCAGATTTCTCACCTCCACTCAACTGTGGGCCAGAAGCTTGTTAATCTTAGTGTCAGTCACTGTTGTGGAGAAATGCCTAATTACCTTTGCATGAATGGCCATTGAGCAGCAGAGGAAATCCACTCTAATGATGGATGTCATCTGGTTGGTGTTTTAATTGCTGACCTCTCCCGGCGACGCCAGCAATAAACGATCAAATCTCTCCACTTCGATCATAGAACATAACAGCATGTGTGTGTGCAGTCACGCAGCACTGATGCCGCTCATGTTGGACGCTGAGAAAACCCTTCATTGGTCACCAACCGTACCTCTTTTCAAGTGTGTGCCGTGTGTAGTGTTTTCCTGCGTTGAAGCAGGCGTCTAACATTAAAAGTACTCCATGGAAATTTACATATTCATGAGGATTATTTTTCTTACTTACATCAAAGTTACGGCCCGTTCGAAAAGGTGCAACGCATTAAGGAGTAGAGCTGTGACTTCTGATGATAACTCATGTCTCAATTCTAAAGATCCGTTTATTTGCAACAGGGGTAGTCAAAGGTAGCTGACATGAGAGGAAACAAAATAGACGTTATAGTCCAGTTGGTCTCGCCTCTATATTTCTATCTGACGAAAACAGTGCCTGAAATGAAGGAGCTTTTCAGCGTGTTTCTCTCCTATGAGGTGGTCAGACGGGGTCAGTGGCATGCAAGTTCTGTGTTGGATAGTCTGTTCACGCCATGTGGATCTGGCGTCCTCACTCGCCGTATCAGATCACATATTGACATTGGGTTCCAGAGTTGATTCGTTTGAAAATGCCGGACCCGTGCCTCCGTGTGGACGGCTGTTCCACGTCTTTTTACTATTTTCCCTAAACATGCCACTTCATGTTCGTACCGGTGGACTTTTAAGTGTTTTGTAAGTGCCCCAGATCTATTTTTACTATACATCCCACTTTATTTGTAACCCGCACTGAAGAAGAACGGACAGGAAACTGTGCGTCTCCATGTGAATTTAGCCTATAACATCAGATAAACCACTGCAACTATTGGGGCATTAGAGTCCGACAAACTGTGAATGACAATTGAATCAGAATCAGAATCAGAATCAGAATCAGATTTATTGCCATGGTCAGTGGGGAGCCCACTGACTAGGAAAGTGCCTTGGAATAAAGTGCATCAAAAAACAAATAAAATAAAATAAATAGAATAACATTACAACAAGGCTGTTCATGAATTTAACAGTCTGACGGCCGAGGGAAAGAAGCTGTTCCTGTGACGGGAGGTTCTGGTCTGGATGGACCGTAGCCTCCTGCCAGAGGGAAGAGGAACAAACAGTCTATGTCCAGGGTGAGAACATAGACTGTGTGTCTGATCTGTGGCTAAAAGCGTGAACTAGCACTTCACCAGACTTCATACTGTAGCTACTTCTCCTGAGAAGCAGAAGGAAGCCTCTGTCAGGAGAAGGTTAAGAGGGTAAAGGGTCTCTTCAGTAAACCAACAAGTTCTCAACCAAGGCATCAATTATAGCTGTGTGTCCCAGCTAGTCGTGAAATGTCTCTATCCCACCATCCTGTAATTGAAAAGGAATTCTATGCACTTAAATGCAATTGAGAAACACATTCATTTTTTTCCTCGATGAAGGTGTGTTATGTGAATACATGACTTCATTGTGTAGAAGTATATAAAAGGGTGGAGACCCCTGCTTTTACCAAATTTATTTTCTTGTTTATGTCAAAGTGCGTGTCTCTGCATGAGTTAAATCGGGATGCAGCCATTTGCACTGCACATCAATCTTTATAGCAGTTGTAAATGGAACATTCTGAAACCCACACAAACACCTACATCAGGCCCATACAGCTCTGTAAGATCACCATATGCCTGCAAGCATATTAACATGCTTGATGAGGACAAAGTCTCTTCTCATATTGGCATGGGGGGCCAAAGTTCCTGACATGGCAATTTGCTGCCTTTTCTGTTTTGTTGAGCGGGGACAATAGGCCGCTGTTGTCTCGTCGGGGTCCCGGTGTATTGCCGTGCGAAGGGGTCCTGGCTTTTTGCCCTCGGGGTCAGCACAGGATCTGAACCATCACCACTGATGAGCGCTACTCTGGCCTCCTCTGCAAACATCAGCTCTTCTCTTTAAGCTTCCAGCTGTGAAATACAATTTTGTGACGTGCCTGGGGTCAGGAAGACCTAGCTGCCCACGAGGAAGCCGAGCGGGTGGGTTTAGGATGTGAACAGAAAATGACAGCCCTTTATGTGAACGTTTATAACTAAGTAAAGAAAGAATATTTTGTGAATATTTATCGATTGTCTTAGAAATACTTCCCAACATTGTTTTTAATTCAGACTTTTGAACCAACAGCTCTGTCGCGGTGGTAGTTAGAAAACACATTTCTACCTGGGTGTGTGACAGATATCTGCTCAAGGATGGATATGTCTATCTTATTACGGATGCATTTTTGGTATTTTTCCTCTTGAAAACATGAAATATTTAGGTCCATGAGTTCCTTTTCGACAGAACATGTTGTGCCTGCTAATGCTACTGTGCCTGCTCATATCTTGTGCCTGCTAGTGGCTTGTGTTGGCCAACTGTACATAGTTACTGATAAGGTGTCTTTTAGTATTCTTCTTACACCGCTGTGGGGTGATTTTCAGCTGGGCAACTGTGTGTGCATGTGCTCTTGGAAAGCATTGTCATTGACAGCGTTGAGGATGGTTTAGTCTCTGTTTTGTTCAATAAGTGTTTCAGCAATAAATCATTTATCTTTTCTGGGTAACTGTTCTGCCATTTATTGCTTTATTATTTGTTTGTTATTGTTCTATTTATTTGTAATATTGTTTAATACCCTGTGATAGTGATGTTTTCAGGTTGACCTGACTGCAGCTTTCTCAAAATTCTTCCAGCTGCTTCTTCAGATTCAGATTTCCAAAAGTCTTATTAAACAAGCCGTAACTGAAAGATCTCAAGATGTTCCCCCGCCGGAGTGGGAACCAACATCTGCATGTAGCCTGAGTTGGCTCCTCTTCTTAAACACATGCTTCATGTTTGGGGGACATTCTGTTTATTGGTATCTTGAGTGTCCCATGTACTTCACCCACGTGCTGAAACCTTGCCATGCTTCCGTTTGAAGCGAACAAGCAAAGCTATCCATATTAAAGCTGCTCATGCGATGGCAGCCCAGTGTGCAATCTCAAGTTGAGATTGATATCATTTTCAACACATCTGTCCACATAAGTCTTTGACTTAACTTTCTATTTGGTATTCATGAAAATGGTTATACCATTGTGTATTTGGTCGAAGCAGAGCTCATCTCACGCAGCAAAACCTGGAGTTGATTAAAGAATTCAAATGGCCTATTTAACCCGTAATGCAGGCAGGTCCTACCTGTGCAGTCGTACCATTATTTTGCAGTAATTCCTGCGAGCGGCAGCTCCAATTGATCCCCTCCCAGCCATCAGGAAGTTTTAGTGCTGCTGTGGGTGGCGCTCAAAGCCCAGTTTAATAAAGTTGGCCGGTCACGCGGCATCAAAAAGCCGGGGAGAACAATAAATAAACAGACTCCATCCACCCTGCTCTTCACTCCACATCCACTTACCGCTTCCACTGTTTTGTCACACTTGCATCCAAGCGCCCTGCGTCTGATGTACAGCTGGAAGAGATCAATGGAAGACTCATGGTTTAATTTGGATCCCAATTGGCGTTGTTGCCGTCAGCAGAACGCTAACAGGCCAGCATTATTAGATTCAACACAGCATGTTGCAATGAGTGCTATTTGATCTTAGGAAGGCTCACAATATGTTGTAAATCTGAATCGCATTTGATGCTTTTACAGCTTCATAATCTACATGGAATATTCAGTCACTGCTCTTATCTCTGCATTTGTGTTATTGCTACTTGGAGCACGCAAACTCTCTATGGTCATAGCAACAAGCTGTTCATCTTCACTGCTGGGGGTGTAGTTGAGCTATTGTTACAAATGAGGTAGATGTGAATGATCGCAAGTTGATCTTATTGCTGTGCTCTGACCTTAAATGTGTGCGGCAGACTTGGCATTGTGAAGCTGTCATGCGGAATTTTCGCTACACGATAGTTTGCCATCCATTCTTCGTTATTTAGATGCATATATTTATCTCTAGTGTTGAAAATGATCGCTGATAACGTACATATTTTCTTGTATTTTTCCCCATTTTTTCGTTTACTTTAAATGCTTTGTTTTTTGTTTGCGTTTAGTATGCAGACTTGTAAACAGTTTTCTCTCTCTCTCTCTCTCTCTCTCTCTCTCTCTCTCTATATATATATATATATATATATATATATATATATATATATATACACACACTGTAATAAGTATATATATTGTGCAAGCATGATAGTATGGAAACATTTAAGGCAAACATAAATAAAAAAAAATACATATGTGTGTATTTTATATAATTTTTTTTTACTAATGTGCTTGCATAGTGTAGTTTCAATGAGGTATATATATTATGATATATTACTAAAATATGTCTCCTCAAAAATGCACATGATATTTATATATTCTCAAAACCTCAGTATAGGTCACTGTTTTTTGTTTTCATTTATTTGTTTATTTTATTTATTTATTAGTTTTTAGTATTGTTTTATTTTTCCCCACACACCTTCCCTCTGGAAAATAATTGTATGTCCTTTTGTTACACAGAAACAATCTGTAATGACAGAAGTGCACACTGTCTGTCTGTTGCACGGAAACAAAACACTTCTGAATCCACAGTCCCCCCTTTCTTGCTTTCTTTGACGAAACGGACTGTAAATGTTGGCTGACTGAGATTATACATCATGAATATTGAACATGTTACCGCTACAGTATCACTCAACCAAGATGTGCTGGCTTAATTGGGATATATTGTTGAAGTAGAAGCCGTGTGTGATGGGAATTCTGCCTTAACCCACTGCAGATTGATGTTGAGGGTCCTGGCCAGAGGAGATAGAGTTTATCTCCAGCGTGCCGGGATATGAAATCTAATCACAAGAGTGCCAGGTGAGAAAGTGCAGCCAACGATGAGCTGCTAATGCGCACCATCACAATTGTATTCAACAAATGGCGAGGTATTTCTCTCTGCGGGGTTGAGACAGCCGATAAGACGTCCTCAGACACGAACTCTCTGGCTCCATAGATCTGTCTTTCACATGAGGAGGAGGCAAATCGAAAGTGAAGAGAGAGGAGTAGGAAGCATTTGTTGGACGCAGAAAAGGTTAGCTACAGACTGTCAGAGCTTCTTTTTTTTTAAGTGAAAGGAAGCAAATAAACAGCAGCTGGGCACCATGATGAATGTCCTTCCTCTTTTCTTCTTTTGCATTGCTGATTCTCCACAGTTGCTGACCAGTTGATCTATTTCTCTCCTCCTCTGGTCAGTAGTGGCTGTTCTCTGTTACACTGGGAGAGAAAAATGAGAGTCTGTCTGGTCTTTTGTGTGTTTGTGAACAGAAGACATGAAGTAAAGTGTGACTACACTTCTTACATTGAGGTTCTTCACAATGTTTTTCATCGATGTTCAGCTATTTATCTCCGAGAACAGATTCTATAAGGATCCATCAACTATATCTAAATATTAATATTTTAGGTATTCAATAAATAAATCTTTTTCAAAACCTATTTAATGATATTTACATGCTTTTGCACATTTTCTCATCTGACTTCTTATATTCTTATAAATATATTTGTATTATTTTATTTATTTATTTAACTTACAATGAACTGAAGGCTTTGTTTGATAACTCCAACACACCATTCCACTTGTGATCCACTGTTGAGCAGACTAGAGGACGTAGAATGGTACAGTAGTAATCGAGTGTGGTGACACGGAAACACGCAGAATCCACCCAGGAAGTTCCAGGTCTGGATTTGAACCCTGAGCCTTCTTGCTGAGAGGTGGCAGTGCTAACCATTGCTCAACTGTGCTGCTGCCCTGACTTTTTCTTGCACCTATTGAGGTCTAATAGTCGATGAATTTTACCCGTCGTGAACGCACATGAAACTGATCCATCGCCTCCCCTTTTGACTTACATGCGCATTTTCAGTATTGTCATTTTTGTGAAGGTCTGCTGTGTTGTTATGCTCTTTTCTTGTCATTCCATCACTCCCTCATTCATTAGAGCAGTCAGAGTATCTCCAATTAATGTCATTAATTTCAACTTGTGCGGTCAATATTTACGCATCAAGGCGTATCATTTTTACGTGACCTGATTTGACCCTGACAAGCCAAGACATTTTAAAGTTTGGCAAACTCCGAGCACCTGTCGTTCAGATGTGCACCATAAAATATGTTGTCAATATTTGGTCATTTCCATAATTTAGGTTCAACTTCTTCTGTTAGCGAATGATGAATAATTCATCGATTGACACTCTGACAATGAAATCATTGTTAGCAAAGCACTTCCTGTTCTATCTCCAGATGATGAATATTCACCTTCTATAATTATTTTTAATGTGCCTAATTATGATAAATGCTTTCGCTGCAGTGTTTGGGATGTCTGTTGTCAGGCTTCTTTACCTAAGTGCTTCCTTTTAAGGTCATCGCCGGCTGTTAAACAGTGGACAGCGCATTGTTAAGTATTCTGGACAGGATCCACCAAACTGGCCGGGAAAATGAACAAGCCGATGACAGCAGCGTTCAAAAATTAAACTTCTCACTGCTCAATATAGAGCTGGCTTCCATGATACGTCATGAATTCAGGATTCATTTTATGACAGGGTAATCATTTTTGACAGTCCTTTCAGACGGAGCAGGAAAGAGAATTGCAAAGTTTGAGGGAAAGATGGAACGAAGCAATCATCGTTTCAAAGTGATGAGAGCATATTCAAAGTAAGAATGGCAGTTTAAAAGTTGACTTTTTTTTCTTGAAACAAGTTATTGGCCAGGGCTGTGGGAGATGTGATGTAGATCCACTGCTCTTTTATTTGGCTGTAAAAGGTGGGATTCAGGTGACACATCTGCTACCTGGCACTTTCAACCCGTACTTGTGCCAGTCGGTTCACTCTTTCGCTGCTTCTTATGCCTGGAATGAAAGGCTCAGATGAGAGCACCGTGGAAGGACAGCAGTTTTCTTTATTGCTTTAGTTGTCCTTTGTTGTAGGCAGCATCTACATGAACACCCACATTGTCCTCGCCAATGATTTTCCTTGATGGTTTAAAAAAAGCTTTAGTAAAATTGGTGCTTTTTTGGAACGTATACTTGAGTGTCGTAACTGGGCACTGACTGCATTGTTACGGCATTTTGCGTACAAGGATCTGTGTGGACCATAGGTCTTTCAACTTGTACAGACACAACTGACTCCATCACTGTGTGGATGGGGGGAGTCATACATCTTGTGACGTCACCCCCCATGTAAGATTTCGGAAGGTGGGAGAATTCCACCAACCCAAGTATGTCATTAAAGATGACTTTCCTGAATGTAAACTGGAAGTACTTGAATGTATGAGGCAAAAAGTTGCACACATCAGAATAGCTTTCTTGGGCATCTTCTTTTCCTACTTTGATAAATGGAATGCAATGAACTCGGCTTTGACGTCATTCCCTGCTCCCACTTCCGAGGTAACAGGAACATGACATTACTGATGGACTGGATCCTTTGTGTCCTGTGATGGACGGGTGACCTTCCCAGCTTTGTCCTCCTTTCGCACCCCAAGTAGCTGCTTTAGGCTTCAGCCCCTCGGGGCCACCATTAAAGGAACCAGAAAACTGAGTTGTAAGAACATGTAAATAAGAAAGCTGTGTATTAAAGTGTGGGTGTTTCATTTGACATGGCCCTTTCAGAAAGCAGCTTGCAAGCTAAATAAGAAATGCGTGGGGACTCGAGGAAAAGTGCTGAAATCTTTAAATGTCTTTATACAGTGCAGGGGCTCGAAGTGGCATGAGAGCGATGCTGACCTCTTGACCAGATCAGAGACGGAGCCGTCCAGTGTCTCAAACAAAAGTCTGGCACTTCCATCTTTACTGCTCAATCAGCATTCCTCCCTCACAACACTCACAGTCATCCTTGGGGCTTCTGCTGAACCGATGACCCCAGAGCTGGGGCTCTATGCCATCCATTTGCCAACAGGAAGATTGTTTTTCAGCACTTGAAACCCAAGCCTCCTAGATCAATGTTGCAGCTGGCCTGATGTCCCAGTTCGCAGCTCGGAAGGGCCAACAGGGGTTGAGGTCAGGGTTTTATTTCAGGCTCCCTGTGGTGTGTTTTGGGTTGATAGGGCACTCGTTTATCACTCATCTGCCGCAAGGATGTGCTGTCTGCAGATATAGATATACGTTCAATTGCAAAATGCAGCGCAGTTGTTTTTCTCTGAGCGGACATAATTGAAGCTGGAGGCGGCTTCTGAACACTGCTTTGTGTCATGTAATGTCACAAGAGGACGACATCTGTTCTTTTTTGGCTACAGTTGCTGTTATTCAGGGTTCAATGCGTCAAGCAGCAATTCAGACCAGGAGTTAAGATTGCGTAACACGGTAATATTGTAAGTCCACCTCACATTCAGACAAGATTTTGAACTGACATGTGATTGACTTGAATCGGTGATGATCTGCTCACCTTTATCTTATTGTTGGAAGTCAGTATCATATGACTTATGACCTGCTCGACTTGCCACCCGTATTTACGACCACGGCCAGCAAAAGCTCATTTTTTAAAATTTATTTATTTATTTATTTTTATTCAATGTCTGGCACCGCAGCACGTAGCAGCCCGGCGATGCATACGACAATTATGGCAGCCAGCCGGCATCGACAGTGACCGCTGTAAACAGCTTGGTATATAATCGTGTTCAATAGAAAATAGTTGACATCGTGTATCCTCCACAGTAGCATCTATAACCCTCGCGTCGGTCATTTTGAATGGCATTCGACTTACGTCCAAGCTGACTTACGACCGGTTGGTCGGAACCGATCCCTGTCGTAAGTCAGATGTTACTTGTAGATCACCCATCTTTGCTAACTCTCTGTTCAGTCTAGTACTTTCATGTCCATCATAGAGCTGGGTAAACTGCTCATTTGCCACTGCGGATGGGTGCTACGCTTTGGCGACTTGGGAAAACCTTGAGCAGATCACTGGGCATCCGTGGCGTCGTCTCTTTCAAATGTGTGCCCCATCAACTTTCACTGGGGGTCAAAACCTCCCGGGTGCTACAGCGCTGGAGTGAACCCAACATGTGATACTACACCTGGCCATGGAACAGCTGAGTAGCCACTTGTCAGGGGAGTCATCCTCGACCATCGGTGAGGGGGCTTGAGTGACGTTGTGAGTCACACTTTGCTATGTAATGCTACAGACAGTGTGTCAATGTGAAAGACAGGAAATGAAACTCGTTGACAGATGGGGGAAAAACAAACAAAAAAACCCCGTCATTTTCTTGATCAAATATTACCATCATAAAGTGGGATTCGTGAATTATTATTACAAGCCTCATTCTAGCCATGCATTACATGAGCACCATCCAACTGAACCCGGTGCTCATGGGCTTCTCGATGTTGTAAAACGGTCGACTGCTTTGATGTACACACTAGTTCAGTTTAGTATACACGCAGATTGATGGTGTTCTGTTGGCCGGCGCTGCTCTCTGACAGGTGACGTAACAGAGAGAGCCCTGACTCTACCTTCCTAATGGACTGTTCCCATTTCAAATGGATGAGAATCCAGACATTTTCAGGCACACATCTTTGTGAATTGAAGCAGGACTTAATGAGATACTCCAGCTGCTCCTGATAGATATTCTTAGATCCTTCGCCTGTTTGCTATATTTGGATGTCACTTTAGCAAGTGTCACTTTTGGACGTGTGATTACTGTCATCATCACTATGAATATGCGTGATTTGCTTCTTGTACTTCACAATCCAGAATGTTTAAGCTCTTGACTCAATAATGCATAAGTCGTGAAAGAAGGAAATTGAATCTTTTTATGAGCTTTTTGACCCACTTCTCTTCACAGTTTTTCTTAAACACTGGACAAAAGCGGAGAGATTTCAGGCTCACAGCTTAGCAGTGGTATTAGGCCTAACACCATTACAGTGGAAAGGCCACTGCAATGTGTGGTAGCAGGTCAATATCCTTTTTAAACATTCCTAAAGGGGGGATCGGTTGACCTCAGAAAACCCAAACCATTGTTTTCACCATTAAAAAAGGCACGATAAATGACCTAAGAGCAGATGGTTGATAGGTGATGACAGTGGTAAACATTATTGTTTTTCCTTCATTTGCCACCTCTTGTACTTTTGTAAAGATTCTCCAGGGACTCTGTTGAATTGAATGATCAGTTTTTGTCTCTCAGGAGCCGAGTCCTAGAGTAGTTAAATAATGGAGTGATACTTGAGAGACAGGTGTTCCCTCTTCATCGCCCTCCTCAGCCTGACCTTCTTATGAGAGAAGAACATAAGATCACCACTTTGGGGTGCGTTTTATGGAGGGGGAAATTTCACACTCTCATACCCATTGGAAGCTGTGAGCCATAGAGGTAACTTGAAACACATCATTTGGAACTATTTAGTCTGTTTATAATATATTTATAAGTTTGTTTATAATACTCAGATAGATATTCCTAACATAGGATGGAACTGCCCCGCTGAAGCCCACAGAATCCTTTCATTTGAGCTGCATTTTTGCTTGGTTTTTGAACAGTTTAAACACATTCTTTTTGTTGTGTGAGTCATAGTTGTTGCTTTATTGTCAAAGAATTACATTAGATTAATTCAAGACAATTTTACTGAGGGACAACAACTCCACCACTATGACACAAGTGAGAAACCGTTGTTCTGATAGCACTCTGTTTGAATTGATGAATGTCCATTGAAGTGGTTGAAGTAACCAGTGACTAGAAGAATAGATAAGCATTCTTAAGAGATTCTCACACTCTGTCGACTGTCTCCGAACACAGAGCTCAGATAACTCCTGAGTCGATATATTGATCTGTGTGATGTTTCATAGTTCAGTCGAGTAAAGCAGGTGTTGAAAAAATTGGCAGACAAACATGGGATTTTCAGATGAGCTACCTGTGCTGCCATCCCCCGAATATTTCTAGCCTGCAGGAAGCTGGTCAGAAAGGAAACATTCGCACCTCTGTTGATATTATGGGAACATCAAACATCTGCAAGCAGAGCATCAGCTATCTATTGCTGGCTGGGTTTTTAAAAACGTTTTAGCAGGTCAATGGTTATTGTCAGGTATCAACATTCCACAGGGGTTTAAGTTGCACAGTAAGTGTGTGTTGTGTGTGTCAGAGTGAAATGTACAGTGTTGGGGAAACTACTTTGCATGTATAACGTGTAAAACTACATGAAGTTCAGCCTAGCAGCAGTTTTAAAAAAGTTTGTGAAAGACTAAATGGGCTTAGAAAGTAGCAATGTGTCGTTTGCAAACAATATCAAAGACGAGAACGATGGGAGATTGTTCGCAAGGATTTGCTGTCGAACATTATTGATCAAAAAGTTTGTACTGTAGATTTAGAGTTGTGAATGAACTCGTGCAAACAATAGAAACAACAGCGACAGGACATTAATATCAGGGTGGAACAATGTTAGTTATCCTAATATCTTAAAATGTTTAATAAATATAATGTATTGTTATAATATAGATGATTAATATTAATACATATTACTGTCTACTGTTACTTGTTAAAGATATTCATGTTTATTCATTCACTCTTAATTTGGTTTGGACTTTAGTTTAGTTTGGGAGCTGAATGAGCATCTGAGGAGCTGCTTGGGAGCCGAAAAAGCAAAAAGATCCGGCCTTCTTAAAAGTACCTGACACTCCCATTGCTATTGCACGTCCCTGGGCACATGGTGTCTGGTGGCTGAAGGTGTGCCACGATGCACTGGTGGTATACCAGGCCTGATAGCACAAACCACAGCGTCGGCAGTCAACCGCCGCCACAAACCAGAAGCTGGGGGGAATTAAATAAATGAAAAAAAGGCTACAATTTGAAAACTGCGGGACCTGTGATTTATCTGAAATGAAACCGTGAGATGGCTTGCCAAGATCGGAAATCAGAGTGGCTATAAAACAATCCTTTTTGTATTAAATTCATCACGTGTGATATGGCAGGAGGATGCTAACTGCCGCATATCGCTGGATGATTCCATAGCTCCAGTGTGTGTGAGACTCACTCATTCCAACCTCACATACTGTGAAGTGTGAGCACCTCTCAGTGCAGTTATGGCGACCCGACTGCTTTTCATATTTCCAATCAAACCCTCGCAATGATTCGCTCCGTCTGTAACGTCCATTTCAGTTCGACATCCTGGTTGATGCATAGGGCAGTTCATTGCGTGTTTATTAGTTATGGGTCACCTTGGAGCCACGGGTGCGAGCGGAGGGCAATCGATAACTAAGCCAATAAGGAAGCAAGGGGCTGAGGTTAGGAGGGTAATCTCTGATGGTAAAGCAGGGAATCTATAACGTAAATGTTGCTGCCAAGGGAAGCGGGGTGTTTTTGTTTGAGGAAAAAGTTCAGGAACGCACGTTGGCTTTTCTCTGAACCATAAAAAGGGGAGGAGGAGACAAAAGTGATTCAGTTGCTGAACGCTATGATTGGCAGGAGGCACTTGAGAAACAATCCCCCGGCCTCTCTGCCTCCTTCACTGAGCTTGTCAACCACAGACTTGAAATATTTGAGGAGTTGAAACTAGAGGCTCACCACAATCACAAGCAGCTATAGAATTCGGTTGCTTTGTTGCCCAGAATCTTTCATAGCCGATGAGCCTGTTCAATAAGTGCCTGACTTTGGTATTCCCTCGGTAGTCAGGGTTTTTTGGAACCGTGGCAGAGCCCCACATTACACCGCCCGTGCCCCTCAAAAAAAAAAAAAAAAAAAAAAGGAACGGAAAACAGCCAATCAAGATGCAAACCGGTAGAAAACGGGAGAAGCAACTCTCTCCAGTCAACTGTCCTCATCCAAGCCACCTCTTCATATGTCCAGCTGGATGCGAGGCATTAGTTCTGCTAGCTGTGGACGCGTTCCTGTCATATAGTTATGGTGTTTGTTTTGAGCTTTTTCCATTGAAAATGCACTGTAAACCACCACAATCATGTTCGCTTTGCAGTTGTTTTGAGGTTTCCACTTGGTTTTAATGTTTGGCCACATCAGATTTCATCTTTGAAAAGAAGAACATTATTCTGAAGACATTTGCTCATCTAAGCAGAAGCGCTGCGCCATGATTGTGAAAACAATACAAACATACGTGAAGTAAAGGGGTCAATGAAACAGGATCTGTGTACATAGCCAGGTATCTACCTGGCTATTATTCAAAAAGTGAACCACCAATGTGGATTTTTGAGCGGTATGGGTGATAATAACGCCTCTGTCTTCCGTATATCAAACTGGAATTTGATCCATAATATTGAAATATGTGTGGACTGAGAGCAAGCATCAAAGTGTTAGATGAGTGTGTATTCCTGCGTGACCGGAGTCCAGAAAGTACCCAAAGTAAACAATATTTGTCACAACCTTTTCCCTTTATAATTTCTGGGATCAGTGCCAGAACATGTGCTTTATACAAAAGCACACGGCCGCTGGCAGCTACCTCAGGCGAAGATAAAAACATTGACATTGTGGCCACTTGGCACCTGGTTGCTGTGAACAAAAAGACCAGTTCTGCAAGTCAAATGAGAAGCTTTTTGAGGGCTGATAAGACATTTGACTATTTTCAGTGGAAACACCAGGACTGCAAGGTGGACTGGGAGTCGAGCGAGTCAGTCTCAGGAGGAACAAAAAAGCATCCCATACTTGCTCATAAAAGACTGTTGATATAGGGAAATGTGCCTCCAGGGATGCAATTAAAAAGTAAGTATAGGATGTGCACACAGAAGATTGAGAGACTTTAACACACTTCTTGTCTCTGCTACTTTTAATGCCATTGTTTTGAGGAAGACACTGATGGAATAAGCTGTGTACACGCTGGCTGCTAGTTATTGCTGCTGTCACATGAATCCAACGTATATTTACTTTACTGGTGATTGAATTTTCGGGTCATTATTTCTTAGACTAGTTTGAAACTGGAGATGACTTTCAGTGAAAGTGATGTGCCTCAACTGACCCCCAAAACTGATGTGATACTGACATGAAAGGAATACTTTCTCAATGCATGGTATAAAAGGATAAGTACACAAGACACATGGCCGGGTGGGTCAGTTCTTTTGTTGCCAAAATTGCTTCTGCGTTCAACCTCTCGTCCATTTCAGTGCCTCTCCTTCACACGAAGACGTGAACCTGCACAGAGAGTGCCGAACACAGACGATAAATAATCCCCCTTAAAAAGTCATTTTTAAAAAACACCTTTGAAATAAACACCTTGTTTTACCGCTACTTGGAAATCATCTGTTATCGCCACTAATAACTATATAATAACTATATAATTAAACCTGTGAAGTGGTACATGCGGAATTATACAGTGGTACTATGAAATATGTGCATGTTTCCTGGATCAGTGTGTAGCTGCCTGTCACTTCACGTTATGCTGACTGGGCGGGTGTCTTTTCATGCTCCGCTTTCTTGAGATCGCAGCCTTCCTCCGACTGGGTGCCATCTTTCTAACGTCCCATTAGCGCCTGCTAAGTGAACCTTAAACTTTTGGAGGCCACTCTGACTTTTTGAATGTCATTTTCTCTGTTGATGTTTAAACCCAAACGCGATTTATTCACTGTCAGAATCGGTTTCGTTCCATTGGAGACTTCGATCACCTTACTCAGATGAAACCTAAGACAAATTGTTCCTGCAAGTTACCAGATATATGAAGGTAAATTCACTTTTCCCCGTGATAGTTTCTTATTTTACTCCTCTACTCCAGCCTTCTCCTATTTGTATACGTGTGTGTGCGTGTGTGTGGTGCAGGCCCTGAACAACATTCTACACCACAAATCCCTTGATGCGACCAAGGTGATTCAAGGTCTACACAATGCCCTTCTGTGAATGGAAAACCAATCTACTTGTCATGGCTGTTAATTCTTCAAATCAAATCCCATTGAAAATAAATGCCGACCAGATGCGTGCGAATCCCCAACGATGCGAAATGGCTTCACGGGTTGACGTGGCCAAAAGGTTAAGTAGGGTTGTCCTGGTCCACCTCTGACACCAGGGCCTTTCAGAAGGTTGTGCCTTCGCTCCCGCTCCATTGACAAGGGTCAGTGAAAGGGTCACTCTCTCTCCTCTTTAGTTGTATCCCATTAAAGCATCAGCCGGTGAATCGGTGCCTGGTGTTCATTGTAAAATGAATTACGCTTGCTGATTGACGCGCCGCTTAGCTAAGTGTCCTCAGACCAGAACAAAGAGTAAGGGTTTTATTTGGAGCTCTTGAATAACAACATAACAGAAACACATTTCGAACGACTGCCCTACAAAAGGAAGAGCCATGCTGTTTTACAAGGAAATATTCAACTTTAATTGTGAATTTGAAGTGGCACATTGTGACGTGTCGCTTGTTTGTTTTTTTTTTTATGATGGAATGAAAATGCATTTCACTTATGTCAGTCGTGAAAAGACAATTTTAATTTTAGTCCAGATCTTTATCTTTACTGTAATATTACTGACCAACCTCTCATGACCATCACCAACTTCATCAATGAACTTTTGCCTAATTCAAAACGCATAATCTGTTCCCTGATGTAAACGCCGAGTCATGTCAGGATAAATCTGTTTTCATGTGAAATCATAAAAAAAAATAAATAAATAAATAATAGTACACATGCCAAGCCTGCGTATGGATTGGCACAGAGATTGAAGCTTGTGCGCTGTATACAAACCACAGAAGAACAATAAGAACATGGCAGTCAAAATAAGAAGGTCTTGTTGTCATATTTCCTATATACTTTATAATAATAATAATGGCTGTCGTGAAGTGACAGCTTTGCGATTATGAACTGAGGTTATGGGTGGGGCAATGACGTGGGCCGTGCAGGTAAAGAGGCAAAACTCGTGTCTTCATAAAAACAGCTGTTTCAATGACTGAAAATGTCAGTGTCGGACAAAAGGCCTGCATGACACAACTTTTGTTCTGGCACGTCTACGCGTAGATGGGGTCCTAGACTTCGTGCTTATTGTCCCTACACTGCAAACCAGTTATATATCCCAACAAACTTCAATTCAGGCAAGTAAAAAGTGGACATGAAGTCAAGTGTCTACTTTGCTGTCACTCGTGGTGGAACACTGTTAAGAAGGACTGTTCAGAACTTACAACACACTCTGCTGTTCTGACCTCCCAACAACACCCGGGTCAACACCGCAAGAGAAAGAAAAACCCCTTGCACTCTGGGAAAAAAATAAATCAATAAATAAATAAAAAAATCAATTTAGCAAGAAACAAAACCCTAAACTCAGCCGCTTTACTTTTGTCGTCGTAGGTCAGAAGTCATTGTTTTGCTCTCCTTTGAAGCCATTTATCAATTCTGCGTGGAAGTGTGACCTGATATTGAGGTACAGTTTTCCTCATCCCAGCTTTAATAAGGAGAATAAAGTGTAGTTGATCGCCCTTCATTACAAACAACATGAATATTTGAAGGCGTATGACTTCTTTATCTAATTATTCATGCAGGGGAGTTTCAGTTCACTGTGCTTCACACCTCTAAATCCCATTAAAATGCACAATTATCATGTGTTTTCGATTAGCCTATGCACCCGAGCTTCTTAAATGCAACTTCACAAAGAGCGTTTCCTTGCAGAACTGGGACAACGCCCCCACCCATTTGAAAATCTCATTAAACTAAACTAGTTTTTTATCTGTTCTAAATGACTTCAGAGAAGCCATCCATTATGCCTGCCCTCCAGTCCTGTCACAAATACACTCCCAAATTACATTTATTAAATAAATAGGTTACTAAGTGTTGTGTTTTGGATGTGTTCGGGCATTTTAAGGAACACAGGCCGTGGAGACATCCATTTGAAGTTGCCAGACATAGGCAGCATTTTTTAATACAACCCGTGACACCACTAAAAGCACATTCGCACATGATATGATAAAAGCAGCACCAAGTGATCAATGACAAGATTACACATTTCCTCCCCTTTTGCTCTTCTGCTCTGAAACCATAGCAACAGCAGCAGGATAAATCCACTATTTAGTAAAACGACAGAAGAATCACCATCGGAATTGATCATCTGCTTTTCTTGCGTTCTCATTTTTCCTCGCCGAGCATCCTCTGAAGAGAGTCAGAATAGAGAAATGAATCTATGGCTCCCCCCCTCCTCAAACCTGCCTTTAGTCAAATGTATTGTGGCACTGAGGAAAGATGATTTTCACACCACATGTGACCGTAAATTGCCCAATCCGTCCTCTGCTCAGCAGATATGGAGTTTACAGGAGTGGCTGGCTGTGAGAGAAAAGGATATGTTGGAATTGGTCTGAAATGCATGTACTGTTCCCGCTGTTCCGCATGTTTGGATGCTCCCACTTGAATATAAAAATTGTATATATTGTGGACCGGAAAAAAAAAAAAAACATTTCTGCTGTTATCTTCTACTTTTGTGGAGGTGTAACATACTGTCCTCTTGTTATTGGCCACAGTAACACCAATATGTTTCACCCATATTGTTTCAGCAATATGTGAAACCAAGAGCTAAGATCTTTTTTCTTGTTATTCCAGTTGATGGCAGGTTCTGCTTTAGCATTCCAGCATATTTATCACCGGTGTTCAGGCATTTCCAAAGTCAGGCCTGAGGGCCATTTGTGGCCGTTGACGGTCCTCAACCTCTGCCATTCGTGTGGAAATTCCGGCTCTTTCAAAGAAGCAGTCAAATTAGAACGCCATTGGGCAAGTCAGTGCTGGTGCTAATGGCTATATACGGTAATGTTTTAGACTGAAAAAAACCTGTTTTGCTGTTTTTATGTCTATCTTTCTTTCACTTCTTTGTTTCAGTAGGTACTAAATCATACTAGACTCACATGGAACACTGCGTTTCTGTTTGCATACGTCTTTATGATGTGAAATATATGCATTAGAGAATGTGCATAAGTCCCACCCAATGAAAAGTTTACATGTTGTGGGCAATTTCGTTCTCCCCTGCCACACCCATCCTGCTGAGATTGGGCAACATCCAGTCCGCCTCTGCTGACAGCTGTTGTCAGGAACCTGTGTTCCTGACAACTATGATAATTTGATGGAATCTGCGGTACTTGCTGAAGTATGTTGGTGCTAGTTGACAGTGCATGGAAGAGGAACTTCACTCCTTATAGTTACACAGTTATACTGTAAGCCCCACTCCCTCATTTTATGCCTTTCATCTACATGACGTCACAGCATGGTTCGCGCTGGTTACCTATTGTTTGATGAGATTTCAGAAGTCGGAGAGCTTGACAAAGCAGTGGCTTTGTAGTGGAGCGTCACTTGAAACATGCAGAAAAGTCAACTCCATGGGATAGTTCTTCCTTGAACTATTCCTGCATTTAATTCCAGCAAGCAAGAGGATGCCATGGTTGCTTCAACCATTGGGCCCTAAACATTTTCTCTGCATCAAATGTGACGTGCGATGAAAGAAGTTTTGAGAGCCCCCAGGTTTCCGCACTTCATGGAGTCTACTGTGGAATACATTTGGAGGGCTGGTCTCGTGCTTGAACCCGTTGGAAATATCCGAACTGGAACATCATAATGAGTTGTTTTGTGGTCACCACTGCTCCTGATTAAATCTGACATCACAGACTGGACAGGGACCGTCAAATGGCCGAATATGACCTTCGGCTTCGCAGTGACCAGGCCCAGTGGTTAATGAGCTGCCACTTATATTATGTGACCGTTGAAATAAGTCGACAAGCAGCTGGGCATGACATGCAAAGTCTTGTCTGGGGAATGAGTGCCCTGCTTGTTGAGCGAATGTCCATCATTCATGCTTATTTCATGAAGCACTTTAAGCAGCTTGGACTTGTGGTTGGTGCAGAAATATGATCTTTGTGTATGATTTCTGCACATGAATCTGCTTTTCAAGACCTTGATCACAAACCGGGGTTTCTTGGTTGTCCATATCTTTTGTTTAGTAAAAGTGTAGTCAAAAAAACAGATTTTCTATTATAAGTAAAGCAAAATTCTTGACTTTCAACCACCCGGTCAAATTGCTCTCAACCTCTTTGCCTGGCCTTGACTTGCCCCTTGAACTGCATGTGCCTGTAAATGACCTAAAAGTGGGCGTCAAGGCAACAGTTTACAAGCTGCTATAACACTCGTGGTAGTGACACCAGTCCACTGCTCCCACACTCTCATCTACTTCATGCTTGCTTCTTTCTGTTCAGGACGTAGAGTTCCATTATTGAAAAATACTTTTGTTTCATCCACTGTACAATCACTCTTTTTCCCCCCCCCCTCTAATTGTCGAACTTTAATCTGGCTCTCTTTCTCTCCGCACCGTGTCCTTCACAAGGCTTTACTCCATGAAAGTGTGCGAACAGGCCGCGCCAGTGCATTATTTTTCATTATTCCCTCTTCTCTGTGATTGAGCTTGGCTGCGCGTGTTGCTCTCCTCCATCACGGCTCCTGCTTCAGGGATCCCCAACTAATTAGAGTGATGGCGATGAGATGGCCGTGGCATCTGACAGGGAAGGATTGCTCTCTGGAAAAAGCAACAGAGTGCACTGTGCGGCGACCGCTGTCTGCAAAACCGCTGCGTAGTGCCGGCAACCACGGCTGATGGATTTGCGTTGCGGACTGCGTAGACGTGGAGTGGACCTGGCGCGCGTCCCCAGCTGTCTTAAACTCAAAATAATACCTGGACTTTGGCCCAATATGTTGCTTGGCCTTTATTAAAATGGACGTGTCGGGTATCTGGCTATTAGACCAACTTTTGAAGAAGATCACTCATGACGTGTCACTGGTTCGTGGACAGCTGACCACAGACTAACACTGGTCTGCTGCTTTGCCGTCATGGAAACTATCTTGCCGTAACATGCCCATGTCATGATCTTGTCTTTAAACGTGTATTGTATCTTCTCCTTTTGAACAATTATTTTTATATTCATAACAAAGCTTTAGATCTTTGTTTATTAAAAACAATACTGTTTTCCACTTCTTTTGTTTTTGAGGTAAGTCAAAGCAGGTTTATTTCTTTTCGGTTACGCATCCCTTTTGGCACTTTTTAAAAAAAATTATCTTGTTGTTTTCATTCGATGTTAATCTCTGTCTTTCAAAAGGAGCTCCTTTTGAAAGTCAGCCTCCATAGGGAAAATGGCAATGATCTGTTATCCCCTTCAAATGAGGTTTATTTCCTGTTTAATTTCATGGACCAAAGCTTGGCAAAATGTGACTTCAGTAGGTGAATTGTCATGAAGTGTGTGTGATTCTTAAACGTAAGAGGAGGGAAAATAACAGATGGGAGTTCATTGTGAGAGGAGCTCATTTACGCCTTGTTAGCACAACTTGAATTAGAATCATTGTAGTCTCAAGGGGCCTTAATATGTTAAACAGCATCTAACTTAGCTCAACCTCAGAATGACGCTGGCTGTCACTGAGGTCGGCTGTTTTACTGTGTTTCTGAGCAATAAAACACGTGCTCAGGGGTGTGCCCACATAGACCTCTAGTGGTGAAGTACCAGCCCGTTTTCTTCGTTCTTTAAATCCAAATGTTGTACCAGTATCTGGCGAGGCATTCATTGGAGTCCTTATGAGAATGTCCTGCACCGCGGCATCCACAAGCCCCCGCCGTGTCCCCTCCACCTCATGCTGCGCAGAGCAGCAGTGGAACGGCTTCTCCAACCTGTAGCGTCAGACAGATGAACTCAGCCTTTGCACAAACCCCTTCAGTCAGTGTGTTGATACTTTTTACTAGCACATTTTTGGATTTTCCAATATATTATTTGGTTGTTGTAAAGCAAGTACCCTTGCTATTAAGTGTCTTATTTTGAATTAGTTCTCAGTAAAATCAGTAAAAACACAGTTATAATACCACACATTTTGTTCTCAGGTCTTTGTAAATTGATGTTGAATAGATGTGGACAACATATTTTTGTCACAATAGACTTGTCAATCTCAGTATTCTTATTCTTATTCTTATTTTATGTCGTGGTCACGTGACCGGCAGTAATATAAATGAATGTGGACATCTTTAGTGTGTTTGTAAATCCAAATGCACCAACCTAACATCAACATTTTGGGCCCTATTCATCTGGCTTGACAACCAGTCTCCAAAAATGTGATGCTGTCCCAGGAGCGGCTGCATACATCAATCCCTGGCGATGGCAATGGTGCCAGAACTTTAGGTCCTGTTTTTTGAACTTGTCAGATTTGGGCGTCCAGCATAAAACAAAAATGGATTATAGCTTTTCCTTGCCATGGATAAACATATTGTCTCCAGCATGCCCAAGGGCCTCCCATTTGGATGTCCACCTCACACCTCACAAGACAGTTATTCCGCCTCTGAATTGAAGTGAAGATGTTTATGTTGCATGTGGACCTGTTTGAAAGCAGGAAGAGTTCTAATGTATGGTACGGTATCGGTCTTAGATATGGAGTGGAGCCAAATGGTAGAACTTCATTCAATGTTCCTAACCTTTGGGCACTGACTAGGACCCCGGAGAGACACAAGCTTGTTCATACAAGTGTTAAATCAACCTGCTGCTTCTGCAGTTTCAGGGAAGTGAAGACGGTCCTGGGTCAACTTGTTGCCTTTCATCCAGGGTCGCTGAGAAATCCAACCACTCATGGACAAAAGAGGCTTGCACCTGCTCCCCCCTGTATTCTCAGCGCTATATCTCTGAGTTTTTGGATTCTGCCAGGAGACATCGTTTTTTTGTTGAAAATAATTGCGGCCCAAACATCGCAACACGCTTCAGATACTCATTCTTTTATTGATCTGCTGAAGTTAACAGGCAGTAAGCCGGGCTCTGAATAAGCAGCAATCTGAATGCTGTCATGCTAGAGGTCATTATAGTGTTCCGTTTGAATTATAAGACCTCTCCACAGCGGAGTGGGTGCTGCATGGGTGCATGACTGCCCACTGGACAGCACCGATAGCTCTCTCTCTCTCTCTCTCTCTGGTTAAACAGTTCAGTGGAGGGCTGTGCTGGTGTCTTGCTCGTTATTGGACTTGTCATTGTCACTCAAAAAAGCCCGAGTGACGGAGGACCCTATTACCCGACTCACCTTCCATCCTTCAGCGAAAGGGCAGCTTTCATCTGCAGCAGCGGCAGGAAAGGGAAATCTCAAAGTCGACCGAGTAACAACAGAAGCAGATGCATTCATTTTCTATTTAGATCATATTTGGCACTCACTGAAAAAAAAAAAAAAAAGTCTGCTTATTAAATCGCCGGTAAGTACGTTGAAGCCGTTCTTCCCCAGAGAAAGATTATCTACTTAATTAAAAGGACCAGCAGGAAAGGGCGGTATAATTATTAAAGACCCATTTCTGTTAATCCTTGGCTCTGCAGCTGGGAGACTCTCACAGTGCAGCAGGGCCGTGACCGCTGGTTTAGTCGTGAGACCACACGGGTCATTCAAACGTCGAGGCAATAGGTGGACAACCGGCCTGAAGGTCTCTTTAGTTTTTTTGGTTTTTTTTTGTTTTTGCAACGGAAGTTGTGCGGGGATACAGAGAAAAATCATTTGGCTAAGGTCAGACACTCAAAAGGCAAATGTAAGGCAAGCTAAGTCAATGAATTATGAGGCCAGCTGAAGGAGCCGTGGGGGAACACAGCCAGTTTAATCTCTGCGGTTGTGGTTGCTGCAGATCTATATATCAACAACATCCTTTCCAACTGATCGAGGAACACTCTGATCAGGCTGCTGAAACCAAAAGAAAAAAACATGTCTCAGAATGTAGCCTGCGCTCTGCAATGTGCCGCTTTGTCTCAGCGTTGGGGCCTTTGATTTGTGGATCACAGCTGGGCCCGTGGAAGACATTTCAGCGGGCAGCTGTGGATGCTTAATCTCTCCCACACTGACACGGGCTCAATTAATAGATGGCACACTTTGGGGTTCTGCTCGGAACTTGTCAGCGCACCGTCAGATAAATCACGTGAGAAGGCTCCACACCGGCTATCGCAGTCTCTGGCCTCAGTGACCGGATCCTTGCTGTTTATTTAGTGTGAGTTACGTTTATATTTCAGTGACTGAGCCGAACGCGGATTTTTCCTGAGTTTCAAACCATCCTTTAACTTTGGATGTTTAGTAAATGTCGGTGTGGTTGGTGGCGCTCCATAAACAAAGTTGTGGGGTGCAGCAACAGACTCACCGAACTATGTGTAATTGTAACAGCTGTTCATGCATTTTAATCATACACAGTGGCCATTTGTGGAGCGGCTTCATCCCTCTTCATTTCTAGCTTGGCTGGAACATCTGAAAGAGGCAGCAGCCATGTTGACTTTCTCTCCCAACCGTCCCTAAAGCTTCGAATTCAGATCGGACATTAACATGCATGTGTCACAGCCCCACTGCTGTTGGTTTTCAGAAATGTGCTGGAATAAATGGGTTATTTAGGTTGTCTCTGCGGACTGTGTCTTAAAGATTTTTCATTTTATTTCGATGATGAGGGTTGTACTGTAAATTGTACTGTAAATATATTTTAGATCATTCCAAATGAGTCACATGGAGGCTTCTTGTTGCTGGACAAAATATCAAAATATTGTGTCCAGCTGGGAACCAACTTTTTAGTTTATTTTTTATTTTGTTTAGTTTATTTTTCTTCCATCTGAACACACCAGCCAGTTCAAAACTACATTTGGGAACAAGATCAGGCACGGAGGCAAAATTCTGTGGATAAGAGTTTCAAGAAAGTATTCAGTTTGGACTGAAGTATTATGGCTATATCTAGGGATATTTGGAGAGAGTATCTTAGTTTTATTCAAGCTGTAGCTAACTGAATAAACTAATATGTAAAAAAATGTATGTATATATATATATATATATATATATATATATATATATATATATATATATATATTCTCCTTTCCGTTCTCTCCATAAAAACAATAATGATTATGAAAATTCTACATGCTACGAAATATACGACTACAACCAAACTGAATTCCATAATGGGTTTTGTTCGTATCTATTGTAGTTGACATGTGTCTTCTGCAGACCCCAACTGTCAACACGCTTTCATGTGTAAACCCACTACCTTGTGATGCACTACTCTAGGTGCTGCTGAGGTTGCTGAGAACCAGAGGGTGTGAGCTTCAATTGTCAAAAGTCAAGTCGCCAAAAAAAAAAAAAATAAAATAAAATAACTCACATATTTTTGATGGAAACATCCCAAACCTTATTCACATTATAGCAGGATTTTAAAGTGTCCTTGTCCTTGACTGTAATTTATTTCCGGCGTTGCTCTTTATATTGATTTAAAGCTAACATGTTGTTGTCTTGTGCATTGTATTAAAACGTTCCTGTTAGGGTAAAACAAGAGGGTGACTACCTTTTGTGGTTGACACTGGAGTTCTGTAGCCCCCTGCTGTGAAAGCTCTTTGATGTTCAAATTGACTACATTGGGATGCATTTCTTGTTCCTCTCGTTTGTGGCCTTTCTGGGTGCTGGGAACCTTGCAATGCGTTTCAATGAAATTCCATTTGACAAAAGTCATGTCGACAAGAACAAAAGTAATGTGCAAAGGACTGATTTTCCCCCGTACATGTTTGTGTGAGGTCGTATATCTTGTTTGTTACAACTCGGGGAATACAAGAAGCGTTGGTCCAGAGCAAGTCTCCACGTGCACACTATCACACTTGTTATTGAGGGAGAGAATGATTTGGCTCCCTCTTTCATACAGTCTCTCAACAGTCCCACTTCTTTCCTTTGGCAATAACAGTAAACCCAGGGTGCCAAAGGTAATCTAACCTAGGAGACATGGCGATAATAGCTACATTGACAGAGTGCTTGTTTGTAATAAGATACTGGACGCAGAGTCAAAGGTGAAAAATGACTGTCATATTGAACAAAGGGGAGAAAAACAGGAAGAGGAGGTCGGGTTTTTGTGCGATTCTGAGGAGACCTCACACTCAGAAATAAGAGTTTTGAAGTGTGAGGTTGAAAAATTCCCATCAGGCCAGGTATCACTCTGAGGCCGGCGGAGATTACCCCGTGATATAGAAGCAGAGATGATCAAGTTTTTCATATCAGGAAGGGGCCTCTGCCTCGGAGGACGTGGTATCAAATAGAAGTTGAATTTGATCACAGCGGGGCAGGGGGGCTATCTAAACAGTGTGTTGCTAAGCCCTGTGGGATTGTAAAAAGAGAAAAAGGTGACCCCGTCATGGGAAAATGCAGACGGTGTACTTTGTCTGGGACAGAGTGACTCCGCTTCCTCAGATGGTGGACGCTGCGAAAACAAGAGCACGCCGTTAAAACAACGTCTTTGAATGTGGCTGTA